>NC_141540.1:63797500-64097500 GCF_021556685.1 Rattus norvegicus | reverse complement strand
ATGAAGGGTGTCGTTTCCCTAATTTCTTTCTCGGCTTGTTTCTCTTTTGTATAGAGGAAGGCAACTGATTTATTTGAGTTAATTTTATACCCAGCCACTTTGCTGAAGTTGTTTATCAGCTTTAGTAGTTCTCTGGTGGAACTTTTGGGATCACTTAAATATACTATCATGTCGTCTGCAAATAGTGATATTTTGACCTCTTCTTTTCCGATCTGTATCCCCTTGATCTCCTTTTGTTGTCTGATTGCTCTGGTTAGAACTTCAAGAACTATATTGAATAAGTAGGGAGAGAGTGGGCAGCCTTGTCTAGTCCCTGATTTTAGTGGGATTGCTTCAAGTTTCTCTCCATTTAGTTTAATGTTAGCAACTGGTTTGCTGTATATGGCTTTTACTATGTTTAGGTATGGGCCTTGAATACCTATTCTTTCCAGGACTTTTATCATGAAGGGGTGTTGAATTTTGTCAAATGCTTTCTCAGCATCTAATGAAATGATCATGTGGTTCTGTTCTTTCAGTTTGTTTATATGATGGATCACGTTGATGGTTTTCCTTATATTAAACCATCCCTGCATGCCTGGGATGAAGCCTACTTGATCATGGTGGATGATTGTTTTGATGTGCTCTTGAATTCGGTTTGCCAGAATTTTATTGAGTATTTTTGCGTCGATATTCATAAGGGAAATTGGTCTGAAGTTCTCTTTCTTTGTTGGGTCTTTGTGTGGTTTAGGTATAAGAGTAATTGTGGCTTCATAGAAGGAATTCGGTAGGGCTCCATCTGTTTCAATTTTGTGGAATAGTTTGGATAATATTGGTATAAGGTCTTCTATGAAGGTTTGATAGAATTCTGCACTAAACCCGTCTGGACCTGGGCTCTTTTTGGTTGGGAGACCTTTAATGACTGCTTCTATTTCCTTAGGAGTTATGGGGTTGTTTAACTGGTTTATCTGTTCCTGATTTAACTTCCATACCTGGTATCTGTCTAGGAAATTGTCCATTTCCTGCAGATTTTCAAGTTTTGTTGAATATAGGTTTTTATAGTAAGATCTGATGATTTTTTGAATTTCCTCTGAATCTGTAGTTATGTCTCCCTTTTCATTTCTGATTTTGTTAATTTGGACGCACTCTCTGTGTCCTCTCGTTAGTCTGGCTAAGGGTTTATCTATCTTGTTGATTTTCCCAAAGAACCAACTTTTGGTTCTGTTGATTCTTTCTATGGTCCTTTTTGTTTCTACTTGGTTGATTTCAGCTCTGAGTTTGATTATTTCCTGCCTTCTACTCCTCCTGGGTGTATTTGCTTCTTTTTGTTCTAGAGCTTTTAGGTGTGCTGTCAAGCTGCTGACATATGCTCTTTCCTGTTTCTTTCTGCAGGCACTCAGCGCTATGAGTTTTCCTCTTAGCACAGCTTTCATTGTGTCCCATAAGTTTGGGTATGTTGTACCTTCATTTTCATTAAATTCTAAAAAGTTTTTAATTTCTTTCTTTATTTCTTCCTTGACCAGGTTATCATTGAGTAGAGCATTGTTCAATTTCCACGTATATGTGGGCATTCTTCCCTTATTGTTATTGAAGACCAGTTTTAGGCCGTGGTGGTCCGATAGCACGCATGGGATTATTTCTATCTTTCTGTACCTGTTGAGGCCCGTTTTTTGACCAATTATATGGTCAATTTTGGAGAAAGTACCATGAGGAGCTGAGAAGAAGGTATATCCTTTTGCTTTAGGATAGAATGTTCTATAAATATCCGTTAAGTCCATTTGGCTCATGACTTCTCTTAGTCTGTCTACATCTCTGTTTAATTTCTGTTTCCATGATCTGTCCATTGATGAGAGTGGGGTGTTGAAATCTCCCACTATTATTGTGTGAGGTGCAATGTGTGTTTTGAGCTTTAGTAAGGTTTCTTTTACATATGTAGGTGCCCTTGTATTTGGGGCATAGATATTTAGGATTGAGACTTCATCTTGGTGGATTTTTCCTTTGATGAATATGAAGTGTCCTTCCTTATCTTTTTTGATGACTTTTAGTTGAAAATTGATTTTATTTGATATTAGAATGGCTACTCCAGCTTGCTTCTTCTGACCATTTGCTTGGAAAATTGTTTTCCAGCCTTTCACTCTGAGGTAATGTCTGTCTTTGTCTCTGAGGTGTGTTTCCTGTAGGCAGCAGAATGCAGGGTCCTCGTTGTGTATCCAGTTTGTTAATCTATGTCTTTTTATTGGGGAGTTGAGGCCATTGATATTGAGAGATATTAAGGAATAGTGATTATTGCTTCCCGTTATATTCATATTTGGAAGTGAGGTTATGTTTGTGTGCTTTCATTCTCTTTGTTTTGTTGCCAAGATGATTAGTTTCTTCCTTCTAGGGTATAGCTTGCCTCCTTATGTTGGGCTTTACCCTTTATTATCCTTTGTAGTGCTGGACTTGTAGAAAGATATTGTGTAAATTTGGTTTTGTCATGGAATATCTTGGTTTCTCCATCTATGTTAATTGAGAGTTTTGCAGGATACAGTAACCTGGGCTGGCATTTGTGTTCTCTTAGGGTCTGTATGACATCTGTCCAGGATCTTCTGGCCTTCATAGTTTCTGGCGAAAAGTCTGGTGTGATTCTGATAGGTCTGCCTTTATATGTTACTTGACCTTTTTCCCTTACTGCTTTTAATATTCTTTCTTTATTTTGTGCGTTTGGTGTTTTGACAATTATGTGACGGGAGGTGTTTCTTTTCTGGTCCAATCTATTTGGAGTTCTGTAGGCTTCTTGTATGCCTATGGCTATCTCTTTTTTTAGGTTAGGGAAGTTTTCTTCTATGATTTTGTTGAAGATATTTACTGGTCCTTTGAGCTGGGAGTCTTCACTCTCTTCTATACCTATTATCCTTAGGTTTGATCTTCTCATTGAGTCCTGGATTTCCTGTATGTTTTGGACCAGTAGCTTTTTCCGCTTTACATTATCTTTGACAGTTGAGTCAATGATTCCTATGGAATCTTCTGCTCCCGAGATTCTCTCTTCCATCTCTTGAATTCTGTTGGTGAAGCTTGTATCTACAGCTCCTTGTCTTTTCTTTTGATTTTCTATGTCCAGGGTTGTTTCCATGTGTTCTTTCTTGATTGCTTCTATTTCCATTTTTAATTCCTTCAACTGTTTGATTGTGTTTTCCTGGAATTCTTTCAGGGATTTTTGCGATTCCTCTCTGTAGGCTTCTACTTGTTTATTAATGTTTTCCTGTGTTTCTCTAAGGGAGTTCTTCATGTCTTTCTTGAAGTCCTCCAGCATCATGATCAAATATGATTTTGAAACTAGGTCTTGCTTTTCTGGTGTGTTTGGATATTCCGTGTTTGCTTTGGTGGGAGAATTGGGCTCCGATGATGCCATGTAGTCTTGGTTTCTGTTGCTTGGGTTCCTGTGCTTGCCTCTCGCCATCAGATTATCTCTAGTGTTACTTTGTTCTGCTATTTCTGACAGTGGCTAGACTGTCCTATAACCTGTGTGTCAGGAGTGCTGTAGACCTGTTTTCCTGTTTTCTTTCAGCCAGTTATGGGGACAGAGTGTTCTGCTTTCGGGCGTGTAGTTTTTCCTCTCTACAGGTCTTCAGCTGTTCCTGTGGGCCTGTGTCTTGAGTTCACCAGGCAGGTTTCTTGCAGGGGAAAAGTTGGTCCTACCTGCAGTTCCAAGGCTCAAGTTTGCTCGTGGGGTACTGCCTAAGTCCTCTCCGCTGTGGCAGCAACCGGGAAGATCTGCGCTGCTCTTTCCAGGAGCCTCCGTGCACCAGGGTTCCAGATGGCGTTTGGTGTTTTCCTCTGGCGCCTGGATGTGCACAGAGTGCAGTCTCTTCTGGTTTCCCAGGCGTGTCCGCCTCTCTGAAGGTTCAGCTCTCCCTCCCACGGGATTTGGGTGCAGAGAACTGTTTATCCGGTCTGTTTCCTTCAGGTTCCGGCAGTGTCTCAGGCGCAGGGGTCCTGCCGCTCCCGGGCCCTCCCCTACGGGAACCCAGAGGCCTTATACGGTTGCCTCTTGGGCCAGGGATGTGGGCAGGGGTGGGCAGTGTTGGTGGTCTCCTCCGCTCTGCAGCCTCAGGAGTGCCCACCTGATCAGGCGGTGAGGTCTCTCTCCCACGGGGTTTGGGAGCAGAGAGCTGCTGCGGTCCGGGATCCGCCGGTGTCGAAAGACAATATTCCGTATCTACTTTTTAATATGGATTTAAAGTATTTGACCTTTCTTCTGTTGAGAGATATGTATTTTTCTTCATTTAAAATAATGATGATGAGCCAGGTGTGGTGGTGGCACACACATTTATTCCCAACACTCAGGAGGCAGGGGCAAGTGGGTGGATCTCGGTGAGTTCAAAACCAGCCTGGTCTACAGACTAAGTTCCAGGACAACCATGGCTATTACACAGAGAAACCTAGTCTCAATCAAAACAAAACAAAACAAAAACAAAATAAAAGTAATAATAATAGTGACGATGGTGATGGTGGTGGTGGTGGCGGCAGCGGCGGCGGTGGTATACTCAGGTACAGTAAATATTCCATGTCTGAAATCCCAACTGTTTGAGAGGCTGAGGCAGGAGGATTTCTTGAACCCAGGAGTTGGATACCAGCTTCACAATTTTCTGTCCATAGTTAGTTAATTAACTCTGTGATTACATTTCCTTTTGCTTCATTTCCTAAGTAAATTTTCCTGGGAGTAAAAATACGAGGACAGGATGTACGATCTTTTCGTAGGGATACGATCTTCACCATCACCTGGATCTGCTCATTCTCCACTAAAAACCACATCAGCAACTTGGCAGACTAATCCCTATTCCCAAGGCCAGGGACCCGAGACTCTATCTCATGCAACACCAGTGTTCTTTCCCGAACATTCTCTTTCCTTTTGCTTTGTGTTCCTTCCTCAAAATTAATTTCCAACACCTCGGGGTTGCTCTGCATTTCCTCGATCACCCATGCAGTTAAAATGTGTTTTATCGGTACAATGAGCCATTTGTAATGGTTTCACATCAAACATTTCCCTAGCTTACTCTTGAAGTGGCTTGAAAATGGCTTTCTCCTTTGGTTGATGACAAAACTCTTCTAGGACCAGTTCCCATATGTTTACAAGTTCCCTTTTTATTTAATAAAATCTAGTAAGAGTTGGGGGAGAATGCGTTTTCCTCATGTTTGCACACAACATCTGACTGCAAGGTGCTCCGACATTTTTTTTGCCGTGAACTCTGTCAATGTTATTCAGGAGAGTAGGTTCTGCAAAGACACTCCTGTTATTCTGGGGGTCTGAAATGGAAACTGGGAGGGAGATGCTCACTGTCAGCTGCTGAGTTGGGATAGGGACTCCTCTGCAGCCAAGGGACTCTCTCTGCTTCTTGTGTCCTTGCTGGGGTGGGTGGTCCAGGATTTCTTATTCCTTGTAGGCCATGTAGGCCATGATGTCCACCACCCTGTTGCTGTAGCCATATTATTGTCATACCAGGAACTGAGCTTTATAAAGTTGTCATTGAGAACAATGCCAGCCCCAGGATCAAATGTGGAAGAGTGGATGCCATTGTTAAAGTTGCAGGAGACACCCTGGTCCTCGGTGTAGCCCAGGATGCCCTTTAGTGGGCCCCGGATGCCTGCTTCACCACCTTCTTGATATCATTGTACTTGACAGCTTTCTCCAAGCAGAGTGTCAGATCCACAGCCAGACCCTTTGGGGATAGGAAGGCAGAAGGCTATGCTGGTGAGCTGCCTGTTCTGCTCTGGGATGACTTTTCCCACAGCCTTGGCAGCACCAATGGATACAGGGTGGATGTTCTGGGCAGCCCCACAGCCATCACACTACAACTTTCCAGAGAGGCCACCCACAGTCTTCTGAGTGGCAGTGATGGCATGGACTGTGGTCATGAGCCTTTTCATGAGGTCAAGGTTGTCAGGGATGACCTTGGCCAGGGGACTAAGCAGTTGGTGGTATAGGAAGCATTGCTGACAATCTGAAGTGAGTAGTCATAGTTCTCATGGTTCATACCCATCACAAACATGGGGACATCAGCAGAAGGGATAGAGATAAAAGCCCCTTGACCCCACCCTTTAAGTGGGCCATGGCATTTTCCACAGTGGCGAAGACATCAGTAGACTCCACAACATACTCTACACCAGCCATTTTATGTTAGCGGGATCTCGCTCCTGGAAGATGGTGATGGGCTTCCTATCGATGACAAGCTTCCCATTCTCAGCCTTGACTGTGCCACCGAACTTGCCATGGGTAGAGCCATCCTGGAACATGTAGACCATGTAGTTGACATCAGTGAAAGGGTCAGTAATGTCAACAATCTATACTTTGCCAGATGACCTGGCAGTCCACCAACCTTCACCACTGCGTCTAAGGCACGAGGCTAGTGCTGCACCAGGAGATGCGGCTGTCTCTGGAACAGGCAGGAGCAAAGAGTCATGTGCCAACGTTTTATAGGGTCATCTTGCAGCTGTAATAATAAATTTGAATACCACACCTTGAATCTGGTGTATCTTTTATAAAACTTATTTTAAATTAAAAAAAACTTTAGATTATTTTTCTTTTCTTTTATTTGGTCTTAGAACACATAGGACAGTCTTCTGAAATTAAGTTGGTCGTGCATTATAAAATATCCTGTTTAGAGGTCAACATGTTTCTATGAACCAGGACTAAGTCTTGGTTAAGAAATACTAGATAAGTTTCAGACATATAGGATGCAGCTTCCTTTAGTATAGAACACACACACACACACACACACACACACACACACACACACACACACACACAGTGTCCAAGGAATATGAGAAAGGAAACTATCAATTCAGAAAGATTGTCTTCTTGTTTACTAAAATAGAGTTTGTTCCTCAGGTCATAGTTTTCTATTCAGGTATTAGCTGAACCTTGTTACTCTCCAGCTCAGGGTCTAGCTCACAGTTCCTCTGGGTCATCCTTTCTAACCTTCTTGAATACGCTCGTCGCTCGTCTCTGCCATCTCCCTCTGTTCACTTCCTTGGTCCTCATTCCCTGGGCTCCAGGCAGGATGGCCTCTGGGCTATACTTGGGAGGATCTGGCCTTTGCGTTCGAAGTTCTTTCTGCCTGTGCGTTCCTCTCCTAAATCATACACGGGACAAAGTGTTCAAAGGCCACCCTTTCAGTAATGTCCACCCGACTGCCCTATTTTTCTTGTTCTAAGAAACAAGGAGAAAAAAAAAAAAAAGAACGCACTGAAATCTCCTTTCTCCTCTTGGATTCTCATGCAGATCACATCTGTTGGGTGAATTGTGCCCCTTTTCCCTACCAGTGATTTTTCAGTGGACACCAGTAGGGTGTCCTATAATTCAATTCAATGATGACACTAATTGGAGTTACTATAGACCCTATAGGTTTCTCATTCAGTCCCTGTGAGACTTCCTTCCACTTCAAATGCCAATCATAAATTTAAGGTTATGACCTGTACCTCTGGCTAGCTGCTTATGTATTAGAAGTTCTCATGATCTTGAACTCCTTCCTGCTCAATAATTTTCTGGATTGTTCACTAACTCTAAGAAACATTTTACTTGTGTTCACCTTTGCAAAGGATAAAGAGAAATAGTCAAAGATGTCTACAGAGCACCATGTATGAAGGGGCTTAGAGATTTTTGCCTTTTCTGTGCAGGCCATCTTCCTAACACTTCTGTGTGTTCAACAGCCCCAAAGTAAGTGCAGGCAGTTGAAGAAGGGTAAGTCTTTCTTCTTCCAGTGTCCTTATGTCCAGCAGAAGGGGTGGTCCAGGTTAAAGGTGTGTACCACCAGGCCTGGATTTGGAACTTGCTTTGTCCCAGGCTGGCTTTGAACTAAGTGATGTGCTTGCCTCAATCTCCAGGGATTGAAAGCATATACTACCTTGCCTGGGTCTAAACTTTTCATGACCACTACGCCTCAAGATCTCCATGTCAAGATCCGGGTCAGAAGCCTGTGTCTTTCAGCCTCAAGATCTGTATTAAAGGTATGCTCTCCATTTCTGGATTGTAGCTCACTCCAGATGTAGCCAAGTTGACAGCTAGAAATAGCCATCATATAACCAGAGCTCAACAACTCCTAAAGATGCAAGTGAATGCATAGGGTAGCCCGGTCTGTGTGGTCTCACTACGGCCCTTCTCCCTCCCTCCCTATCCATGGTATATACTATCTATACATAAATTTATCTTCTCTGTTGGTAATGATTCTGAAAAATCTACTCAACAGTGGATGGAAAGAACGCCTTATGCAGTACCATAGCATTCCAAGATATATCCCTTCTGGAATTTATTTCATGGCAAAGGGCTCGTGCCCATGGAATTCACAGGTCTGACCCAATAGAACTAACCCCACCAGAATGGTAGGATGGCCTCTTTTTTTTCCCCATGTTTATTAAATTGGGTATTTCTTATTTACATCTCAAATGTTATTCCCTTTCCCAGTTTCCGGGTCAACATCCCCCTAACACCTCCCCCTCCCTTTCTATATGGGTATTCCCCTCCCCATCCTCTCCCCAAGAATCCTGTTCACTGGGGGTCCAGCCTTGGCAGGACCAAGGGCTTTCCCTTCCACTGGTGCCCTTCCTAGGCTACTCATTGCTACCTATGAGGTTGGAGCCCAGGGTCAGTCCATGTAAAGTCTTTGAGTAGTGGCTTAGTCCCTGGAAGCTCTGGTTGGTTGGCATTGTTGTTCATATGGGGTCTCAAGCCCCTTCAGCTCTTTCAGTCCTTTCTCTGATTCCTTCAACGGGGGTCCCATTTTCAGTTCAGTGGTTTGCTGCTGGCATTAGCCTATGTATTTGCCGTATTCTGGCTGTGTCTCTCAGGAGAGATCTACATTTGGTTCCTGTCAGCGTAGGATGGCCTGATAAAGGCTCAGACTCAGCTAGTTTTTAATATCTTCCTGGGCTGGGTAAGAGTCTCTAGACTATGTCCTGGACAGGGAGCCAAGGTACATTGATAAAAGTCTCTGATAGCCAGGACTCATACATAGATAAAACATGACCGCCAATTACTCTTGGAAACTGACTAGCAAAATAGTGTTTCCTATTCCTATTTGCAGTCTGATAGACCAAAGTCTCCATCACTGAGGAAGAAACACTCCCTACAGGAGGCACATCAGCCATCCCACTGCATTGGATCATGGCTGTTACCTAGCCACCTTGACCTCCTCAGTGCCTTGAATCAACAGGCCAAGAGGGGAATTATGACATCACTGTAGTGGCCAACCTGACTAGCATCCCACAGTGAATTTCTGTCTGGAATACAGGCAACACCTCGTGGGACCATCTATGATCATCATCCACCCTGAGACCATTGGAAAACTGTGATCTGATGCAAATAGGTCTACAAGTGTCTGAGACCCTCAGAAATGAACATTTGGTCATCCTAACCAGGTAATCAACCCAATCCAGATGGGATGCTTCTGAAGGCAAAGGGAATACAGGATGCGTAGTACAAGATCACTGTAAATGCCTGCTAATCACCATGTAACAAGCTACAAACACAAGGGCTATGATTGTCATATGTATTTCCTCATTTTATTCTGTATATGTTTCTGTATATAGATCCATAATAAATAACTTTGTTTTCTTTTTTTTTTCTCATATCCCCTCACTGTGTGGCTTCTCCAGACGTGTTGACCTTATTTATATATTGGAATATTGCTTATTTAGAATCAGGGCGTTTATGTTTTTGGTTCTCAGGAAAAAGTCAACATGATTCTTAAGACTCCCCTTTCTTTCCTGGGAAATGGATTAGTGTAGTTTTGGTTGTGTGAAATAAGTTTATTTCATGTTAGATGATGTTGTGATCTTGTTATTGTCTTTGTGTGGGGATGAAGTATGTTTAAGTACATAAACATGGGTGCCAAGTTGAGAGGGGATGAATCTATAGTGTTAATTTTAATGTGCATGACTGGGCTGAGGGATGCACAGCTTGTCAACAAAACATCATTTCAGGATATGTTAGTGGGGATGTTTGACTCTCACTAGTATATACAGGGGGGAGGGGCACCATTCTTCCTCTGAAGGGCAAGATTAAAAACAAAATTACAAAGCATCGTTGCTTGTTAGTATTTTTGTTTTGTTTTTCTGTAGGTTGCCTTGTCTGGAGCCAAGTAGGCCTTAAACTTGTGATCCTTTTATCTCAAATCCAAAATAGCTAGAGTTATATTACATAGAAGTGGTTCTCAGCCTGTGAGTCGCAACCCTTTTGGTGGTCAAACAGCCCTTTCATGGTGGGGGGGTCACATATCAGATAACATACATATCAGATATTTACATTAAAATTAAGAACAGTAGCAAAATTGCAATTATGAAGGAGTAATGAAAATTATTTTATGGTTGGGGTTACCGCAGTATAAGGAACTGTGTTAAGGGTTGCAGCATTAGGAAGGCGTAGAAGCTCTGGTATATAGAGTTCTTTCTGTTATGAATTTTGGCTATGACAGTGCTTCAGACTGTGCAAGAGGCAGACTTTATTATAATATGATCAAATCTCACTACCTTGTGTCTCCTGCCGAATACTCTGCCTTTAAATAAAAATTTTAAAGTCCCCTAGTTGAATACATTTTTCAGGAGTCTTTTCTTTTTTTACAATTTTGTTTTTTCAGCTTCAGAAGATGTAAAGTGCATTTGAGTAATTTAGGCCCAAGAGCTGCAGCACCTTTCTGGGAAGAGGTTAAAACAAGCTTGTGAGTGATGGTGCAGGATCCACAAACCCAGACTGAGAGCCACACCTCGCCCCACAGGGGCCCATGAAGAGCCTTTTCAAATGCTTGAGACTCCTCAATGGGGCTGGCTCAGGTGTGCAGCCACTGAGGTATCAGGCTGCAGCCCTTAGGGCATAATTCAAAGTACGAACTTTTCTTTCTTCATCTATAGACTTTCCACATGCTTGGGACTGAGCAAAGGTGCTTAGTTTTGATAAACCAGAAATTGTAGGTCATGTCAAAAGAACATGAGAAATAAAAAATTTATTTTGGCTGCTATACTCCATAAAATTGTATAAACCTACTCATGATTAGATGCATACATTTTTCCTTACAGATTTTATTTAAATAATTTAAATATTTATATACTTAAAAATTAAATAATGCCATTTCTACCTAATTTATTCATTAAGTATTCACTAGGAAACTCTCATTCCCATGAACTATTCTGGGTACTAAAAAACTGCAGGTTGAAATAAATTACCAGGAAAAGTCCCTGTTCTCAGAGCATGTGTTCTAGAAGTAGGAAACAAAGAGAAAACAATTGAGCAAAGACACATGACATGCCAGATGGTGAGAGCATAAAAAAGGTGTTATGTGTGTATGTGTACATGTGTATAAATGTGTGTACACATGTGTGCATGTGTGTCTGTGTGTATGTATGTGTGTATATGTGTATATATATGTCCGTGTGTGTATACATGTGTATATGTGTGTGTACATGTGGTATGTGTGTATATATGTATATAATGCATGTGTATATGTACACATGTGTATGTATGTATGTATGTATGTATGTGGATATATGTGTATATACATGTGTGTGTGTACATTCTAGGGTGCGTACTATATTCAGTGGACTAGGGATGACTCCAGCAAACAAGCAACATGAAGCAAAGGCTTGAAAGAGGTGAGGCCTTTTTAGAGGAAGAACATTGCAGGCAAAGGAGCTGATGCAAATAAGGCTCTGGGTGTCGAGTGAGTGTGGCATACTGTGTGTGTGTGTGTGTGTGTGTGTGTGTGTGTGTGTGTGTGTGTCATATACATGCATGTATGCACACATGTGTGTTCTCCCATTTCTGATTTTGAGATTGTCTTTCTATAACTGAACCTACCATTTGTGCCTTTGGCTAGGCTGACTGAATAGTCAGTGAGCCTCAGGGATCTCCCTTGCTTATCTCCCTTCCTTCTCCTCTACCCTCTTCCCCAGTGCTGGAATTATAAGCAAGACTGCAACGCTAGCCATCTTATGAGTGCCGGGTTCCCATCTCCTGCCTTCATGCTTGGACAGCAAGTGCTTTACCCATTCCATCTCCTTCTCAGCCCACAGTGAGGAATGTTTTCGAGGCAACAACAGGTTTGTAGTGCTGAAGTGTGGGAGGGAGGTGCTTAGCCTCACAAGGTGAGGAGGGAGGGTGAGAATCATTTAGGAGCTTTTAGCCACTCCAAGAACTTTGGCTTTCACTCTGGCCACTGGAGAGGCATCAGGGGAAGCAGCACGACAGGGTCATCCGAAAGGGACATCTGAAGGGAACATCTGAAAGATCATCTGGAAGGGATCCCCCTGGTTGCCTTGTTGAGAATAAAAGTAGCGATGACGACTAAGTAAGAAGACTGTTCTCACGATGTGATTGAGCAGTAATATTGCCTTCGATTATGGTAATATTAGTGATAACGAGAAGCAAGTGATTGGTAGAGTTCCTTTAGTGTAAAATTAATAGGTTTTATAGATGATGGGATGGATGAGCGCTAGAGGAGAATAAAGAACCACATGCTACTCAATTTTCTGTGGCTGTGATAAAGCAGTCTGGCCGGAAGTAACCTGGGGAGGAACGGGTTTATGTGGCTTACACTTCCAGGTCACAGTTTATCACAGAAGAAAGTGAGGACAGAATCTCCAGCAGTACTTGAAGCAGAAACAGGTGTCTCTGGCTCATGCTCAGCTAACTTCCTTATATAGCCTAGATGCATAGCAGCCTGGGCTTTCCTTTATGAACCATCAACCAAGACAATCTGTCACAGACACACACGGTCACAGGCCACTGAGATCTGGGAATTCCTCCATTGAGGTTCCTTCTTTCAAGATGACGCTGGGTTGTGTCAAGTTGACAAATAAAACTAACTAGCTGAAGTGCTTCAAGGCACCTGGGATGATTGACCAGAACACCGGAAGTGACCTGTGGTTCCGGAAGTTACCTGTGGTGAGACGGGAAACACATTGGGGGAAATACTTTGGAAGGGTAGAAGTCTGGCATTTAATGCCGGCGATGATATGTTCAGATACAAACTAGTATGCAGCACTATTGAATAAGCAGGCTATTTCAAGAGTCATTGGTAAACTAAATGTATTCCTCACCCAGACCCTTCCACAGTAGTGAGACATGGGGGATTTCCGCCCTATTCAAAACATGATTGTGAACTTCTAGGGAAACTTCAGGACCTTAACTACTTCCAGACAAAGCAAGCTGGAAACTATAAGGAAACAATGTATGTGTTTACAGTGTATGATGAATCCCCATAGAGCTGTCTGCAGTAGCTCTGACACAAAGGTCACCTCAGGTGGATTTCAAACAAGCTATGATTTTAACGTCTCCACCACTAACCTAGAGGCAAAACGATAGTTCTTATTCCAGATTTGTGTTTATACACAAGACTGGTTTGAACAGTCTTGGTGTAAATGGATACCCAAATAAACAGAGAGAGGAAAGAGTAGGGGGCAGGGAGATGCATTCATATCTGTGGAAAGATGATGGTGAAGAAATTTCACTAATTAAAGTACTCATGGGGTTACTGACAGGCTAAAGGAGTAAGTACCACCAAAAGTAAAGACGCTACCACATACAATAACAGGAAGTGGTAGGGACTGCGGTATTCTGCAGGGCCCAGGGTGGGGGTAGAGATGGGGAGGCTTGTATGCCGTTATTATGAAAGATGGAAGGGAGGCTAATGGAGTCTGATTTTCTGTTGTTTCTAGAACCAGAAACACGTGTACATTCATGAAGTCTAATTTTAAAAGACTGAACTTGCACTCACATTTTCAAAGCGCCCCATGTGAAAGCCAAACACAACATATCTGCAGAATGCTATTGATTCATGGCCTTTGACTTTCACTTTCTAAATTTGCCAGTTACATGCAAACAGTTTTAATTATTGACTGAGCGGATCTATTAAATCCCTGCACGGCTTTGACAATCACTTTTCCTGCACAGGGGAGACCATTCATTTTACTTATAATGCGAAGTTTTTATTCCCATATGAAGTGCTAATATTCACACATCCAGGAGTAAAAGCATAATAATAATATTAATACAATATTCATAATTCCCTGCCTTTTCAAGATTTCTTAAAATGAATGTTATCAGCTTTCCTATTGTTTCTGTGTAAGAACTTCTCAGATTATAGCTTTCTGCATTAAGCCCATACAGTATAGAACAAGACAGAGCCATGCTTTGCTAACTCCAAAGTAGGCTGAGATTTTGGAAGATCATCATGAAATATTTCTTCAAATGACGTTTCAATAGTCATGAGAGGTTGAAGACAAAGGACTGTCACTGACTGCATTTCAACCCATGGTGGAAAGGATTTTTATTATGCCCCTGGGTGTTTCTCATAGTTTTCCTTTTTTTTTTTTTTCTGGAAATCTTCACTGAAAAAAGGAATCCAAGGAGACGAAATAGGCCTTGTGGGACACTTAACCTTTTTTTTCCCCAATAGGTGGTTGGACCCTAGTTCAGGACCCTAGGGGAACTAGTGTTCATGGTCAACTCAGTATAATCTAGACTTATTTAAGAAAGAAGTTCTAATGTGGATTGTCTAGATTACATTAGATAAGCACGTGTCTGCGAGGGATTATTCTGATTATATTGATCCCAGTGGGAAGACCACCTACTGTGGGTGACTCCATTCCCTAGACAGTGAAAGACAGACTCTGTGACTGGAGAAAGTGAGCTGAGTACTTTTGTGCAGTCATAAACCCCTTGTTCTCTGTTCTTGACTGTGGATGTAACGTGAGTAACTGTTTCAGGTGTCTTGACTTCCCCACCATAATAAACTGTGCATGAACTGTGAGCCAAATAAATTACTTACCCCCTAAATTGCTTTTGTCCAGATGTTTTATCACAGGAAAACACCACACACACACAGACACACACACATACACAGACACACACACACACAGACACACATACATACACAGACACACACACACAGAGACACACACACATAGACACACACACAGAGACACACAGACACACACACAGACACACACACAGACACACACACACACACACACACACACACACACACACACACAGACAGTTGGGAAGAATTCCATCGTCCAGAGAAATCTTGGAGATCCTTTGCCCTGGAGTGGCTTTATTTCCACACTTACCTATACAGTTGGAAGGCAGGTTCTTCTTTTTTTGTGCTTTGCTTTTCGAATAACTGTGAGAAGAGATGCCGGAGTGGAGTTAGTTCTTACAATTCCTATAGCTACCATCTTAGGTGGGCAAGTGGCTTCCTTTTCCCTACAGTTAAAAGTTCAAGGTTATCTATAACAACAGAAGCTACCACAGTCAGGGGATGAACTGTAGGTGTTGGGATATTATCCACCATCTTTCTCAGACAGAACCTTCACTCTGAATGCACAAAGAGGGGGCTGCAAAGAGACAGGACAAAGTGGGGTTCCATATCCATTCCTTGAATGAGCTGACAGTCTTGGAAGGAAGAAAGATTTTTCTATGCCTGTTATAGGGTAAGGCACCTGTCTTCAATAACAAATATTATTTAAATGATTGCAATATTTCCAAGTAGATTTGTGACTTCCATGCCAAACTGTTGTATATAATCATTTGATATTTCAAATTCAAGAATTGAAAGGCCATAATTCTTTTATGTCCTGGTTTTAAAATAATTTATCTGCTCCCTATATTGATTATGGGTATATATTTTACTGACACCTTTCTACCTCTCTTGGTTTGTAAGACATAGTAATCTAAGAGTATCTATGTTTAACCAGAGGATCATCAAGTGATACTAAGTCATGTGTATTGTACCCTTCCCTTTCTATGTGCTAGGTTCTGTCCTATATTTCTGACAGAAATAGATTGTATTACTTAAGCTTCATAGGCAGGCTGTGAGGAAGAGAATGGTATAGGAGTTAGGAACCAAGAGGTTGCTAACCTAGAGAAGTTGAGAAACAGGCAAATGGACATACAATTAGTCCATAGCTGAGCCATGATGGTACCTAGACCATGAGACCTGGGTACTATATTTTACACGAAGCAAGGAGATGAACAAGTATTCCATTAATAAGATGCCTGGATCACAGTGCGTGGACTTTGCTGTACCAGCTGTATTTATTTAGATTTTTAAAATGCTTTCCTTTCTTCCACTATGTCCTGGAGAGTTGGAAAGCTGCTGACATTGCGTCCAGCCATATGCAGCCCCATGGATTTCTTTGGCACATTCTAGGCTGCAGGGTATTAGTGTTTCCCCATGACTTACTCTTATAAACAGTTCTTTCAGACTCGTTTTGCTGCCCATTGGCTTCATGGAGATCTCTGTCTATTACATTTTTATTCTTAAGGAAAGAAAACCCACTGCCTCTCTCTTTTCTATTGTCTCGAGAACATTTTGTCTTACAAGGCCATCATATTATTCCAGACTTGTGAAATAATTGGATTTTGGTATTTAGTCATATAATGGGATTCATATAATGATCTCATCACAAGTTTATGTCTACTGTTTACTTTTCAAGAAGAGAGGGCTCACCTAATGCCATGTGGACACGTGCTTTATTTCAAACATTCGAAAAATGGCCCTAGATTCTTGGCCATTAATACTTTTTTTTTGCAAGCAATTTCCATTATTCACCAACATTCCAATGTACAATTCTGAAGACGCTTGGATTAACCGTATAGGAAATGACTGAGTCCAGAAGCTTTCACCTTCGGTTGAGTATGTACATCAAGCCCCTGGGGTTAACTTCACTTTTTCATACATTGTCTTGATTGTTAGGATAACTAGTCTTGGGTGTCACCTTGACTGCATTTGGAATCAGCTAAAACTGAGGCATCTGGGCACACTCATGAGAACTTTCTCATGGTTGGATTATTTGAGTTGAGAGGCAGGCAATAAATCCAGATAATCAGAAGACTTGCCCTACATCTGGGCCACACCTCACCATGACAGCCCACACAAAAGGACACGGAATGAGGAAGCTTTTGCTTTTTGTTTGCTTGCCCTAACTCTGACCAGCAAGTTCATCTGTCTTGTTCCTGAGGTAACCCTTTCATTGGAACTGCATCCAGTCTCATGGACTGGATGGCTGGACAGCTGTTGGAGCCTTTCTGCCAGGAGACAGCCATGGTTGGACCGTCCTGACTATAGCCTGTAAGCCACTGTAATAGATCCCCTTTGAGTATATATAAAACCGTTCTATCAGTTCTGTTAGAGAACCCTGACTCACACAATAGACCACATGGCCATTCTTGCTGAGAGGTAAGCACATTAGTAAAGGCAAATCGAGAACACGCTAGAAAATAGAACCATGCAAACCGACACACAGAGAGGATTTGACCCTGATACACTTGCGTGGGGCATGCTGACCCAGGACTTCCTCTAAAGGGACTCTAACTTCTTGCTTCTCAGCCTTTAGGGAAGGAGGAAGGTGGCACTGGGCACTGCTAAGTCAGACAAAAATTAGCAGGCAGAGAGCAGAAGACAGGGGCCTGTCAGTCCCTGTGCCCCATGGCACCTGAACAGCAAGCCGCCCGTGCTCTTTGGGGAAGCATGAGCTTCATTAGGTTTTCCCAAATTCAAATGCGTTCACCGCCAATTACTAGCAAGCCACCCAGCCATTCAATCTGCGAGTCCTTGTCTTGAAAGTCAGGATAATGATATGTCTGCCTCATTGGCTGGTTGTGAAAATACGAGGGGTGGATCAGGCTAAACACTTCACCCAGAGCCCAGCAAAGTAAGTCATGAATAAAGCAAGGGAGGAATTTTTCCCTCGAGCATGCATTACAGGACG
Source organism: Rattus norvegicus (assembly GCF_021556685.1). Classification (NCBI taxonomy): domain Eukaryota; kingdom Metazoa; phylum Chordata; class Mammalia; order Rodentia; family Muridae; genus Rattus; species Rattus norvegicus. The sequence continues at coordinate 64,079,782 of NC_141540.1, read as the reverse complement.
GGTTGGGTGGGTTCATTCCTCACTGCGGATTAATTACACAGGAAGGGCAATCAGGTACTAAGGGAAGAGAAGGCAGAGACAGACAGCCACATCCTTAGTGAGAAAGTGGACACAGACTGCCTGCCAGGAAAGGAGATGAGGATGCTCCAGGCAAGGTGTATGATAAGTAGCTCAATTCCCAATTCCAGTCACCTTTCTCCTGTGCTCTGGCTTTTCAAGCAGGACCTCACCTGGCACTTCATCGGACGTCTCATCCTCCTCACAAACATTTCTGTAAAGCTCCCCTTACTAACATCGTTCTCCACCTACGCCAATATTCTTGCTCCTCCTTCTGTTGAGTACCCACAGACGACGTCTCTCCTCTTTCCCTTCTCTTAAAGCGTGGTTCTTCAGAGACGGCCCGTTACTTTGTCTTTTCCTTCCTCGAATCCTAAGAGATCTCATTCTTCTGTCTTCCCCGAAGCAGTACTCACTCGGCAAACTCCTTCCATCCCCTTCTTCATTTTCCACCTACTGGTGGTTCATTACCTGTTAGCTAATTTCTAATATCTGTGGCAGCTGGAGATGACGATGGGGCCCTTTGTCTCCAGACGTGCTGAATGCAAGTGTTTCTGTGCCTCAAACCTTCCTCCGAGAGTGATACTTGGGAACAATGGGTGTTGTAACATTACTTCCGAAGGACAACTGCCAAGCATTACAGACATTGTACTATATGCATGTACAGACATTACATTATCTGTAATGATATTTGAAGTAAATTTTGATTGATCAAAGAGATACTGGAGAGTTTGAAGACTTATCTAGGGCTATTATATATATATGTATATGTATATTTATATTTGCATGTTTCTCAAATTACTCAACTTATTTAGTCATTACAGGTAATTTCTCTTGCTCATGACTAATTGAACACATAGGTTTGTTTCCCCCAAGGCTGAGCTTTTGATTTTAGCTGCTAATTGTAAATAAGCCATAACACTGTCAATTATGTCTTTACTTGAAGGAGAATGTCCATATGGACAGACGTACGCTTTCATTAAAAGCAGTTCTCCATGTCTCTGATGTCTAGATTACTCTGCAAAGGCCATGTTGGTAGAGAACACTTGCTTTCTAGTGCTGTGGAGACCTCTTCTCCATTTGGTTCAAGCATAGGGGGAATTCTTTTCTATGATAAGATTTAATGTTTGTATGTATAGACACTTTCATATTTGCGTGTTGTCTTAGGGTTTTACTGCTCTGAACAGGAACCATGACCAATGGGAGTCTTCTAAAGGACAATATTTTTTTGGGCTGGCTTACAGTTTCAGAAGTTCAGTCCATTATCATCAAGGCAGGAGCATGGCAGCATCCAGGCAGGCATGGTGCAGGAGGAGCTGAGAGTTCTACATCTTCATCTGAAGGCTGCTAACAGAATACTGACTTCCAGGCAGTTACTACTAGGGTATTAAAACCTATGCCCACAGTGACATACCTACCCCAACAAGGCTACACCTCCTAATAGTGCCACTCTCTGGCCCAAGCATATACAAACCATCAAACATGTGTCTATAAATCTAGCTGGTTTTTTTTTTAACTGGAGTCTAATTTGGGGGAATCATAGGAACCATTCCCCAAAGTCAAAACATCACAAACTCGACCAACTATGTCATGTGCTATTGAGAAATTTGGGGACCAACTCCAAAAATATCATCTTCTTCACAGCCTTCCTATGAGGCTTAAGTAATACTATCTATTTCTGATGTCAGGACAGAACTGAGCATATGGAAAGAGCACAATGCATATGACTTAGTATCAGTTGAAAACCCTCTGGGTAAACATAGTTACTCTGAGATTATTCTAGCTTTGCAGCTTGTCTCTCTTCAGTTTGAAAGGACTCTCAGCTTTTGTTATGGCACAGATGAACCTAGTGAATCTGGTCAGTTTTAGGTACTTCCTGAAGCTACTTTGAGTTGTTTACTTTTCTGGTTAAGGAACTTTCTGCAGAAGAGAATGTTTTGATCTTGGAGGAAGCAGTCACAAAACCCCTTCCCCAACAAGTTCATGTTTTAAACACTTGGACCTTTATTTTGATGCTCTTTTTTGTCTTATCATTTCTTTTTTAGGGGAATCCTAGTTAAAAGTTAAGTCATTAAAGGCAGATGTAGAGAGAAATTTTTTGTGTAGCGTATGGAAGCATCGCCTGTCAATAAAAAAGCCTATGACCAATGGGCTGAGGCAGGATTGGAAGGTGGGACATCTGGCAGGGAGAGATCAGATTCTGAAAAATAGTCAGTCATGGGAGATTGCCGCAACACTGAAGGGTCACACAAAACTGAGGAAAAGTAACTAACCACATGGCAGAATTTAGAATAGAATAAACAGATAATTAAGTTATGAGATAGTCAGGGAACAAACCTAAGCTTTTAGCCTATGCATTTACTCATAAAATATTAAATCTCAAGAGTAGTTATTTCTGGGTACAAACAAGTCATGTGAAAAGCCCATGGTTACAAGCAGAACTATGAAGGATATGTGTATATATATATATATATATATATATATATATATATATATATATATATATATATATATATATCAGCAATCTTGGGTTATACCCCTGGTGAGTAGAGGTACAGTGACTCAAAGTTTCTTGTGTTTCCTTGCAAGCCTGGAGCTGGAGAACCCACGGATACATCACATCCCCAAGCAGTGGGGACTCTAGGGTCCGGGGCTTCCAGAGAAACAGGGTTGCTCTAAGAATGTTACGCTTCCTGAATCTCCTCCATCCTGCCTCTCCTTTAGCTCTGTGAACAACAAGATGTAGAGGAAAGTCTTAATTTTTTGCATATTCTTTTAATGGCATTAACTCTATAGTTTAAAATTTAAAATTCTAGCTACAATGTCAGTCAGAAGCTAGTACACCAGTCTTTTCTCTACGTGATTCAGGGATCCAGAAAGGCTCCAGGGGATGTGATTTCTCCTTTTTTCGTAACATCTTCTTGTGATAATATTTCATCCTGTTAGATCTACGCCTAGGATACTAGAGAAGGATGTAATTAGCAGGGTAATTTAGATTATAAACCTTCCTTTCTTTTTTTCTCCCCTCCTTTCCTTTCCTTCTCTTTTCCTTCCATGCCTTTTCTTTTCTTTTTTTTTCTTTTCTTTTCTTTCCTTTGTGGGTTGTCAAACCCATGCCAGACAGTCACTCTCCCTCTCAGCCACAGTCACTGCCTAATATTGTAACTCGCTGTCTTGCAATTGTATCTCATATAAGCTGCCCATGTCAGTGAGCTTTATGTCAAACTCTTACTTAGCTAAGTAGCCTTCTGAAGTAAGTCAGTTCTTAAAAGCAAATGGTATCAAAACCAAAAGGAAACAAAATCAAAGCCACTCCACCTCTTCAGACTTCTCCTTGCTTCCAAGTGTGGGTGGAACTTTGCACTCAAGAGAAAGTATCAAAATAAGTGGCACTGACTTGGGTACCACCCTCAGCTCTTCCTGAAACGGGTCTCCAGACTGATGCTTTTGGTCCAGCCTTCCTTACACTGCAGTGGAACTGATGCACAATCTATGTTCTACATTTTTCTTTTGTCAGCCCAGTGCTCAGAACGCTCCAGTGGCCTCTGATCTCCACCTACGTCATGAGTTGGCTCCTCTCTCCAGTTTTTATTGTGCTGGGCCTGGAAACCTTTTACCCTATGCCTCAGTATCCCTTTTCTCAGGCCATTCTCCACTTTAGGGGTGCTATAGTGGAGATCTTTTAGGACAGTGTAGTGGTGTGTGTGTGCGTGTGTGTGTGTGTGTGTGTGTGTGTGTGTGTGTGTGGTTTTTGTTTGTTCTGTTTATTGATAACAGTCTCACTGTGTGGCCTTTGCTATCCTGGATTCAGAGTGTATACCAGGCTGGCCTTGAACTCATAGAGCTCCATCTACCCCTGCTTCCAAACTGCTGGAATTAAAGATGTGCACCTCCACACTGGAACTTAAATGTCCCCAATGGTCCATATTGCAAGCTTTGCCTCCTACACAGCATTCTCAGAAAATGTTAGAAACGGGTAGCAGCTCTTAGCAGGTTGAACCGTGTGGGAGGTTCTCATGCCGTTGGAGGAAAACTGGAGACATCAGCTCCGTCTTCTTCTGGTCTTTCAATTCTTTGTGATGACATGCTCTACCTTGCTCTACCACGTGATGCTGCCACAACGGCCCTAAAGTTACAGGGCCATTGATCAGGGATTGAAATATCCAAAACTGAAGAAATCACCCTCACCTCCTGTGGTGGTTTGAATGTGCTTGGCCCAGGGAGTGGCACTATTAGGAGGTGTGGTCTTGTTGGAGTCGATGGGCCCTTGTTGGAAGCTGTATGCCACTGTGGGCGTGGGCTTTAAGACCCTCATCCTAGCTGCCTGGAAGTTAGTCTTCTCCTAGCTGCCTTCAGAACAAGAGTTAGAACTCTCAGCTCTTCCAACACTGTGCCTGCTTGAACACTGCCATGTTTCCCACCATAATAACAGACTGGACCTCTGATCCTGTAGGCCAGCCCTAATGAAATGTCCTTTATAAGAGTTGTCATGGTCGTGGTGTCTGTTCACAGAAGTAAAACCCTAACTAAGGCACCTCCTGTTATCCTTACTTGGACTTCTCTCGAGTCACTCTGTTGTTCCTTCTGCTTGGAATGTGCTCTATTTTGTGCAGAAAAAAGCCTGTCTGCCCATTTTCTTAAGGCAAGATGCAATTCCCCGCTCCTCTAGGACTCTGTTCTGACTCTTCCAATGAATCCAGAGTCTCCAGCCTTTTGTAGTTATCTGGTATTTAGCCTCTGTGATCTACACAATACAGTACTTAGAGGTGTTTTGATTTACTATGAGGGCAAAATCAGATAAACCCCTCTTAAACTGAAAATACTGGTAAGTCAAAAGACACATTAAGGCTACCTAATCTAGTACTCCTCCAATAAAAAGCTCAACCTAGCTGGGCCTTGTACAGTATCAGTGGTTTCCTCTTGAGATCTCATGGCTTCCTGGCATTCTGCTGATAAAATAACTCCACATACCACTATCCTGGGTATGTATGTATGTATGTATGTATGTATGTATGTATATATATATATATATATATTTAAAAAAAGATCAAAGTTCAGTTTCTATTGAGTTGATATTACTTTTGCACCTTCATCAAGCTGAAAAAAATCCCATACCAGAAACTGTGTGAGTCACTCTCAGTATCAGACAGAACGTGGTGTGACAAAACGTAACAGAGCTTTATGGAAGGATTCGGCACAGCACGGCAGGGTGAACTGATAGAGAAACCAAGAGCCCTGGAGATTGTGATGGCAAGAAATCCTTGCTACCACTGGGCCTTAAGGGACAGGAGGATGGGATGGATTCCCAAACTCTGAGGGAAAATGGACAGTTGTGGAAGAGGCCTGTCTAACAGGACCTAACATCTTCAGCCAAGAGCACATCCAAGCTAGAAAACAGCTTAGTGGTAAAATTCTAGCTGGATATATACAAGGCCTTGGGTTCCAGGCCTAGCATATGGAAAAAGATGACATGGAAGATGACTAATGACTTATGGTGGGTGTCTCAGGAGGAGCCAGAGGTAGACGGTTGACATCACTGTCTTCGGGCCCTTCGACCTCTGGCTAGTAGTGTTTGCTTATCCAATCCACTGGTAACCAGAGGGCAAGAGATCCCTTGCTGCTGTCTTCGGCTCCTGCAGTAGAGTGGGTAGAGGAGTAGAGAGTGGGTTTGAGAGACAGGAAGTGTCTTTAGTTTGTAACTAATGTGTTTGCTTTTTTTTTTTCTTTTTTTTCTTTTTTTTTTTTTTTCGGAGCTGGGGACCGAACCCAGGGCCTTGCGCTTGCTAGGGAAGCGCTCTACCACTGAGCTAAATCCTCAACCCCAACTGATGTGTTTGTTAAAGGTGACTTTTCTGGTCCTGCTCTGTTCTAGGAGCTCCTTGAAAGCTTAGATCACGTTTTAGATTTACGTGGTTTCTAATATCTCATAGAGTGTAGTTCAATGAGAATTGGAATGTGCGTGTGTATGTGTGTGTATGTGTCTCTCAGTGTGTGAGTGTGTGTGTGTGTGAGTGTGTGTGTGTGAGTGTGTGTGTGTGTATGTGTGTGTATGTGTCTCTCAGTGTGTGAGTGTGTGTGTGAGTGTGTGTGTGTGAGTGTGTGTGAGTGTGTGTGTGTATGTGTGTGTATGTGTCTCTCAGTGTGTGAGTGTGTGTGTGTGTGAGTGTGTGTGTGTGAGTGAGTGTGTGTGTGTGAGTGTGTGTGAGTGTGTGCGAGTGAGTGTGTGTGAGTGTGTGTGAGTGTGTGTGAGTGTGTGTGTGAGTGTGAGTGTGTGTGTGTGTGTGTGTGTAGGGAGACAGAGAGTTGTGATCTTCCACCTTCCAAACCATGTTGGGGGTTGCTGGAGGCTCCAGGAGGGGGAGAGAGAGAGAGAGAGAGAGAGAGAGAGAGAGAGAGAGAGAGAGAGAGAGAGAGTGTGTGGTGGGCATGGAGAGTTGGGGTGGGTATGATCAAAATACACTGTTATGAAACTGTCAAAGAGTAAAAGGTATTTTATTTAAAGTTCATTAAATGAGACATATATCTTTTTCCTTAATTAAAGCAAATCATTTTCCTTGTAAAAAGAAAGTGTTCCTTTTCTCTCATGTTTAATCTATTAATATCATTAATTTGGAAGTAGAGCTAAAACATACCTGTACTATTAGTATCCTTATTTATGATTTTTCTTATTCATTTAATTTTGAAGCAATGGTGTTTGAAATACTGTACAGATAACTTGATGCCAAAATTGATATTTAAGAACAATATTTTTTGAAACATTAGTCATATGCTGAGTACTCAAAGTAAGATGGGAAGGAAATAATTGTTTAGAAGAGTAAGGGGGGGACACTTCCCGAGTTTTCTTGACAGTGCACAGGCTATAAGCAGAGCAACAGTGAGACTAAGCTGGGAATCTCAGATACATTGTAGCCTTGTAGCCGCTCCTTACTACCCGCTTTCTGTTAGTTAAGTCTGAATGCTACTCAAGCCTTCCTGTGTGGGTTTGAAGGTGATCATCACACGGAGGAATTTCTTGCTAGGGGCAATTTAGGTTATGATATGAGCCGATTATTAATACACTACTGCGTCCCTACTTTCTTGCAAAAGGAAGAAAATTAGGCTGTCTCTGTCTCTCTGTGTCTCTGCCTGTGTTTGTCTCTCTCCTTTCTGTCTCTGTCATTCTCTTCGAAGGTGGAGTGTGCCCTCCTCTTATTACTCTGTAGGCGCCCTAGAGGGTCACACTGTAATGTGGGCCCGTCCTTTTGGCATTTGGTTAAAGCTGAGGTGATCTTTGCAAGAGGTTGCTATGACAATTTGCCAACAGCATAGCCTGTACAACTCTGCAGGAGGTAGCTCCCTCTAGACTGAAGTCTGCTCTAGTTGGGGCCAGCACTCTGGGACTTGGAGAAGACACAAGGAGCAGGGCAATAAGGGATGGACACAGGACTCCAGGAGCAGTTCAGAAACTAGGCACCTCCCAGGAAGGAAGTGCATGCCTGGACGCGGTCCAACTTTCTTCCCTATCTGCTGGGGATTTTTCGAGCTTTCGCTCCACACCTGACTGTTCAAGTGGACAAAGGTGCCCAAGTGTGCCACGCACGACAAAGCATAGGTGTGCGACAGAGAAACAAATGCTGTTCTTTCTGGGAAGCAGAGGCTGTAGCCCACGAATGAATAGGGCAGGGAAATTCTCCACGTGTCTGGGAAGGGAAAGAAAAAAAGAATCTTTTCCTCCGAGGATGTGGGGAATCAGAGGTGTCGCCCCAGTGCAGCAGAGAGCTGAAAGGAAGGTGTGTCTGTCTCAGTGGCCGCGCTGGGGAAAGGCTTCGAGTTGTAAGGAAATGGGAGGCGTCTCTGATGTTTATTTTTGCCTAGCAACCCACAGCCAACTGCTACCTCAGCTGCGGTCCACAGGCGCCTGTCTGCCTCCCCTTGTCCTAGAGACTGGAGGGCAGCGGTCACTCGGTGTCAGTGAATCAGGGAGGGCGTGCGTGGCCGAGATGGAAGTGGAAGGGCAGCCCCTTCCTTCGTCCATGCTTGGGTCACCAAGCTCAGCCGCAGTCCCTCCTCGGGGCCTGACTTTCCGAGGTGACCCTCATACAACTAAGTTCTCTCCATGATAAAACTGGGGAGAGGGGTTGGCTGGGCCACTGGGACAGGGACAGGGGCCGGGGCTGGGGGGCCGCAGTATTGTCTGGGAGCAGCCATTAGGGGCGGTGTTTAGGGGCGTGATGGGAGAGGGAGGGGTCTCTGCAGCAATTTCGGGAGGAGGCCGGCCGCGGTAGGTTGCGCGGTAGGGCAGGGAGGGGCGTCGCAGGGGCGAGGGGGACACGGGGAGAGGGCAGATGGCCGCAGGGGAGGCGCAGGGCGAGCCCGAGCCGCAGTTTTCCTGGGAGCGGAGGACGGCTCTGCGGAAGATCGGAGAGGGTGGGACTCCCGGGGTGGCGGGTGGGGGTGGGGTGGCCGCCAGCCTGTGTGGCTGGGGCCGGGGGAGTCCGGGGCGGGGCCTCAGCGGGGGCGGGGCTGGCCTTCTCGGGCGCGAGCCGCGGGGGCGAGCGTGTGTGCGAGTGTGCGCGAACGCGCGCAGGCCCGGGAGGAGGCTCCCGAGCGAGTGGGTCCCGGCGGCCGCAGCCCGCTCCCCGCGGCCCCGATGTGAGGGAGTCGGGGAGGCCAGCGGTGCGGCAGGGGAGGGCGAGGCATGTGCACGGGCCGGGGGGTACAGCAGCCGCCCGAGGACGAGGGGGACGGCGGAGGCGAGGAGGAGAGCGGGGGGCTCGCGGCGGCGGGTCCGGGCCGAGGGGATGCAGTGGACTGCGTGTGTCTGGCTGTAGCGGGAGAGAGGAAGCGACGAGGCGCGGGGGACCCGCGTGAGGGGCGACCAGGAGGCGGCGGCGGCGGCGGCGGCGGCGAGGAGTAGCGGCGGGACCGGCGGCGAGGGCAGCACTGCCATGCACGTTCCTCTCCCGCGGCCATGTTAACCAGGAAACCTTCGGCCGCCGCTCCCGCCGCCTACCCGACCGGTAAGGGCCCCGGGACCCTGTCGGCGGCACGGGGCGCGGGCTGCGCGTGTTGGTGCCCCGGGATCCCTGAACCCGGCGGGTTGAGCGAGGGGCATCCGGAGCGCGACCCCGCCGCAGCGCCCTCTCGGTGGCCCGCCCTCCCCTCCCCCGGCCCGGCGACGTGGGCTCCGGAGCTCTGGCCCAGCGCTGCTCCCCTCCGGGTCGCGAACTTAACTTTGCAGCTGGCGGGTGCGCGCCGGGGAGCCGCGTCCCGACCCCCCTCCTTTCCCGCACGCCGCCGGCTTTTCCCGGGCCGGGTGTCTCCTTCCATCTTCTCCCTGGAAGAGGGGGTTCTCTGCCCACCGGGGCGGGGGCGGGGGTCTGGGTAGCTCTCTTTCCCCACCCTGACCCTCTTTTGTCTCCTCCCGCGCGTGGCTCCCAGGCCGAGGAGGGGACACCGCCGTTCGCCAGCTTCAGGCTTCCCCGGGGATCGGCGCGGGGGCTCCCCGAAGCGGAGTGGGGACCGGCCCACCCTCCCCCATCGCCCTGCCGCCTCTCCGGGCCAGCAACGCTACCACTACATCCCACACGGTGAGACCTGGCTTTGGGAGGGCGCCGGGCAGACCCCTGGCTTGTTGGGTTCTTGCTGTGGGAAGAGAGGGCCGAATCTCCACGCCCCTGGCAGGGGCCTGTCCTCGACGCCGCCCTCTGTAACTTGGGCGAGCCCCGAGCTGCTGCCACAAAAGAGATTCGTGGCGTGGGCCCCTCGCTTCCCTCTGAAGCTCGCCCACACCAGAGCTCCTTTTCCTGGGAACTTCCTCCTTGCGCCCCCTCCCCCCTTTTTTCATCTGTGCTTCCTAGAGCTCCCTTCCCCGGCCGGTAAACATCTATTCCCAACCCCAGGGGTAGTGGATATTTATAGAAACGTATGTGTTAGGGGACAGCTAGGCTACCCTGCCCGGAAAATCGATCCCCCAAAGAGCCTCAGAGGCCTGGCTGCAGCCAGCAGGGAGCACCCGCCAATTGTCCCCCGCGTGTGTAAGCATGTTTTATGAGAGCTACAGGTTTGAGCACAGCAGAAATTGTAATTAACATTAACAAAAATAAGAGCTACAGCAGTAGTCAAAACAAAACAACCACCACTGTAGGATTCTCAGCGTGGATATTGACTCAAAAGGAAAGGGCCGGCTTTGCTTTGTAGGTGGCAAGGGAAGGGCACCTGACAAGGGCTGTGCAGTCCCTTGAGGCCCTGGGGAGTGCGGAGCCTGGGACTGGTGGCTGCAGAGACTGGGGAGCTGGGCTGACTTCAGCTTGTACCTTTCCTCAGCCCCTAGCGATGGCCTTTGGATGGTGACCATGAGCCTAAAGGAGGTGTGCGCTTGCAGGTGATGGTTTTAAAGATCTCTTTCCCAAAGGCTCTCTGGGAATGTGAGCAACCTAGGATGGTTTCTGTGTGAGGTTGCCTGCAGGATGTAGGATTTTGTGGCTAAGTGAAAGTTGCTTGAAAGTACCCACCCATGGTTTGTGGCCTGCAGGGAGCATCTCTGGGGGGAAGAAGGGGAGTCATTTGTGACTGAAACTTGTTTATCACGGGAGATGAGACCGACGTTAGCTGTGCTGGAGGCGTACAAGAGAGGTAGACAATTTCATAGACATGTTTTGTTATTCTCTGTTTTTCTCGGTGAGTCTATGCTAGGAGCTGGGGATTCATTACACAGGGATGAACTCATCTGGGTCGTACTATCTCGCTGGGAAAGAGAGCCTGCAGGTAGTGGGGATGTGACTGCCACAAGGGCATCCTAGAAAGGAGTCATCGTTGGTTTTGGAGGTTTGGCTTTTCTGTGGTTTTGGCTGGTTTAGAATCATCTGACAGTTTGGAAAACCCAGCGTCCATTTCCCCCCCATGTGTTGGTGTGATCGTGTTACATGTTGTGAACTGGACAAGGAATAACTCAATTTGCATTCGATTTCCAAGTTTTGTTAAGGATGGCCTTTGCCTGATCAGAACTTCTTTGCAACTGAAATATGTCATGAAATTGGGAGAGGGGAAAACTGCCACAAGTGGAAAGCCTGTGTGGCACCGGAAAGGAAAAGGCATGAAGGTGATTTCGGCATAGATGCCTGTGCTGTGCTGTGGCCTGTGTGTGACATGGCTGTTATACACCGAAGGGTAAATTTCAGTTGCTCCGCATCCTTGGACGCTCCGTTTTGAAAGTGAAGCTTTATGTTTCAAGTGTTTTGATGTGGTTCGTAGGACTCTACAGGTTTCCCGGCTCAGGGGCGTTGAGGAACACAGAGTTTATCCGGCTCCTGTGCATGTTTGCATGGGAATGAAGACTCCACAAGTTAACTGAGCTGTCAGGAGTCCGTGGACAGCTCGAATGTGTATCGTCAGTCACACACCTTCCCAACTCTTCATTTAATGTACTACTTGGGACTACTGGTTCAGGGAACCAGTATTAGCTTTGTTATAAATACTAGAATCTTTGCAGATTTAGAGTCCCCTGCCTTCCACACTTTCAGAAGTGTTTGTGTGTTTATTTCTGGAGCTACACCTGGCAGGAACTGTGGAGGAATGACTGAGGGAGAAAGGTTAGTAAGAAAAATGAGCAGAGCAGGCCCACCTTTTCCCTTAAGCACACGTCTGGAATATGAACTTTGGAATTTCCCATGGTAGTTTGCTTTCTTTCTTTCTTCCTTCCTTTCTTTCTCTCTTTCTCTCTCTCTTTCTTTCTTCCTTTCTTTCTTTCTTTCGTCTTTCTTTCTGACTTTTATTGTATACTATAGCAATTTAGTTTTAGGTCACCTTGTCCTAAAAGTCAAACTAATAAGTCTCTCAATTCTCATCGGCTTTTTTTTAAAAAATAATATATAGGAAATGATAAAATATTGGAAACCTTTTCGTTTCTATCAACTCCAAGATATTGGTATATATCTTTATAACTTTTTAATGTTTAAATTACTCATCCGTGATTTATTTTTCCACTCCTCAGTTTTATTCCCACAACACCACACAACATTTCTAAGATGATTTGGGGAGGCTTTAACACACCCAGAAGTCTTAGCTCGAGGAGCATCTGTCGCTTGCCATTTTGGTTCTGCAAGAGGGTGATAAAGCGCTAGACTTCTTACTGTTGTCTGATAGAATTTTCAATACTAAACTACTGCACTAATATTAATACTACGTTTCCGGGAGGGCTTGATGGGTCTCTCCACTTTAATGCATGCATTTGTGGAGAGGTAAAACATTACCTCTCAGTTCCAGCTTGTGTTCTGGTCCTGGCATGTCTGACCTTCTTGGGGGCCCCTCCCCATTTCTCAGTTTTGTGCATTTGATTTTGGTTGTGATTTCAGGGTCCTGCCCAAAGTCCTCTTCTTACTGGAACCTTCAAGTAAATATCTTTAACTCCTGGAATGTGTAAGGCTCTTGGGTGTTGTTAAGATGTCTGCCTCAGGTACTTTTTAACCAGCTGTCCTTTGCCTCGGAGGCCCAAGCAAGATCTTGTGACTTGGGCCTCTTGGGATATTTCCCAACTCCCTCAGTGTTGACTTCATGTTTTCTTTTGAAGATGCAAACACCTATTGCTGAAGAATGGCTCCAAGAGACATTTCTTGATGTGCGCGCTTCTAGTTGGGAGATATTCATTAAATTCTCACTGTGTCCCTGAGTTTGTTGTCGAGGACGTAGGATAAATAGGAAGTGACCCTCTCGCTGTAATTTCTCAGTGTCCAGACAGATGGATGCAGTTTTTGTCAAACCAGAGTAAAATGAAGCAGCGAGCACACTAGGTACAGAAGAAGAGATTTAATAGATTAGAGGACTTGAGAGCTCTGGGGTTTGAAGAATGAGTAGGAGTTTATCATCTGGACCGTGGAAAGAAGGAGATTCAAAGCAGCGACTGAAAAGGGTAGTGGTCATAGCTGTTACCTGCTCAGTACTAAACCAAGCACTTTCCACATGTAGCTGCTCTAATCTCCCTAAGAGCCCTAATGAAGTAGCTTGGGAACTTTTTACACACAAGGACACTGCAGTTCAGCCCAGGGCCACACAGTAACTGGGGTAGCTGCATTCACTTCATATGTGAAAATCTCTGGGCTCTGAAAAAACTGCCTTCATCAACAAGTGGGGGTGTGAAAATGCATGGGATTCCTGGATCAGCCTTGATCCCCTGAGATGGATAGATCAGACGGAAGGGCTCAGGCCGGATGTGTTCTTACTGCATGCTTTGGCTGTGGTGGTGGGATGTAGCCATGGGCCACAAACAAAAGCAAGAAGAGTTTGGAGAGTTTAGGCCATGAAGCAGGGTATATGTGTGTCTGGGTCTTTCTCTGCCTGCATACCCACCTCAGTTGTCCCAGGGAAAACATGAAGTGTAGCTGTTAGAAAAGGCATGAGAGACAGGACACAGGAAGCTTCACGACAGTGTGGGAAGGGTGCAGATCCTGAGGGTTTCCCAGGTGGACACTGTCAAGGGACTCCCAGGTATTCAGCCCCATTGATTATTTGGAAAGAGAAGGTTGTTCTTTTGTTTTGTTTTGTTTTGGTTTTTATCACTGTTTATTTGTTTTAAAGTTGAAGACTGATAACAAGAAAACATTTGACTTTATAAAGAAAAGTTAGGAGTTTGTTTGAGTAGCCTGTGGGAGCAGAAACTCATTAACAACTGAGCTAAAGGGCTTGAGTGCAGGAGGCATGGGTAGGTGTGTCTTCTAGAGGAGAAGGTAGACTACAGCCAATGGTAGGAGCTCCCGACTTCCCAGCTGTGTTCAGCGTTGACCAGGAAATTATAGGAGTGAAAAAGCCAGAGAATTGAAGCTTGGATCTACCTATCAGCAAGGGGACATAGTTGGTCCCGCAAAGGGTACCAAAAGAAGGCAGTTGGAGAGAGAGATGGTGGACGGACTAATGTATGACCAACCTCTGTTTCTGACCACTAAAATATTTGAAATAATTTTTTTTGGATTATACAAAAAGTAACAATAAAAATTTAAACTGGAGTAAATTCTTGATGTTCAGAAAGTCTTCTTGGGCTAGCATTTAGGAATCTTTAAAATCCTAAGGTTGACTTTACCCTTCATGAGTCATCTAGCATGGATTTGAGGGGATAGATCCGAAGTAATCTCTCTCTGGCCCAGAAGAGACAGATGTCAGATCTTGAGTCCTTTTCATTCCTGGTACTTGAATGACTGTGGAGGTAATGAGATGAATGAAGCTTGAAAGAAAAGCAGTGGAGAGACGGAGGCACAGTGGAGTAGGGCAGCACCTAGCATGTTAGAGGCAGGTGGTGGAAGCATTGGTTCCCCCCATCCCCAAGGCTAGCATTTGTTAGCAAGTTCTTGGCCACTTCTGGGACCTTAGAAACCTGGGAAAGGGAAGGAAAGGAGCACACATTCGGATTACTTTTTTTTTTTTTTAATATGTGCAAAGCTTTCTGATGTGTTTTATGGACTGTCTTGCTTTTGAAGTAAAGAAAAAAGATACCAATTCCCTGAGTAGAACATGAAGTCACCTTACGTGGATAAAGTCACCTATGAGTTTGATAAGAGAAATCTGAAAGTCTCCCTGAGAAATAAAACTCCCGATTGTGTAAAGTCATAGTCCCAAGTACTGGCTTACTTCTGTTTTAGAAGTAAGCAGAATCTCACTCCATAGATGGTCATTACGCCTGCAGTTTGTCAGTTTAAAAAGAAAAAAGAAGATCAGGGGATTTCATTTCATAATCCAGCGGCTCCCAAACCATTTCTTGAATTACCATGGTACCCTACAGAGTGCGTCTGAACAACCCTAAAGAGAGGACTTTGCACCAAGGAAATAGGACTCATCCTATTTATTGTAAATTCCCAATAGGCAGAGTTCCCAGCACTTTGTAACCTGTCTCTTATGAATACGGGTTGAATGAGAGGTAGATTATGGTGACAAGTTGATTCCTTGAGGTCTCAAGTAAGAATCCACCAGCAGGCTGTTTGGAGGAAATCCCAAGCCGATTCAGGGAAGGAAAAGGAGGGCTCTTCCTTTGCCTTGTCAAGTTTTGTTTAGAAGAGACTATTCCGGGATGGCATGTGTGCCAGAAATAGAAATTGCTACTTTGTGTTTGTATTAGTTACTGTTGTCTCTGCTTCGAGAAAATAACCTGTCAAGAACCAATTTGAAGGAGGAAGGGTTTATTTTGGCTGGCAATTTAAGAAGGGCTACACTGTCATGGTGGGGAAGGCATGGTGGCAGGAACCTGAGGCAGCTGGTCATACTGCCTCTGCAGCAGGGAAGCAGAGAGTGATAGTGCCTGGCTCACTTTGCTTATCTAGTCCGGAACCCCAACCCGTGGAAAAGTGCAACCACATAGATACTGGATCTTCCCACCCCAGTTAACCTGCAGCTCATTAAGGGACTTGCGCAGCGGTTTATCTCTTAGGTGATTCTAGATCCTGTGACGGCAGCAGTCTCACATCACATGTTGAAAAGCTGAGTATACCAGCAGCCTGTAAAAATGCATGCATGGTTCCTGAGTTGTGGACCAGAGGCCCCGAACTGAATAGCTGTTGCTCAGTTTGTTGGACAGAATGGCCTTAACTGATTACAAAGTCACCAACGCCCAGAAACTGTAAACAACGGGCTTGAAGTTCTCGAGGTAACCAGGGCCACATGTATCTACGTGAGATTCTGTCAATAGAAGCATATTTTGTTTGTTGCTATGTGTGTTCCTAGGTCAATTATAACTTCCAGGGAAGAAGGAAACACAGTGGTTTGGGAGGAGTTCTAGATACGTACGAGAGCTCTGGACAAATGGGACTCCCCATCCTCCTGTTACTAAAGAATGCCTAACTGAAGTGTGGACGACACTGTGGTCTGGGCGTGGGCAGCACGGTACATGGTACTTGTTTGTGCTTTACCGGTTTCATTTCCAGATCAGATATGGCACAAAGCACCTGCCATGTGCCAGGCCTGTTATTAAACACTAGGTGCGGGATGGTAACATGAACGCCTGATCCTTGCTCCAGGAAAACTTACTCCACGGACCCAGGCTACATAGGGGTGGCATTCCGGGGCTGTCCTGTGTGTCCTAACCGTGCCCGATCTACCGTTCCCTCTTTTTTTTTTTTTACTGTTCTACTCATTCCCTCTACTGGTTGGTCCATGGGATGGCGTAGGTACACATCGCTTTCAGTTTAGTAAAACCGGTTGTGGGTGTTTGTTCACGCCACATCGGATATTGTCAAGCTGGGAATGGGTTAATGGGGGCTTTTCTAAAGTCATCCTCGGAGAGACGGGGCCCCTTCCTTTCTGTTTATGCTTCTTGTCTGAATTCCAGATTGGCGGCGGTAAGCACACCATGAATGACCACCTCCACATCAGCCACAGCCACGGACAGATCCAGGTTCAGCAGCTGTTCGAGGACAACAGTAACAAAAGGACAGTGCTCACAACCCAACCCAATGGGCTTACGACGGTGGGCAAGACGGGCTTGCCTGTGGTGCCTGAGCGGCAGCTGGAGAGCATTCACAGACGGCAGGGGAGTTCCACCTCTCTGAAGTCCATGGAAGGCATGGGGAAGGTAAAAGCCAGCCCCATGACACCTGAACAAGCGATGAAGCAATACATTCAAAAACTCACAGCCTTCGAACACCACGAGATTTTCAGCTACCCCGAAATCTACTTCTTGGGTCCAAATGCAAAGAAGCGCCAAGGCATGACAGGTGGACCCAACAATGGCGGTTATGATGACGACCAGGGATCATACGTGCAGGTGCCCCACGATCACGTGGCTTACAGGTACGAGGTCCTCAAAGTCATCGGGAAGGGGAGCTTTGGGCAGGTGGTCAAGGCCTATGACCACAAAGTCCACCAGCACGTGGCCCTGAAGATGGTGCGGAACGAGAAGCGCTTCCACCGGCAGGCGGCAGAGGAGATCCGGATCTTGGAACACCTACGGAAGCAGGACAAGGACAACACCATGAACGTCATTCACATGCTGGAGAACTTCACCTTCCGCAACCATATCTGCATGACGTTCGAGCTGCTGAGCATGAACCTCTATGAGCTCATCAAGAAGAATAAGTTCCAAGGCTTCAGCCTGCCTCTGGTGCGCAAGTTCGCCCACTCCATTCTGCAGTGCTTGGATGCTTTGCACAAAAACAGAATAATCCACTGTGACCTTAAGCCCGAGAACATTTTGTTAAAGCAGCAGGGTCGGAGCAGTATTAAAGTGATTGACTTTGGCTCCAGTTGTTATGAGCACCAGCGCGTCTACACGTACATCCAGTCGCGCTTTTACCGGGCTCCGGAAGTGATCCTTGGAGCCAGGTATGGCATGCCCATTGACATGTGGAGCCTGGGTTGCATCCTCGCGGAACTTCTGACGGGTTACCCCCTCTTGCCTGGGGAGGATGAAGGGGACCAGCTAGCTTGTATGATCGAGCTTTTGGGCATGCCCTCTCAAAAACTCCTGGATGCTTCCAAACGAGCCAAAAATTTCGTGAGCTCTAAGGGTTACCCCCGATACTGCACTGTTACAACTCTTTCGGATGGCTCTGTGGTACTCAACGGAGGCAGATCCCGGAGAGGGAAACTGAGGGGTCCGCCAGAGAGCAGAGAGTGGGGGAATGCACTGAAGGGATGTGATGATCCTCTTTTCCTTGACTTCTTAAAACAGTGTTTGGAGTGGGATCCCGCGGTCCGAATGACCCCGGGACAGGCTCTACGGCACCCGTGGCTTAGGAGGCGTTTGCCAAAGCCTCCGACCGGGGAGAAGACTGCGGTGAAGAGGGTCACAGAGAGTACTGGTGCTATCACCTCCATTTCCAAGTTACCTCCACCTTCCAGCTCAGCTTCCAAGCTGAGGACTAATTTGGCACAGATGACAGATGCCAATGGGAATATTCAGCAGAGGACAGTGTTGCCGAAACTCGTTAGCTGAGCTCCAGTCCCCTGATGCTGGCAATCTGAAAACCGCGTTATAGCTGAGCCTTACTGGGTTGAAAAGGTGTAGCTCAGACCTGTTTTTATTTGCTCAATAACTCGACTCATTTGTATCTTTTCAGCACTTGATGTAAGACTGTTTTTGTTTTTATAAAATACACGGGGACAATGCTTTAAGTTTTTATACTTTCTGAAACCTTTTTTGTTTTTGTTTTTTTGTTTTTTTTTTTTTTTTTTGTTTTTGTTTTCCTTCCTTGTGTTCAAAAAATACGATGAGCCTTACTGTATTTAGTGTGGCAGAGTAATCACATCGGTGGCAGGCCATTGATTCTTCATGACTGCCACACATTTACAGATTGGTCAAACTCATTCACTCTGTTTTCATGGTTCTTCCTGCTCCCCAGGGAGGTGGCCCCAGAGGCCCTCCTTCCCTCTCCTGGCTCCAGGTTCCCACGGAAGCCGCACACCTTGGCCCAGTTCTCCATGAATTAATCTGGGTCAGAGCGGAGGAGGAGGAAGGGGGTCAGGGGTGAAAATCTCTTAAGGAAAACTGCACTTTAGAGATTTTCTATTTCCTCACCGTCTCTTCAAATGATTACAAAATAGGAATGCCCGCCTTCAACTGCCCACTTAGCATTCTGATGTTCTTAAGCCACCCAGCAGCATTTAGTGGCCAAGTGGAGTCCGAGATGTGTGAGTTCCCCCCCTTGAGGCTCTGGGATGGTGGGGGGCTGTCACGATCAGGAAGCCTTCTGGTTACGGAATTGCTTTTGCATCCCATTTTAAGGACCTCTCCCCAACACTGCGCCCTGCTACCTTTTCTCTTCCACCACACACATCTGTTGCCCGCATTTAGTTTGCCCTTGGTCTTCAGCTGTCCATCCCAGACCGGTAACACACATTTGAGACACATTTGAGCCGCCATTATGGTCATGGTTTCGAATCCCAGTTTCCAAAAGAACCTCGGCCTGGCTACCTAAGGTGGGGATTCCCATAGTTCCAAAGAAGAGTTAGCCGACCGACTGGAGTCAGTCCGCGCTGCAGGTGCCACAGAGGTTCCCTCAGCCTGGGGAAGCGTCAGCTCTTTCGTTAGAAAGAAAAGGGGTTGGAAAGGGAGGAGAAATTCCACGTCAAGTTAAATGGTCTGACTTATTCTCTCCTTCACTAGAAGAGCCACGGGGGAGGGGAAAATGGTTCCTCTGTTTAGTTGACTTTCTTTTGAATCGCACTGAGTGGTTTTTTTTTTTTGTTGTTGTTGTTTTTTTGCTTTTTTGGGGGGTTTTTTTGGTTTTTTTTTGGTGGGGAATGACGCTTTACCTGAGAGAGTAACTGAGAGTTAGGTAAAAGAATATTTTCTTCTCTGAATAATAATTATTTTCACAGTGAAAATTTCAGTATTTTATCACTAATGTATGAAGTGATATATATCAATTTCAAGGCACGTGGGAAGAATTTTTTTAGTATGTGCAATTTAATAGAGAAAGATTTCTGCCTGTTTGGACAATAGGTTTTGGATAGTAAAAATTAGGATAAATAATCTTTTATATGCACAGATATTATTGTATTGCCTGTAAATCGATTTACAAGTACTTAAAGCATGGTCCCCAGTGAGGCCAAGAAAGTTTCTGGTTACGTTTTTTTTTTTTAATTCTGTTTTCTCTTACTTAAAAAAAAAAAAAAGAATAGAAAAAGAAAAAAAATAGAAAGTGTCATTTTGAATAAAACATTTTTCTTATCTTGAGGCTTTGCCAGTTGATGGTGGAAAAATATGCTCAGGAATTATTTCAAATATTTGCCAAAAATCAGTAATAAGATTAGCTTATTAATAAGTTAGTAATCTCACTGTTTGCTTTACTATTTAAGGATGTCATTGATAAATTAATTTGTACCTCTGTACTTAGCAAATTGTAGCTTATTTCCCTTAGTCAAATTCTTTGGCATACTATACACAGTTCTGTGTAATCTGTGAAGTGCAATAATACGTCAGTAAGTTACATAATGATTCTCATGTGACAGTGCCCCCAATCAGTGGCTTATAGGGCTTAAAAATTGTGTATTTATTTTTTGAAACTTGGCTTAAAGGCATAAGAAATATACAGAGTTGGTCTGGGGACTTTGTAAAGCTACAAGTCTCTTAATGATGGTTATTGTCTTTCGGTCATTAAAAGAAATTTTTAAAAATGGAAGCTGTTCCCCCTTCCAAGGCCCCCTTTCTCTGTTCTCACTTAGTTGCTATGGGAACCTGAGCCTGACATTACTAACTCCCCTAGACCGTCACTAGACCTGCAACAGTTTAGAAGTGGACGAAGACCGCTTGTCTTTCCCCTACCACACAATACTGGTTCTTCGTGGATGCCAGCAGGCCATTTGTCATGAGCTTTACCCGTACACGGAACCGGAAACTTTAAAGCAAACTATTATGTGCAGTGCTACAAGGCTTTTTTTTTTTTCTCCTCCTTTCCCCCAACTACAGTGAAATTTCCTTTATTCATAAAAACCGTCTCAGCATTTTTACTGATACGGCTGCTTCGAGGAGACTCCTACTTAATTATTGTGTCTAAAATGAAACTGTTGCCTCTTCATGATCTTAACCTAAATAAAGGGCTCTGATAGGCTACTGGGAGTTGGCTTGGAAACAGTCTTTGGTCTCACAGGTTACCATTGTCTAGGGATGTCTGAGCTGTTTTCAGATTTAGGAATAGCACAGTGTCGTCTTGTCTCTGGTTGCAGTCTCACTTGGCGCTGTTTCTTGCACTACCAGAGTGTTCTTAGCACAACGGTGGAACACGCAGGGATGCGAGGCAGTGTAGATTAACATCGCAGAGGAGGAATTGTGCCCTTAGTGTTAATGTGCCTTTTGTTCTGAATGCCATGTTACGGGGCATGCATTTTTTTGGCCTCTTTGACTCTTTGAATGAGAGGTAGTAAAGGTGGAAGCCGCCTCTGCAAAGATAACATCTGTCTTAAATATCTAGATTTATAGGCCTTAATAGAAACCATAAGGCGGGAGTCGTCACTGGGCGCTGAGCAAGATTAACTATTGGTTAACTACACCAGGAATTCCCATGTTTAAGAGGTTAAAGATGGTCTTTCTTGTATCTTAACATCAGACTGATTTTTTAAATGATACTTTCTTTGTTAGGCTAACACTAGACAAAAATCAACTGTATTTGTAAAAATTTACCTCAAAACCATTTAATTTTATAGTGTGATTAATCCCAGGGCATTTGGTCTGAACCAAAGTGCATTCTTTTTTTTAATGTGCCTGGCTCAAATAAGGAGGGCCAGGGATTTTTACAATTTGGGTGCATGGCACTTAAGCCACTTTTAAACTTACTGGGTGATGTGGAGCCCTGTTAGGTGACTCCATCAGAAGGCTGGGAAAAACACTTTAGGCATCAGTAGCATTGGGCCATATTGGAATCTTAAAAAGTGTGAATTATTTTAAAGAGAACATTCATTTTTGTAATTTTTTTTCATCAAGAATATTTCTGGTAAGCAGAAGATTTTTTTTTTGAAATTAAAAAAAAAATCAACTGATTCGGTTGGTAAAGGTTTTGATATCGCCCAACATGATGCTGTGGTAGCATTGAAAAAAAAAAAAAAACAAAAGTATTTGTGGACTCTGTTTTTTAGGGGCTTGTACATCTCTCTGCAACCGACATATATACGATACATGATACATTGTAATTCTATCGGCTCAACTGCTGCAGTTCTGTCTAGGCAGGGGCTTGGGTTTTTATCGAGCAACAACTTAGACACGTGACTAATAATGATGCTGCAACTGTGTGTACTGAAAAACATGTGAAATGGTTGAATGTGGACTGTGTATATATGTATGTACAGATTTCTGTGAGATGCTGCTGTTGCCACTTAACATGGAAAGTGTTCTAGTGGGTTTGAATCCTAGTGGCCAGTTCTATGATACTGTATGCATTGTACAGCCGGAAGCAGAAGTAAAGACTGTTTAGTGAATATTTGTTAAATTTTATTGTTGTGGCCAGAGATAATTTCAGAATAAAATTTTAATGTCCTACCTTACTTCTCACCCCTTTTCTAACGATAATCTCACCCTGTTTCCGGTATGGTTATTCCTGGTTTGTTAAACCCGGGGAGGCTTTATCACATCAGGTGATGTGAGACAATAAGACCACCCATTATTTCCTCACTATAAGTATGCAGATCCAGAGGGGTTTCTTTTTTTCGTTTTGTTTTGTTTTGTTTTTTTGTTGTTGTTGTTTGTTTTAAATGAAGTTTTTAGGAAGAAACCCCTAGGGAATCAGAGCTCTTGAGGTAATTATGTTTCTCTTTGGTAATTTCCAATGTTTTTCTTTATATGGTATCTGCTACATTCCACACTGTACTAGAGCTTCAAGTCCTTGTATCTGTCGGTCTTGAAGGGAGCAGGGCGCTCAGGTCTTCCCTGATATTCCCAGGAGTAGAGTCCAGCCCAGGTCAGTTATCTGAAGATGCGCCCAGCTCTACCCGAGGCTTTCAAAAACGTGCGTGTGTTTGCTATTTTTATCATTGGTGTTCTCCATGGTTCACATTTGGTGTCACCTGACATGGTGGGGTCAGGAAATAAGGCTTGTGAGCTGCAGCTAACGCAAGATGTGTCCAGCTTACTTAACGCCGAACTTCAGTTTACTTGGCCGATGACAACAAGCAAGGTAATAAATATGCCAGACATCGCAGGGCCATGACGTAGATGGCGCATTCGTCTCACGGGGAGAACTACTGCACACATTTGTTTAATTCCCTGGCTTCCTGTACCTTATCGATAGTTGGTAGGTGGCATTTGCTGAGGGGAGGGAGCATGAGACCCCTAAGCCCAGCTTTTGTCTTCACATACAGTGCAAAGGTCTTCAGACTTGTTTTGCTGGCTGCTTATTCCACATCCAGTGTAAAAAAAAAAAAAAAAAAAAAGCACAACACAGAGAATTGATCCACCAAACGTGAGCAAAACTAAGGAGTGTGATGTGTATGAAATTTCAAGCAGACCCACACAGCACCCTTGTCTGACTCAGGAAAGACCAATTTCCGCCCCTCTTACCAAATCTAGGTCTGTTCTTAAGTCGGTTAGCTATATTCTGTTTGAGCCTCTAGAACCGATCACCTTTTGGAATCAGCAGGTTTAAAAATAAGTATTCAGAAATAAGGGCTTCAAAGCTGCTTTCAAACCAGCCTCGTTAGCGCTAACACGGATCTTTCCAGGAAGGGAGGGCTTTGCTTACTGATCTGTTTTGGAAAGGGCTTTAGAAGAGATCCGTAACCATGGGTATCTGTGGCTTTGCTGTCTCTTCTAGTTTGAATTACACCTCTTTTCCTTCAGACTTAACACAAACACTCGTCACTCGTGGTACATAAGTCCCTCCCCAAAGAAAATTTGACCACTGTGCTGTGTGTACATGACAGAATTGTGTCTTCATGCAAGTGGTTGGTTCATTTGGTTTCCCTTTGCCTTCACGGATCAACTGTGGTTGCCTTCTTAGTAACTGCGAGGGAGACAGGAGTGGCCAATTTTTTTTCTACGTCTCAGGGAAGTTTAGTCAACCAGGAATGGTGGTGGTTCTTCTGCAGCATTAGCTGACTGCGGAAAGGACTCGCAGAGGTGTGATTGTATTGTGTTTGGCAGGGTTCAGGATCATCTCTCCCTCCCACAAAGGAGAGAAAGCTCCCCTCAGATCCCACCGTGTCTCACCAGCATCGTTCATTGTTACACACTCCTCTGAGCTGTAATTATCCCCAGCTGATGCTGAAGAAAACGAAATGACACCAAAGAGACTTTGTAAAAACAGAGGGAGAAGACTAGAACGAAGGGAGTTTTGCTAGCTACCGATTTCTGAGAATACCTTTTCAATTGCGAAACCACAGACATACTGAAGACTAGGATGTTTTGGCCTCTTGAGATCTACCTGTAAATTTAGATGCAGCTGCACACACAGCCACTCATTTGCAGAAGCGAGGCATGCAGCCATTTGCGGGAAGAGTGACTGTAGCGCGCTCATGATTTCCTGTGGTCTTAAACTTGTTTTTTTTTTTTTTTCCTTTCCTACACTTGAGTGCATGAAAACATTTTGACACACTAATTCTCAGGGGACTAAAAGTTAAAATTCACTGATGGTTAGCAGTAGATAAATCTCTTATATTGAGATTTATTCAGGTTTTCTACCCTTTGGCTGTATATTTCAGTCAATATAGATTACTTCCCAGGGATGGATATGGACATATTATAAACGTTTCAGACAGTTTTAAAATACCAAATTGTAAATAAACCAGTTTTTACAAACTAAAAGATGGTGTCTTTCCTTGCTTTCTATTAACAGGCTACTTACCTCCTACGTTTGAGCAGTTTTAAACATCAAGACCCACTTCTTCACTGGTAGAAATGAAGTATTCTTTATTAAACCAAAGCCCATGAAATAGATCACTTAATAAGTTTTCAGTTGTTTGTGTGTATGTAACTGATTATAAGCAGTTTTTCTAGACTTTTAGATCCTTGTCCTCCAAAGGCAATGCCCTATTTATTTTCCCCTTTCTTTAGAATTAGAATTACTGGGCTTTTGTCCTGAGCATGCTTACACTTAAGAGGAAAGACACTGAAGTCATAGACTCCCTTCAACATCTGCTGCAGACCGCATTCATATGCCAAGTCCTTACTGAATGCCTATATGCGGGGTTGGATCCCAGGCACTAGAAATAGAACATATTGAACAAAATAGGATAGACACAGATCCTGTCTTTGGGGAGTTTTTAGACCGATCGTGAAGGCAAACATGATTGGATGAACAAAGAACGGCAAATCCAATGGAAATGTGAAGGAAACTCGAGTGGCGGTGAGCGTGCGTACCACGACGACACAGTGGGCGTGTTGTGTTGTATAGGCCGTGGGCAGCTTCTCTAGGAAATAGCTTTTTCTGAGGAAGAGCAGGGCAGTGACAGGAAACTGAGGGAGCAGCCAAAGGAGCTGTGAAGTCCAGAGAGTAAGGAACTTGCTGTGAAACGAAGCTGCAACAACTTGTGTGCCAGACCCAGCCAAGCCCTGTCTATGGGTGATAATGTTTTATGTCCTTTATCTCGGGTGCAAGGAAGTCACCGAGGAATTTTTCAGGAGAAGAAAATGCCACAAGGAAGTTGGCTCTCCTCGGCAGTCTGTAGAAGAGTGGCCAATGAAGAAAGCCCACTTGAAAGGATCCATAGGAAACGGCAGGAGTGGGTGGTGGTAGTGGGTGTTTGAAGAAGAGGGGTGGGATGAAGGGTAGGAACTAGCAGCTGTTGGTTCGTGAGAAGTAACTGCAGCCAGTTCGAGTCTGCCTCGTGGAATCCAAGGCAACTGTCGTACCCTATTTGTTCAGAGAGACTCAAAGATGAATGTGTTTGGTTCTGTTGAACTAGAGTTTGCTGAAGACTTGAAGCCTTTGAGCGAATCCCACCTACTCGTCCACTGAAAAGGATTCCGAGCAACTTTCAGATTTAAAGAGATCGTTTTGACACACACACACAGGCGAAGGGCAAGTTTGTAAAGGCCAGCTAAACCCAATTCCCCAACAAACATAATCTCCCTGGCTAGACTGCTCTCCTGCCCCTTGCTTCTCTCATAGAGATGAAGCGTCTGAGAGACAGAATGTAATATCCCTCTCTTACGGGCAGGGCCGGTGTTTCCTGAACATGTGAAGCTGTTGAGAAACTGGATGCTATATTTACATAAAGTAGCTTCAGAAAGAGGTGACAAATGGCTAATAATGAACTAGGACAACAAACAGCCAGAGGATGACAAAACGGTGGTGCGATGGTTTCCATATGCTTGGCCCAGGGAGTGGCACTATTAGAAGGTGGCATATTAGAAGGAACACCCATTCAGAGCCTGCCCCACATGTGGCCCATACATATACAGCCACCCAATTAGACAAGATGGATGAAACAAAGAAGTGCAGGCCGACAGGAACCGGATGTAGATCTTTCCTGAGAGACACAGCCAGAATACGGCAAATACATAGGCGAATGCCAGCAGCAAACCACTGGACTGAGACCGGGACCCTCGTTGAAGGAATCAGAGAAAGGACTGGAAGAGCTTGAAGGGGATCAAGACCCCATATGAACAACAATGCCAGCCAACCAGAGCTTCCAGGGACTAAGCTACTACCCAAAAACTATACATGGACTGACCCTGGGCTCCAACCTCATAGGTAGCAATGAATAGCCTAGTAAGGGCACCAGTGGAAGGGGAAGCCCTGGGTCCTGCTAAGACTGAACCCCCAGTGAACGTGATTGTTGGGGGGAGGGCGGTAATGGGGGTAGAATGGGGAGGGGAACACCCATATAGAAGGGAAGGGGGAGAGGTTAGGGGAATGTTGGCCCAGAAACCGGGAAAGGGAATAACATTCAAAATGTAAATAAGAAATACTCAAGTTAATAAATAAATAAATAAATAAATAAATAAATAAATAAATAGTTCTGCAGCAAAAAAAAAAGTAGCGCTCAACTACTGCTCCAGTGCCATGCATGTTCCCGTATTCCCCACAATGATGCTAGTGAACTAAGCCTTTGAAACTGTAAGCAATGCCCCAATTAAATGTTTTCTTTTATAAGAAAAAAAAAGAAGGTGGCATGTTGGAGGAAGTGGCAGGGTGGGCTTGGAGACCCTCCTCCTACCTACTTGAGGATGCTCAGTCTGTTCCTGGTTTCCTGCAGGCGAAGATGTAGAACTCAGCACCTCCTGCACCATGCCTGACTGGATGCTGCCATCCTCCTGCCTTGATGATAATGGACTGAACCTGTAAGCCAGCCCCAATTAAATGTTGTCCTTTATAAAACTTACATTGGTCATGGTGTCTCTTCACAGCAATAAGACCCTAACTAAAGGCAGGTGGGGATCAGTACTTTGGCTCTTTGAGGCCATTATTGCAAAAATTGATGTCACTCGAACACAAGCCTTGTGAGTGTGCAGACTGACCTGATAACCAAGACGGCTACCTCTGAAGGGTGTTTAATGTGTAGCACATGTATACCCTGGACATATGGGATGTATCAATGGCCCAGGTGGTATAGTATGAGATTCTACTCAGAGTGGTGACAGTTTAAAAGTTTTAATTACTTATTCCTGAAATTTGTCATTTAATATTTTCCGACTGCCATGGACATCCGGTAACTGAAACCATGGAAAGAGAAATTTCAAATAAGATTTGATAACGGCACTTGAAAGATGGGGCATGGTACATGTACTTGCTGTGCTTGGTCTATTAAAACAACAATAATAACACTGACCGGGAGGAGTTTGTTTCTTTAGAAGGTTATTTATGTTAGTACTGGATAAAAAGCTTCAAAGGGGCATTTCAGCCAGGTCTCAATGGAATTCAGATGGATACAGAGCTAAGGGTCATTTTGAGAGAAGAGAATTGTTCTCATGGAGGTGAGTAGGGTTTGTTCATTGTCCAACTTGTGTGGAGCGACAGTGTAATTTTGGGGCTAGCCTAGGCAGAGTGAGAGAGTGTAGCATATACCTCTTGGGAAGGTGCATATCATCATGGCAGGGTTTCCTCAGCTGCACTGTGTCCCAGACATTTCACAGGTGCCGTGTGGCTGGGAGGCATGAAGTTGGGCAAGGTTCTACTACCCTGAAGCCGAACCTGGCGCTTCCCTCTCCCCGGGAAGATCTCATTGCACTGTGTGGTTAGTGATGATGAGAGGAGAAAGGCAGCAGCATCCTCTCAGTTTCCTCCCATCATGTCTTCTGTGCACATACTGACACATAGCACAAGGGGTCTCTGGAGGTTACAGTTTAGCCTTGAAGGTGGGTGATCAATGGGTAATCATTAGAATGTTAGCTGTCAATTATTCAAAGCACAGGACAGCAAGTGACTAGATGTCCGGTGAAAGGATAATTACTGGGAGGAAGGTAAAGCTTCTTTGGTAGAAGATGCTTTACGGCAACGTAAAGCTCCTCTGGGAGAAAGATGCTTTACGGCACGATAAAGGTCCTCTGGGAGAAGATGCTTTACGGCACTGGTTCTCAACCTTCTGCATACTGAGACCCTTTGCTACAGTCCCTCATGCTGTGGTGACCCCAGCCATAAAATTATTCTGTTGCTACTTAATAACTATAATGGTGCTGCCGTTATGAATTGTAAGGTAAATATCTGAAACACACAGTACCTGACATGTGACTTCAAAGGGGTCATGACCCACAGGTTGAGAACCTCATGTGCCTCTTGAGCCCTGGATGATCCGAAACAAGAAGGTTTGGGAGAGAGGCCAGTGTGTGCACAGGACTACATGGACCATGCTGAGGACGCTGAGGTTTTTGTGATCACACCAGGAAGCAATTGGCACAATAAACATGTAGTCATTTAAACAGCCATTCTGAGTTCTCATGCAGAAAGCTTAGAAGAGAACCACTTGCAAGTGGTGACGTTTCACGGAGGCAGAGCATCATGTGTGCCCGGCTTCTATGATGAACTTGATCGGAAAAAACATTTCTAGACCATGGGTTTTTCTTACAAAATGAAGTGAGGTGGGGAATAGACCAAGTATTCACAGGACAGCCTTGGAGGCTTTTACCTTAAGAGCTTGAGAAGCCTGTTCAAGTTCCATGGATGCAATTAAACCTAGCAAGGGCATTTCAAGTCCGTAAGAGAAACGGCAAGAAATTAAAAAAACTAGACAAAAGCCGGTTCTTAAAAGTTACACGAGAAGCAAATCAATCGAGAACCTTCCTTGTGAATCACAGCAAAGTAAATAGAAACAACGGGTTTCTTTTTCATCAGTGCACTATCGGTAATCAGTAAAACAGCCATGATCAATGTTTCCAAAAACACGTGGTACAATGTACTCATTAGATGCTTCAGGGGGTATAATTAGCAGAACCTTCTGGAAAGCACCTTGACAGTTTGCCCTTGAGCTTTAAGAGTTCGTGGATGAGTTTGCCTGCCAATTGGCCTCAGGAATGTGTCACCAAGAAATCTATAATGTTCACGCAATTTCTGTACAGAATAATCCTATCTAGTAGCAAAAACCTGGGAAAAAGTTGTATACATCAACTGGGGATTGCTTAATAAATTATGCTTAATAAACTATAAATAAATTATGTTTTTATGCAATTAGAAGCAAACAGGTTTAAAAAAAAAAACAAACAAACCTCCAAATGACAACACACACTACAACTAAAATAAGACACAAAACTTGCCCAAAGGTGGAGGCAGAGAACTGTCCTCACCAAAGGGATGCCGTTAGGATGAGTAGTTCTGATGTTTAACCTTGATTGTCACCTCGATGGGATTCAGAACCACTGTGGGAACAAAGGTCCAAGTCTGTCTGTGAAGGAGTTTGCAGAATTGCTGATTTGGATGAGAAGACCTCTTTACCAGGTAGGTGGCACTATTCCAAGGGCTGAGATCCTGGGCTGGATCAAAGGGAATAGGCTGAGTGGTAGCAGTCATTTTTTGCTGCATACAGTTTGGCCCATTCATGTTCCTGACCCCATGTTCTCTCTGCTTGACGAACCGCACCCTCAAACTGACCCAAGGTAAATGGTTCCTCCCTTAAGTTGCTCCTTGTGATGCCGTTGGTTACAGCAGTAGGAGAAGTAACTAACATAGTATCTGTTTTCCATTTTAGTTTTCTTCCATTTCATACTTAGAATATGAGTATTCACATTTTAATCGTATACTTTTTTAAAAAAAAACACACTGCATTATTTCAAATTAAAGTATGCAGAAGGCAATAAAGTAACAGCAGGTAGTACGTGTGGACTTTGGTTATGGTGAAGCTGCATTCTTCGGGTCCTGTTGAGACACACCGATCTGTATACACCGTCAATCCACTTTCTGCGACCTGGAACACCGACAATGGACCGAAGAATGAGTCACAGGTCCAGCTGGGTGAGCCAAGGCATTTATTGGGGTTACTTGCAGACACATGAGCGAGAGGTACTTATAAGAGCATGACTAACCTGAAGACAGACTAGACCCGGAAGACTAGACCCATGTGAGAGACTGCTTACAGAAACTGCAACTCAGGATCTCTCTGCTTAGCTCACAACCCGCTCCACAGGACAGTCTCCTCTGCCAGTGTTGGGCCAGGGAGCAAGAGTCAAGGCATGTCCAAACCCTGGAATTCTCATCCTGACATCAGCAGGAGTAGGACTGCTTCTCCTCTCGCCCTCCACCTGGGCCCCACCTGCCCGAGGCCTGCATGCTTTGCCGCACATAGCCCTTGGCTCACTAGACGAGATCACGTGGCAGGTAGCCAGGTTAAACTTCCTTTCCCCTTGTCAATTCATGTCCTGCAATATCTGGACTACTTCCTCATGCAAATGAAGTATTCTCAACACCCTGGCCCAGGCCAGTGATGTACACTCACTATGGTAGCCTCTACTTACTCCACGAAGGCTTAAATAGCCTTTGATCCCTCCCACCCCCCCATTAAACTGAACCATTTCTCTGAAGCTGTTCCCAGGTGTATGTGTTCCTTATCATCCCACTCACTGCTGACCAAGATCCTGCCTGCACCCGGATAAACTTCTCTCTCTCCAGTCAGACCTGGTATAATGTGCATCCGGCCTGGTTACTCTGAGGGGGAGAAGCAGACTTGGGACAGCACGTTCATAACAACTGTTTACTGCTTATGTAATACTGAGGAGGGGCTTTATGAATCTGGTAAGTTCCATGTACTTCCTGAACTTTGTAAGTTTCCTTAGCCTTTTTGGGTCTTATAAACATTCCCCTTCCTTCCAGGACGGAATACTACTGGAGGAAATAGATAAATAACAGGTGTGAATACTACTTTTCTGAGTTTTGTTGAGTGTTTTCTACTGCCTTAGCATCACTGTCATGTTATTGATACTCCTGTTTGTAACTGAGGATCATGAGTGTTTGGAGGAAATGAGGTCAGGGAGAAGTTAAACATTAGAAATTATATTTGCTGCAAAGGCAATAGATATTCTTTCTAAAGCCAACCTTTGGATGCTTGGCAGTGGCTACCTAGAATCTTTCATTGGTAATTACTTAGGGTTCTGTAGGAAACAGTGCTGTGACTGATTAGCAATGTCTGTGCTGGGCAAAACAGTGGCTGGTTGTAGAGGTGTCTGCAGTTTTGTATTTCAGAATTATTGCTTGGATTCTAGTCTTGACACCTGGAATGTGTTCAGGACATTGCTAATATTAGCTGTTAGTTAAGGTTTAATTAAGTAGATTGCTCCCCCACCCCTTTTTTCTTTAGGAGCCAACATAATGCCAGGAACATAATGTATTCATCTCAGTATAATGGATTAATTCTCTACTATTACATTTGCCTGCATATTTGTATATCTGGCACAGCAGGGGAAGGACAAAGAGCATTTCCTTTCATCATAAGCTCCTTCCTTTTACATTTTCAGTAGCTTGTCTTGTGAGTGGCTGGCAGCAAGCAGAGCCTCGCGGTGAGAGGTGGACAGAGGCTGCATCTGAGTCGTTCTCATGTTTCAGATTCTTGCTGTCTCCCTTCAGCCCGGGCTTCTGCATCTCCTACACCCTGAGTTATTTTCTCCTCTTGAAAACAGTAAGGCCTTCAAGTCGACTCAGGCCCCTCCTTCTGTGTCCTATCACAAATGGTGAATAATAAGCCCATTAACCCAACGACCTTCACAGATGATAAGAACTGAGTATAAAGATAAAAGCTTTTCCTGCCTCTGACTTTTTCCTCCCTCTGGACTTTTGCTGGGCACACTCCTCTGTAACCAACAGCACACTGAACTTGGTTCTTGTCTCCTTCACGCATCGTGCTGTCTTGCAATGTGGATTTCAAACCCGGTCTAAAGTGCTTGACCCTCAGGCCCCCTGACCAGCATCTGCTCAGCATACACCATTTATTAGTATTCAGATTAATCTCTGGATTCCTGTGAGTCATTACAGGAGTGCAACTGTCATAGCCCTGTGGTCCAGAGGGCCTGGCCCCTGTGGCCACTTCCACCATTTACTCTGAGTAAGTGCTGCTATTGATCGTCCCCTGAGCCTAAGCCAGAGAAGGTTTGCTCTCCTCTTGGAAGGGGTTCAAGCTTCCATTATCATCACTTGGGGGGTGGGTGGGAGCAGAGTGCAACCATCCCAGACAGCGTCTTTCCTCTTTCTAATCGCCCCACCAAGGTCAGTCTCACCATCATTTCCTCGTTTGACCCCAGCAGCATTCACCCGGGTTCTACTAATGACACCTTATTACCAAGTCCTTCTTGGCCTCTACAACCTGGGGGAATTATTAGGTTATGCGTCGTACAGACTGAACCCATCAACTTCCCCTGTTGAATCCCTCATGTGGCTGCACTTGGAGACAGGCCCTCTACTGAAAGGAGCGACGTGCTAACACAGCATGGCTGGCATTATCACGTGCAGAGGCTCCCCACCAGAGCAGGCAAGCACAGGAAACCCCCATGAGGATCATGCAGTGGCTGCTATCTGCAGAGGAGGGAAGCCCCACTGAAACCAACCTGCAGAAACATGATGAAGCACATATCTCTCATTTGAGCCACCAGGCGTTTTCTTATGCCAGCCAGAGCTGAGATTAAAGCTCACAACAGTAGATTACACTGGTGGGTGGGATGAGGGCAGAGAATCAGGTGGAGTGGGGAGGTCTATAAAGGTAGAAGGAGGCAGAAGGGATCCATGTCTGCTGACACCTCAGTCCCCATCTAAGAGCCTACAGGGTTCTCTGGAGAAGCAGATCCAACTGAACGCATATATAATTAGGCTGTTATTAGGTTGACTTGCAGGGTCTGAGGCTACGTAGTCTACTATTGCAATGTAGAGGGTGAGGAGCCAAAAAACCAAAAGCAGCTCAGTCTAAAAAAAAAATAGAGGCCTCGGAACATCAGGAAGCAATGACTGACCCAGGACTGAGCAAGGGGCCTAGTTGCCTCACACAGATTTGCTGGTATGAGACTCACAGTCAAAGGCTGAAGAGTGTGGAGTCTGATGAATGCCCAGGAGGGCAGCTTCAGAGGGTACTTCGAGTCTAGAGGAGTCATGCCCCCTTCTCTTTTGTCCAAGCCCATCAGATGAAGCTGCCTATATTCAAGGAGAGCCTTCTCTACTCAGTTAAATGAACTAAATGTCCTTCTTGGAAACATCCTTAGAAACAAACTTGGAAGTATGCTGCACTAATTTTATAGGTGTCTCCTGTACTGGCTGGTTCTGTGTGTCAACTTGACACAAGCTGGAGCTAACTCAGAGAAAGGAGCCTCCCTTGAGGAAATGCCTCCGTGAGATCCAGCTGTAAGGCATTTTCTCAATGAGTGATCAGGGGTGCTGAGGAGCCCATTGTGGGTGGTGCCGTCCCTGGGCTGGTAGTCTTGGGTTCTATAAGAAAGCAAGCTGAGCCAGTAAGTAACATCCCTCCATGGCCTCTGCATCAGCTCCTGCTTCCTGACCTGCCTGAGTTCCAGTCCTGACTTCCTTTGGTGATGAACAGCAATGTGGAAGTGTGAGCTGAATAAACCCTTTCCTCCCCAGCTTGCTTCTTGGCCGTGATGTTTGTGCAGGAGTAGAAACCCTAAGACATTTCCCAACCCATTCATGGGGGATTAACCATTAAACCCAGGGAGACCAGTGTCAAACTTTAACCTATAGAACTGTAGGATAATAAACTTGTGCTGTTTAAAAACCTTTCCATTTGGAGTCATTGACTTGAGACGCGTCAATAGGAAATAGATTTTAGCCTGTTGGGCCTTCACATGGGTACACTGGCTCCAAGGGGAGCTTTGGAATATGAGCCTGTATTGATGATTCATTTGCTCCTTAAAAATTAAGTGAAATAAGCTAATGAGGCCATCAGTAAGGTACCAGATCTGAACACTGTCTGCCACCACCTGAGCTGCTGCGAGACCACACAGAGGAACCAGGGCCAAAGGGCATGGCACGCCACACTTTCAGTTTATTTTACTCTCTTTGCCAAAATGGAACATTATTCAAAGTATAAACTTACTTCTCCATTTGAATAGGATAAAAATGAAGATAATGCAAAACTGGCATACAAAAGGAGTATAGTTAAAGTCCGAGTCTCAACAGCAGCCATGACATCCAGACAAGGGAACTGTGTGCTGTGCTGTGCTGTGCTGTGCTGTGCTGTGCTGTGCTGTGCTGTGCTGTGCTGTGCTGTGCTGTGTAGTGAATGTGTGTTGCTTGGCACATGCACACTGTGTGCATAGCACAGAGTGGTGGTTTGAATATGCTTGGTCCAGAGGATGGCACTTTCAGGAGGTGGAGCCTTGTTGGAGTAGGTGTGGCCTTGTTGGAGTAGGTGTGGCCTTGTTGGAGTAGGTGTGGCCTTGTTGGAAGAACTGTGTTCCTCTGGGGTGGGTTTTGGGACCCTTCTCCTAGCTGCCTGGAAGACAGTCTCTCCAGGCTGCAGTCTGGTCAAAATGTAGAACTCTCAGCTCCTCCTGTGCCATGTCTCCCTGAATGCTGCCATACTTCCTACTTTGATGATAATGGACTGAACTTCTGAACCCGTAAGCCAGCCCCAATTAAATGTTGTCCTTTATAAGAGTTGCCTTGGTCATGGTGTCTCTTCACAGTAATGGAAACCCTAAGACTAAGACACATCTTACTGGGTTAGGGGGTTGTGGCTTGTTCGGGGATGTCTAGTGTGTGGTTTGAGATCGAATCTTACCCTGTACCTCATGCTGTCCTAAGCTAATGACACTATGGTTCAGATGGATTAAAACTCAAAACAGCCCCCTGCTCAGCCTCCCGAGTACTGGGATTACATGCTTGTGCCACCGCATCCGGCTTCCCTTACGTGCTCTGGAGACTTGGTCTCGCCTTTCTCCCTGAGCTCCTAGCCTCTCCAGTCATAGTCAGTTTCTATCAGTCGATAAAGACATGTTGTTGTCTGTGATGACCTCCGGAGAGCCTTTTCTTACTACGGATCAACTTTCCAAGGATGCAGAGTTCCTAGAACTTATGTCATCACCTCTGGGAAAGTAAGGCAAGAGAGTACGCAGCCTCGTGATCCTGAACCCCGCCCTGCCCCCACCCCCAGCTCTCTTCAAGTCATCAGCCCTCTCTGCTAGTGTTGATTGAGCCAGTTGTTTGTATTTAATCTGAAAAAAAGAATACAGTTGTTTTTTAAATGCCTCTTTCGTGGATCATACTTTTAAAGGACCTTCAAAATACCGTATTTGAAACTGGATTCCAAGAAAACAATGTTCTTAAGCCAGGCATGATAGTGTGTGTGTTGGGTGTGTGTGTGTGTGTGTGTGTGTGTGTGTGTGTGTGTGTGTGTGTGTGTTTGCGCACAATCTAAGTATTCAGGTTGCTGTGAGTTC
This sequence comes from Rattus norvegicus, assembly GCF_021556685.1. NCBI lineage: Eukaryota > Metazoa > Chordata > Mammalia > Rodentia > Muridae > Rattus > Rattus norvegicus. The sequence continues at coordinate 64,044,540 of NC_141540.1, read as the reverse complement.
AAGACCAGCATGGGCTACAAAGCAGGATCCTGTCTCAAGCAAGAAGACAAACAAACACAAGCAGATAATTATGTCCTTGCGATCAGTTGTAAATATTACAATTATGTTCCTAAGGGTGGTGGTTGTTATTATTATTTGTAGCGTTACTACTTTTCCCATTGGTTGGAAGTGCTTGGCTCTGTCATTGGTCTTAATGATAGTGTCCCCCAAACCATTCACTGTACACTTATTATCTATAAGGGCCACCTAAGACAACTATCCAACTCAGACGTTCCCCCCAAGTTTTACATCACACGGAATTGATTTTGAGCACAGTTTGGCTGATCGGCAACAAGAGTTTCCTGTGGGTTTGAGTCACGTAAAGGAGGGTATGTATATTTCCAAACATGACCTCACCGGAGTCTAGTGTATTTGGACAATAATTAAACAAAGTTCATAAGCTTATTTAAGAAAAAGAAACAAAAGAAGCAGTTGGTACTGCAGCCAAGTTGCAAAAGGAACATTTGTGCAGAGAGCTCCTTGGCTTCCTTTCACTGAAGGCTTTGTGACATTAGGCAGTTGAACACATTATTTCTTTTGATTTCTGCCTTTGGGCAAATGAGTATGTTGTTGGGGCTTAATCATAAGAATGTTTAAATTTTTGTTCTCTGACATCAGTCATTCATAGAAACCACCTGGGTTCCAAAATCCGTATTTCTGGCCTTGCCCTAGTATGGTTTTGCATTATTCATCTACTAAATATTTGCTGAGAGCCTGTCTTCCTTTATTGCCTTGTAGGGATACGACTTAACACTGCTCGTTCCTAGCAATTAGAAAGACTAATTAGATGTCGGGCACTGCCACCAGTAGTTTCCCAGTGCAGGGAAGATTGTTACCACTGTTTTACAGATAAGGAAGCTACCGCGTAGACTGAGCTTATGCCAAGGATGGGTAGCTGGGGCGTTTATGTTAGGGATAGGGAGTTGGAGACCAAGGCATTGACAGAATAGGGTGCCGATTCGTCTTGCTTTCAAACAGCCGACCTTCTTGCTATGCCTTCATACACCAAAGACAGGGAGAGGGTTCTTTGGGAGCATTAAGAAATGGAGAGGCATTGAAAAGGGTGATGGAGAACGTAGGAGAGGGACTAGAGAAGCCTTTGCCCCTGACAGTGCCTACATCGGTTTTTCTTTCAGAGATGTCCAGTGTTAACCCCATCACAGGGTGTGAGAACTTTGCTATAGGAAGTGGGAGGGGCAGGCAGGGGAGACACACATTCAGTCCATAGACAGAGGATGTAACTAACTCACCAGTAAGTGGAAGAGAAGGAGTTGGTACCCAGGTTCTCTCTACTCCAGATTCTGTGCTTCCTCATCACGGTTTTCATAAATACTTGGTTCGTGAGGAGTAAGGCATTGGTAATACCCAAACTTCTCAAAACAGACTGAAAACTTGACCAAAATTAATGTTGCCTTGTGGGGAATAAAAATCACTTGGAAAGGCATAAAAACTGCTGGCTTGTACAGCAGAACCCCATATTCCTTAGCCTCATGTTCATAACCGATCAGCAAGAAGGAAACACCCAGCACCACAGCATGGTTCTGCTGTAAGGACAAAGATTTCTGCACGTGGTCCCAGAAACTCAAACATGTGACTTAACTGAGGATACTATGAGGGTGATGAATGTTTGCAAAATGTTGAAGGAAAACAGCAAATCATGATGACATTTGATACACGATTGTCGGTGAACTGTTGTTTCGGGCCTACCTGAGAGTTTTGGAAAGTAGATGCTGGAAACTCAGTGATTACTAAGGACACAACATTGACCTCTGTCACATTTATAGGTTGCAATGCAGTACATTCTTCTCCTCAGGACCTTTTGACTTACCGTTTACTCACACTTCAAGTGGATCCCTAATTATTTTAGATCCCACGGGAAGGATCTTTGAGAATGAAGAAACCCTAAAGCACACTTTTGTTTATATAACCCTGCTTTTCATTTGAAATGGTTATCCGCATGTTTCACAGTATGGACTGTTGTCAATCTATTTACGAGCTAAGTTTTTGCCTTTCAGAAGACGTGAGGAAGGAGCGGAAGGCTGGGGAAGGGTACTCAGCAAGGGCTGGTCACGTGCTCACCTCTCCGTTGAGGGATCATGAAGTCCCCACTGCAGTTGTTGCTCAGGAAAGCGCTGCAAGACCAACCGGATGTTTTACAGAGAGACAAAGACAAGGCTCAGGAGGCTCACCTAACCAGATGCTCCTATAAAGCAAGAGCCCGACACTTCCCAGTTCTTTTTTCTTAAATTGTAACTACACCTTCGCGGAGCTAGAATTGCCCCATAGAAGGCTTCCCCTAGGAAACGGTGCTGGAACTGAGCCCTGAAAATGGAATAGGAGGTCCCCAGCGACTAAGGACAGGTCAGGGCCAGTGTCAGGCAGAGAAGGAAGTGTGAAGGTGCACAGCACTCTGTGAGCTGAGAATAGCTAGCTGGGAAGAGCATTGATCCACACAGAGCCAGTGTCAAGGGAGGAGACCCTGAAGGCTCACCCACTCTTGGGCATGCCAACCACCACATGCCTATAGAAACTGGGGTATTTCATTCCTTGGTTGACTGGAGAAAATGCGATTGGCACAATGAAGTAATTTTCCTGAGATGGCCTCATAGATTCCGGCTAACGTTTTTGTCTCTGGGTCCTCATGGCTAACAGTTCAGGAGTGTTAATGACATAGTCCCTGTGCCCAGAGAGTGGAAAAGATACTAGGAGTCTTGTATCTAAAAGTTAGTACACATGTGGACTGAATGTGAGTCTACTATTCTGAACCAAAGTCTGGGGTGGTGGTGGTGGTGGTGGTGGTGGTGGTGGTGGTGGTGGTGGTGGTGGTGGTGGTGGTGGTGGTACAGCAACAGGTTTGAACAGGTAGCTTTTACCCACACAAGGCCCATGAGAATGGACAGGGAAGGTTTTTCCAGTATAGTGTCAAATCATTGCTGAGTAGTTTGTAAAGATTTCTTCATTCTTACACACACACACACACACACACACACACACACATACACACACACACACACACACACACACACACACAGTCTATGCTTTTAAAGAATACATCTACACATGATTGTAAGAACCCTATTTCATACTGGTAACAAGTCTGCTTTTTACCAGAGGCAGAGAATATTCTAAGGGACTACAAACAACAGGAAAATCTTTGTGATAATTGATGATTATAACATTAGTTTTGTCTGATGCTGTCCTCCTTAATTTTTAAAACTGCCTGCTCTAATGGAGTAGGTGTCAGGCTAATATGCTCGACCTTCTCCATTTTCAGTAATTTCTAAGTATTGCCTATTCTTAACTTTATGGCACTCTGAGGTGGCTGTTGAAAGTGTTCATTTTTGATCCTGAGGAATAAGCAGGAGCCTTGATGTTGCCCTTTACACAGCTGAAGAAATATCAGGTTAGTTCGATGCTTGTTTCTATCAACGTGAGAATAATGTGTCCCAAACTTAGTCCTCAGTGCACATTGTCATCAGTTAAACAAATGACTTGTTACATCAGACGGACGAGGGAAGTCTGCGGTAGGGGCAGACATCTAAGAGGTCTGGATAGCATTTGTTCAGGTGATACATGTAACTGTGTACAAACTAGAAGCCATCCACGCCAGTATCCCGGGAGTTCTTGGACCACAAGTCTACTTTCTCCCAGTTTCACAGCTTTTTAAAGCCATCATCATTGAACAGTTGTCATAGCAGCTACAGCAGACACAAAGTTAGGTTTCTTGGTACAGGACTGAGGAGTCAGAGTAACTGCACTCTGCGGATGCCTGATGTGGTAGGTAGGTAGCCACCCAACATGGCTTTGAACTCTTTTATAAAGTCAGAAGAAATCCAGAAGAAAATTACTGGAAAGATAGAACTGAATTTCCAGTGCGCCCACAATAAGAATATTTAACTTTGAAAAGTCAGGAGAATATCAAACTAGGTCTCAGTATTTGAAAATCTGACTAGAAGAAGAAACATCAAGAAGTTGTTCACATGACTCTGTGACTCAATGAAGAAGCAAAGCACACACACACACACACACACACACACACACACACACACATGTGTATATGTATATTCCCTAAAAGTAAGGAAGCAGCCATAGAGAAGTCCAGAGATACAGTGGGAACCCTTGCTAGAGGTGACAGACAGATACATATAAAACAACCCCACCCCATACACATACCCGGCTCACAGAATGAAGACAACACAGGGGTTTCAGAGCAGGGACATTGGGGAACTAGAGAGGTAGACAAATGTCTTTTTTTTTTCTTTTATTGGATTTTTTTTTTTTTTGGTTCTTTTTTTTTGGAGCTGGGGACCGAACCCAGGGCCTTGCGCTTCCTAGGCAAGCGCTCTACCACTGAGCTAAATCCCCAGCCCCTTATTGGATTTTTTATTTACATTTTAAATGTTATCCCCTTTCCAGGTTTCCCTTCCAGAAACCCCTTATCCCATCCCCCCTGCTTCTATGAGGGGGCTCCCACACCCATCCACCCACTCCCTCCCACCTCCCGGCCCAGACATCACCCTACACTGGGGCATTGAGCCTTGACAGGACCCTGGGTCTCTCCTCCCATCGATGCCGACAAGGCCGTCCTCTGCTACAGATGCTGGAGCCGTGGGTCCTCCCAATGTACTCTTGGGACGGTGGGTTAGGTCTGGGAGCTCTGAGTCATATGCTTGGTTGATTTTATTCTTCTTATGAAGTTGCAAACCCCTTCAGCTACTTCAGTCCTTTCTCTAACTCCTCTTTTGGGGATGACAAATGTCTTAAAAGCAGAAATGAAGTCTGCAGTAGGGGCTCAGGCTATTTTTCCTGGCAGTGGACCTGGGGGCGGGGGGAGAGGATCAAACATTGGAGAAGTGGAGGGTTGGAAGGGATTCAACTGAGAGAGCTGTGAGTCACAGTCCACAACCCTTTCCCCGTGCCTTGTGCCTTCAAGAGGAGGAACCTTCATCCTGAATGTCACCTGAACAAACCCATCCCCATTTTTGCAAAAAAAAAAAAAAAAACACACACACAACAACAACAACAACAAATTAGGAGAGGTTGGAGCAGGGGCAACCTATTCCACTCTCATTTGGCTGATCTGAAGCCAAGGCTGCTGCTGATAAGTATCCTTGTAAGTAAAGGAAAGACCCCCGCACAACAAAGTCATTAGCTGTGTTGAACAAGCTGGCCCTCCCCAGTTGATGTAGAAATCAAAAGTCATTGATCATTTAAAAAAGTCAGAGGGAAAAATAAGATCAGATCTGGTTAAGAAAAGACACACACACACACACACACACACACACACACACACACACACACACACACCTTGGAGCAAATAAGTAATTCGGGTATAGAAACTGTCTTTGAAGTAACTGTATCCAGTACCTTCAGAAACAACAACGTTTCAGTGGAAAGCATTTGCAGAGTGAGAGCTGGCTGCCAAGAAACAGAACAATAGAAACCAAATGGACTCCTTAAAACACAGAGCTAATTGTCCAAATTAGAAATTTAAGAGGCAGCCCAGGAAGGAAAAAAAAAAAAGCAAAGATAAAAGAAAAAATGATATTAGAAATATCCAAATAGACAAAACAAATAAAAGAAGAGACCAATTTCCAGACGTGAAGAAAACAGATTTCACAGTGGCAGAGACCAGAAAATTCAAAGCAGGATAAACAAACAAAACAGACTCAAGAGATGCTCTCTTGACATTTTAGACAATGAGGTTAAAGGGGAGATTCTGAAATCTCAGAGCAAGTAATGGACAGGAAATGAGAATCTGATTGCCACTGGCTGGAGCATCAGCGATGGTAGGAGTAAAGGAAGAAGATGCAGGAAGTGTGTCTGCTGGAAACCGACTGGTTTTGAGCACAAGGCTCTCTCCCTAGCAGAGCCATCAGTCAAGGAGGCATTTTTTTTTAATATGCAAGAACTCTGAACATCGACCACCCACAAACTAGATCTGAAAGAATGGTTCCAGATAAACAGAGAGGGAATCCAAGAGGAAGCTACCAGCCCCAAGGAGGAGTGCATCTTTCTCAGCTTTGTACTGAGAGGTAACTCTTGAGACAGACACAGGAGACACCCATCCAAGTTGTAACTGGAAGTTGTTGGCTTGGTGAAGAATTCCTTTCAGGAGGACATGGGTTTTTCCTGCAAATGAATGACTCATGAGCTGAGTGACCGTGTGATGAGGCAAGGGTCCTTATGAGATGGTTCCTCCTAACCCTCAGACCCTTGTTACTTATATTAGTGGAGACCCTGGTAAAGATACACCTTCTCTGTAGGCTCAGTAGGCCTGCTGTTATGTGACAGGTAGCTCCCTACAGAGGCTCTACTGAAGAATCGTTTTTAAAAATGTAAAAATAAATTTATAGTCAATATCTCAAATACTAATTGCAGTTATAAATCAAATCATAGCATGCTGGGATACAAGATTGGAGAGAAGGAAATGTAGCCAAACATGAAGGGAACTGGGAAACTGTATGTCTGCATTAGAAGGGCTAGGTAAGGGTCTTGGTGCATTACTTAAATGCTTTCATCATAAAAGCATGGTGTTGATGCAGCACAGCACCCTTGCTTATAGAGAGTGTAATTCTTTGCAGCAAGAATCCGTCCATTTGAAATTTTACTCCAACTTCAACTTGGACAAATTGCTTTCTAATACCTTGGTTCTTATCCTAAGTTTCTCACCATGTTATTCTGAAAATAAAAGAATATATATCATAGAATAATAATGCCTGGTATGTAGAAGGAGATATGTGAATATTTTTGATGGTGATGAAGGAAAAAAACTCAATATTAAGATTTCAATGAGTAGAATTTGGGAAAAGGACACAGTAGTTTGACAAAAATCTACACACACACACACACACACACACACACACACACACACACCCCTACATATCATATCAAGAAATATGTGTCATTATGCTCAGACTACTGAGGCAATCTTCAGAAGAAATTTTACAGAGAGAAAACTTAAAGCAGCTATTGCTACCGAACAGAACTCAGGAGAAGTAGGTAAGTTTCTTTTGAGTGTATTTCTACTTTACTTTCCTATATTAGTATATTTATCATTTCCAAATTCATCACGGTATAACTGACACATGAAAACTGTAAACGTTTGAAGTATTTAAATATATATATATATGTATACATATATACATATGTGTGTGTATATACATCACTTTTTCACTTTCTTGTCCTACCAAGGAGGCAGAGGGAGTTGGAACTCTATGAGTAGGAGGCTGGCTTGGTCTACATGGCCAACCTCAGACTAGCCAGAGGTGCATGGTGAGATTTGGTCACATATATGTTAATATATATCATATATGTGATATAATGTATAAGATATCTTTCTTATTTTGATTGGTATTTTCCTAGTGTCTATCTTTATTGATCATATTTTTATGTTTTTGTTATTTGTATATTTTATGGAAAAATATCTAATTAGGTCTTTGGGCATTTTTATAAAATTGAATGGATGTTTTCCTATTAGCTAAGTTTATTGCTTTTACATATTCTGCATGCAAGTCCTTGATCAAATATATGATTTATGAATACTTCCTCTCAGTCTGGATTGCTTGTTCTCTTAACAATATCTTTTGAAGAAAATGTTTTTTTTCTTTACCCTAGCCCCTCCCCTTATGAATTGTAATTTGGTCTCTTGTTCAAATAATCTTTGCTATGATTACAGAGATTCTCCTCCTGGGTTTTATGGCTTTAGGTTTGTTTATATCTGTGACCAATTCCAAGTTAATCCTTACACGTGGTTAAATATTGGACAAAAATCTTGTTCGTATTTTTTAACAGGTGTCTTGGTTTCTTTTCCTGTTGTCAGGACAAAATACCCCGGCAAAGAAACTTAAAGAGAAAGGGTCTATCATGTCCTGCAGTTCAAGAGCACAGTACGTCATGGCTTGGAAATCAAGGTGGCGGGAGCTTGAAGCCGTTGGTCACATCATGTCCACCGACCAAAAGCAGAGAACAAAAAGTTCATCCGAGTTGCCAGCCCACTTTCCCCAATTCATACAGAACAGAATCCCCTGACCAAAGAATCATTCTACCTGCAATTAAGATAAATGTTCCCACGTCAACGAGCATGAGCAAGGAATTGCTCATAGACATCCTTGGACACTAACCTCAATGGAGCTACTTCTCCACTAATGTGCCTGAAGGCTTCTCTCCTTGGTAATTCTACATTCTGTCGAAGTGATAATTAATATGAACCATCACAGCAGGCACGAGCCATTGTTCCAGCTCCATCTGGTGAACGACTGCCATTTCGTCACCAAACTTTTTTTGTACTTTCGTCAAATATCTGCTGTTCAAATACATATGGATTAGTGCATGGACCCTGTATTCTGATTCCCTGTTCGTCTTGATACAAACATTACAGTGTTTGCCAGTCCTATAAGACTTATGGAAGACATACTGTGTTAAGCCTTTCAACTTTGTTCTTTGCAACGTTCTTTTGGCCACACTGCATCTTTTGCAGTTCCATAAGAATATTAGAACCAGCTTCTTGCTTTGATGAGTGCATTAGATTTGTAGGCTAATTCAAAGAACCAATAACTTACCAGTGTGGAGTTTTCCCAGTCATGAACAAAGTACATGACTTTCATTTATTTAGGTCTTAAGTTTGTCTCAGTAATTGTATTGAGTAATTATTGGGTTTACACACTAAATCTTCCATAATTCTGTTCCAAAGTGTTTTCTTTATTTATATTCCTTTCCAGATATACATATATACATACATACATACATACATACATATATATATAGTAATACATACACATTATGTTTTTTTCTACATTATTCACTCTGTATATCTTACATTTCTTTTTCTTGTCTGCTTGCACTGGCAAGAATCTTCAATGTGATGTCTTTCAAGCTTTGAGAATGAGCATTCTGTCTTACTCCTTTTTGTGCCCCCAAGAAGAGAGCACTCTTCACGGTTAAGTGTTGTCTGCAGGTTTCATGTATTCTGTGAGTGGATGTTCTAGCTTCCCTCCTACCGCTGTGCTAAAACATGAGCAATGCAACTTTGAGGGAGGGAAGGATGTATTTGGCTTACGCGTTCAGGTCCAGTCACCGAGGAGTTTCCATCATGGAGGGAAATCAGGATAGAAACGCAAGCAGGGCCTTAGAGGCAGGCCTGCTTGCCGCTCCACACAGCATCACCTTTAACCAGGAACTCACTCGCAGCTGAGGAAGTGCGCAAAACCAAGGAGGAATGATGCTTGATGGCTTTCTGTCCTGCTTATTTTAGCAAGCTTTCTTACAGCCCAGGATTACCAACCAGCCCAGGGAAGATTGACAGCACAGCAGAGGTGGGGCCATCTACATCAATTAACAATCGAGACAATCCGCCACAGACCTGCCCACAGGCCAGTACGATCTCGCTAATTTCTTAGCAGAGGCTCTCTTCTCAGATAACCTCAGGCTGTGTCAAATCGGCAAGTAAATTCCATTTTCAATTAGGAATTGTTACTGATTTTGTCAGGGTTTTCCCCCGCTAGGCCTCCTAACATAATCATGATTTTTTCTTTTTAATTTTTTAATATGATGAATTATGTCTATATTTGAGTGTTAAACCAACTCTATGTCCTTTGTATAAGCCCCCATAATTGTGTATCAGACGTTTTATGTGATACTGGATGTCATTTCTTAAAATATTGTTGTTATAAGCAACAATATAATATTGTGTCATGACAGATATTAGTTTGTAGCTCTTTTTTTAATGCCACTGATTAATTGATATAAAAGCATGCATCTAGGGTGAAGTTAATACTAGCCACATATAGTGAGTCAGAAAATAATTTTTCTCTTAAATATTTTGAAACTTTGTATAAATTGTTATTTTTTCTTCTCTAAGTAATTGCTAGAATTACTATGAAACTCCAGTTTTGGTTTTTCCTTTATAGGGTGTTTTCCTTCTAGACACTCAGCTATCATAGGTGTAAGGTCATCGGTGTCTCCTCTCTCTCTCTCTCTCCTAATTTTTCTTCCTTTTCCTCTTCCTCTTCTTCAGTGAACTTTTGTAGTTTACACTTTTCAGAAAATATTTAATTCCATCTAACTTTGGTCTAAAATTTCTTATGTTTTATTACCCAGTAAATGTCTATAAAGCTTTAGTGAAATTACATTTACTCCCTGACGTTGGTTATTTCTACCTCTGCACACCTAGCAGCCTGTCTGAAGGCTCACCATTGTACTGCTCTCTGTTCACCCCTGATCCAACTGATTTCTCTATTGTTCTTCAAAGCCACATTTAACTGAGCCTCCTTCTGATCTTTATAACGTCTTCTGCTGATGTTTTTACAATGAATTTCCCTGCCTTCTTAAGAGGCAGCCTAGGTCATTGGCTTGAAATCCCCCCTCTCTCTCTTTTACACACACACACACACCCCTCCCCAATAAAGACATCTACTATTCTCAGTTTCCCCTAAACTACCACAATCCCTCAGTGGCATCACAAAGATTTGATCAGTTCTTTTTGAACTTTCAGTTAATTCGAAGGACTCTCCAATATTCCTTCTGAGCTTTTTAAATTTATTTGTGTGGTAATCAGAACTATGAGTATTTTCCAGAAAGGCGTTTTTTGTTATTTATCCTAATTTAATCTGAATAATAGAACATGTACTTTTTTGAACTGCAGTGCATTTGTATTTATTAAGACATGTTTCATGGCCCAGAACACGGACTATCTTGGTAAACATTCCATGTACACATGAAGAATGTGTAGACAGCTGTGGCTGGTGGAGTGTGTTATAAATACAAATTAGGTCATGTTCACAGATGGTTTTGCTTTCTGTCTCTTAATTTTCTTTTTATTGTTCTATTGGTAATTGAGACTGTCAATAGTTCACCCATTTAGTTTACTCATTTTGCAGTTTTGTGAACTTTAATTCACGTATATTGAATGCTACCAGGACATAAGCACTTAAGGTTGTAATGTACTTGCAATCAATTGACTTCTTTCTCTTTATGGAATTTGTTTGTTTTTCCCCAGATGATATTATTTATTATGATATATTCTTTGTCTGATGCGTTTATATCCAGTCATCTTCCTTGTGTTTGGCCTTGTATGTATTTTATATTTGGAGTTCATAACTAAGTAGGGTTGGTTCAGTGGCCAGAACAATAGGAATCGATTTTCCTCCTAGTCCTGGAGACCAGGAGTCTGAGAGTGAGGTGCGAGTCAGTGTTTGGGAAGCCTTTCTTCTTGGCTTGCCGCTGGCTGCCTTCTTGCTGTGCTCTCAAACAGCTTTCTCCATTGTAACAAAGAGAGAAAGGAGGGAGAGTGAGAAGGAAAGGGAGAAAGAGGATGGAGAAAGACGGGGAGGGGAATAGAAGAGGGAGAAGGAGGGAAAGAAGCAGGGGCGCACCTCTCTCCTCTCACAAGGATACTCCTTATACTGCAGAAAGCTCCCCCTTTCTAGCCTCATCTACCACTAATGGCCTCTATGCAAATATGCTCCACCCAGAGTTGGGGTTTCAACCCAGCGTCGTCGGAAGGACACACTTCAGTGTGTATTTTCCAACATTTCCCATTTAGCTTGTGACTGTGCTGTGCGTAAAGTGTGCTTCTTAGTATGTTTTGCTGTTATTAACACAGTCCTGCAAATCTCAGTTTCAAAGACTACGTAATTATTTCTAACATGATTATCAATGGGCTAAAAGCCATTACTGTTTTTCTCTGTTTATTCCACACGTAATTTGCTTCCCTTCCCCTCTTCTTTCTCCCTTCACTGGGGTTATTTTTATTTTTCCACTTCCTGCCTTCCTATGATATACTGGCTCTTTGCCAGCACACATGTGCGTGCTTTGATTTTACACACCTAGAGCTTATCACAATCTGTCTTCAAGAACTGCTTGCTCAGTTCTCAGGATATTTTATGCAGCATTCTTGTAGAGTGTTGTCCTTTGAATTCTTTATAGGCTCAGCATACGAGAGCAGTTGGTCCCCAAGTGTTGGGGCCACTGGGGAATGTTGTGGGACCTTTGGGTGGTAGAACCTTACTGGAAGAAGTGTGTCACTGGGGTTAGGCCTCCAGGTTTATAGGAAGGCTTGATTTCCTGTTTACTCTCTACTTCCCGAGCGTGGATGCAGCACCTAGCCAGCTTCCTGCCCGTTCCAGGGTGCCTGTGGTCACTTCTTCCCTTTGGAGCTGTGAGCCGAAATAAACCCCCTTTCCCTAAAGTTGCCTTTGTGAGGGAACAGGAAAAGAAATTAAGACAACGGTGATGTCTTTTATTTCATGATTTATCTTCCTGTAAGTTTTAATCTATCGCCCGTTAACAGAGGCAAGACCCCTCTGAGTGTTTTATTCGATGATTTCCTAGCCTGGCTGGTGAACATGGTATGATATATGATACACACACACACACACACACACACACACACACACACACACACACACACATTATACATATATACATATATATACATATATATATGTATATATATATATATGCCAATTGGTAGTCTGATGAATGCTTAAGCAGAACTCTGTAGATCTTACTGCTGTATGTTTTCGGGTAGTTGAATGGCGTATTGCACATTAGCTGATTAAAAGCTGTTTTCTGGACTGGAACTTGGCAAATCTGCTCACTCCACTTCCTGTGATATTGGCCAGCACTGTCAGCTTTCAAGGCGGGTGGGGATGTTTTGGTGGTTCTGGCAGTTCTTTGAATGACGAGTGAGAAATGTCAGTGGCCCCTTTTCTCTTAGAAAAAACACTGGTGGTGCTGTGTTGTTGCCTCTGTTGTCCGTATTTGTTCATCTCTTTTCTTTCTAGAATGAAATGGTGGCACTGGAGGGATGGCTTGGTGGTTAAGAGCATTCACTGCTCTTATAGGGGACCTGGGTTCTGCTCCCTTCGCTCCCAAGTGGCTCACACCTGCCCATAATTTCAGTTCCAGGGAATCTGAAGCCCTTTTCTGGTTTCCATGGACACCGGACACACAAGTGGTGCTCATCCACATATACGTTCAGGTGAACACTCATATTATAGCGTTAAATTAAATATAAATATTAAAAATAGAAAAGAAAGAAATGGTCAGGAAGGCTTGGCAGCAAGGGGTCTGAGCAGGAAGATGAGAGATCTCATCATTGACTACAAACACAAAGCACACAAAACGCAAACATGCTCCTCTCAGGGAGGCTGTACCACCACCCCCAAAGAGTGCCACCCACTGGGGAACTAGTGCTCAAATATCAGAGCCTATAGAAGTTCATTTCTCATTCAAACCACCACAATGTATTTGACTTATGTATTCGAAATATTAAAAATAATCAGAGCAAAACTATGTTAGCCCACAACCCCAGCTATATAACCTGTTCACTTCGTTTTGTGACTATTGGCCTGTGGCTGCAGGCTGTCCATTAATGGAATGGACAGCAAGCCATCAGGACCAAGTGCAGCTTTCTCTAGAAATGATGGTATGACCCTGTGCCCCTTCTCTTGAGGTATAAACATTTTGTGGGGCTCTCTCTCTCTTCAGACTTGTATGAGGAGACCTCCAAGTCCTATAGAGCAAGGCGTCTAGGTATTCAGTCTTATCTTTTGTCTCATTCTACTCTCAGCTTGGAAGGACACAGACTGAGGTCTCCATAGATTGTCTTTTCTCTTCTATCTTTACTGTTGTTCAGGTTGACATCTGGGAAAGGGGACCCTCAATTGAGGAAATGTTTTAATCAAATCGGCTCACAAGCAAGTCTGCGAGGGCATCTTCCTAATTACTGAACGCTGTGGAAGGGCCCAGCCCGTCATGGGTAGTGCTATCGCTGGGCAAGCGGTCCTGGGATGTGTAAGAAAGGTAGGCTGAGTGCAAACCTGAGAAAACCAGTACACAGAGCTCCTCTATGCCCTCAGCATCAGCTCCTGACTTGGCTTGCTTTGATGATAGACTCTGACTGAAGGTTGTAATAAAAATCCTTTCCTTCCCAAGATAGTTTAGGTCAGCGTTGCATCACAGAAAGAGAGAGCCAACCTGTCTAATTCTACGTTGTGCTGTTCCACTGTGTCTGTGCTCCTCAGCTAGGTTTGAAAATCATCCCTCTGCCTTCTGTTGCAAAGTGGCTGTTCCCCTCCCATCTCCCAACCTGTACTCAGCTTTATCACCCCACCCCAACCCTCTTTGGAGACTGCACTCTACTGGTGCCCCATTTTCTTCTTTTTTTAATTTTCTTTCTTACATGGATGCTTTAATATGTTCCTGCCTCTTACTTTCTATGCTGTGACACTGGACAAGGATAAAGAACCCAAAATATGTCCGCCTCATCCTTCCTCATCAAGTAAAGCTGCCTGTCTCTCATCTTTCATTTTCAGTAAGTTTATCAGCTCTCTTACTGCCTTTTGTACATCCCACCTTCTCCTGTGCTTTTTCTTCTTCAATGGTCTTCAGAACTCTTTCAACATACCTTGACACATAGTGTTTGTTTGATAAGTAGCTGTTGAATAAAATAATAAATTATGGAATCAGTGGTTGGTTGGCTGTTTGGTTGGTTGTTTGTTTGGCTGGTTGGCTGGTTGGCTGGTTGGCTGGTTGGTTAGTTGGTTGGTTGGTTGGTTGACTGGTTGTTTGGTTGTTTGGCTGGTTGGTTGTTTGTTTGGCTGGTTGGTTGTTTGGTTGGCTGTTTGTTTTGTTTGTTTGGCTGGTTGTTTGGTTGTCTGGTTGTTTGGTTGTTTGGTTGGCTGGTTGGCTGGTTGACTGGTTGGCTGTTATAACTTAAGTTTTTTGACCTTCATTTCATTGAAGGAGCTCCAATTAGTTCTCCATTGTTCTCTGTGTGGTCCCCTTCAGCTCCTTACACAGAGAAAGAACTGTGTACTGACTTCCTATAGGAAGCACTGTTGAACCTGAGCTTTATGGATCTATAAAGAGAGATAATTCTTTTCTTTTCTTTCTTTCTTTCTTCCTTTCTTTTTCTTTCTTTCGAGAGATATTTCTTATCATGTGTATTTCCATTTTCTCAGTGTTTTGGGAGATCATGCATTTAAGCATAGGAAAGAACCATTTAAAGTCATTTGAATATTAAAACTGTCATTTTCTTAGGACTATTTGGTAGTTCTGATTTCACCTATAAGACAAGTCATTTTTTTTTCCTTTTTCTTTTTTTCGGAGCTGGGGACCGAACCCAGGGCCTTGCGCTTGCTAGGCAAGCGCTCTACCACTGAGCTAAATCCTCAACCCAAGACAAGTCATTTTAATATAGTTTTAATACCATACTTCCACGTGCTTAAATTTTTTCATAGATTAAGATCCTCTAGTTATAGGAATAAGCCATTACTTAAATGCTTTTAAAATTTTGAAAAACATGTATAATGTATCAAGCAAATCAGATGCTTGACAAACCCAAATTAAACTTTAACAAGAAAAAGTAAAGTACTTGTGAATTTAAAACCTCACTTTTAAAGATAGAATTCATCCAGTCAACACTTTCTGTGACCCTCTTCAATCATGAAACCTTTGAATTTAACTTAGAAAGATTAAAACTAGTGATAAACATTTCATATTAAACATCACCAGAATCTCTGAAGCTAGTTTTTCTTAAATATTGCTAACACTTTTCAAATTAATTTATATTTAATTTTTTCATACATGTGTTTTGGTCATTGCCCCCTTCCAACCAATAAAGGAAACACAACATGAAACTTCTGCTCCTAAGCTTATTAAGCAGCATCACACAACTGTAGGTCCACCTGGCTCCTGACTATTATGGTCAATGCCAAACCTTCCTGTGACTCTAAAGTCATTTCCTAAAACCCTCAGGTAGGTTGGAGCTAATCTCATGAAAGACTGAGGGATAGTTATTGTGAGTTCAAGACCGAGACCGAGACAGGTCAGACTACAGAGTCTAAGATGGCTCCAGTGGAGCCAAAGGCAGATACCCTGACCCATCATCTGCCATCCTTCAGTTCAAATTGACTCAGCAGACTCTGACTGTGGGCTGTGTTAGTGCCCAGGGGCACCTCTTTTTAATTGCTTCGACATCCTACTGTGTGCTTTTACTTACTGGCTCTTGAATGGATATAGTTATGAGTCCCATTTAGGTTGCCACAAATCATTTGAGACTCTTCGTTTCCTTTTCGCTTGTGTCCATTGATTACTGTAGTTATAAATCAAGATTTTAAAATTAAATTACCAATAAAAAAAGGAATGTGTCTGCTAAAATTGTCAAGTCATTCTAAAGTCTCTAGGAGTGGCTGCTTCACTGATGGGTAAATGACAGATTCTTTTTCTTCTTCTTCTTCTTCTTCTTCTTCTTCTTCTTCTTCTTCTTCTTCTTCTTCTTCTTCTTCTTCTTCTTCTTCTTCTTCTTCTGCTTCTCCTCTTCCTCCTCCTCCTTCCTCCTCCTCCTTCCTCCTCCTCCTTCCTCCTCCTTCCTCCTCCTCCTCCTCCTCCTTCTTCCTCCTCACTCCATCTTCCTCTACCTTTCCTTCTCCCTCTTTCCCTCTCACTCTTTCTTATTCCAGTTTGGTTCCTGCCTAGGCTTTTGGCATAATTTTGAGTGTTTTCCCCCCATAGTATAGCAACAAAGTGCCACATAACTCCAGGATTACATGATACTGACAACTATCTGGCTGGAGTTATGTGTTCACCTCTGGACCAATCACTAAAGCCTAGAAACTGAGATATTCCGAAGCACCTTTGCAGTGGGGGTTGCAGGGCTCCCTGACTGACATATTCAAGAGATTCATTTAGAGTTGGGGAGGGGCAGTTCTTTACAGTAAAAGATGCCAGGCAGATAAGAGTGGCAGATGCCCTCTACGGTGCAGAATAAATTTAGACAGATTTACGGGATTCATGTGCACCGAGCCTGTGTTTGCTGCCAGCTTGGAACCTTGTCTGTTCTCAATGGAGAGGCTGGCATCTGATTAACCCCATCCTGTCTGTCTAGGCACAGCACTATTTCATTTCTGCATCGCTCAGTTCCAACTCCGTCTTCTGCTTTTCCTGGAACTGCTAATACATTATGATCTTTATCCAAGTCACACATGGACTCCTCCATCTGCTTTCAATGTCGAATCATCACTGAGCTTTTCCTCCAGAATTCTGTCGTCTTTCCTATAGGTCTGCCCTCTCCAGGATCACTCCTCTTCCCCGTGGAGCCAAACTCTTAGGGAACTAAACTGCCAAAAAGATGTTCTTTTAGGCCTATCCCGACTCCTGCAATAAATTGGCCCCTAGTGCATAATTTACCATCATCTGCTTTGAAAGTGAATCCTCCCAAGATTTCTAAGATGATTCCAGTCAAGCTACCTCCTCTCCAAGAGGCCTTTTAGCCAGATGATGAAGAACTTCCTTCAGTTCCCTGCTCTTCTGAGATGATGAAGATGATAATGGTGGTTTCAACGAAGGTGACAGCAAACTTACCATTATTTACCGAGTAAATTGGTGGTGGTGTTATTCTAGGATTTAGGTACAAAAATCTCTTTTAATCGTGACAATGTACTCAGCGGAGCATGTCAAATTCCGTTTGTACACAGAGGAAGATGGTTTCTACCAGTGTGGCGGTTCTCAACCTTCCTAACACTGCAGCCCATTAATACAGAGTTCCTCATGTTGGGGTGACCCCTGATTATAAAATTATTTTGTTGCTATTTCACAACTGGAATGAATCACAATGTAAATATCCCTGTATTGTGATGGTCTTTGGTGACCCCTGTGAAAGGGTCATCTGGACGACAACCCACAGGTAGAGAAACACTGCAGTAGTTATATAGTTAAGGCCTCATGTGATACCCAATCAGTCCAGCCCCCAGACATCCTGATCCTCATGCCTGTTGCTAGGACCTTGGAGCTAACACATTCTTTTCCCTTCTTCTTTATTGTATGGATTTTGCTTTGCTTCTCAGCCTGCTCCAAGCATGAGGTGCACCCCTCTTCTGTTTCCCTATGATAGACCTAAACCTTCATACACGAAACAAACAGCTTCGTGATGAGGTTATAGCACAATTTAAAACTCGTTCCCATGGTGACGGACATTTGATACCTGTGAAAACATCTATTAGAAAAGGCAGATATTGATTTTCCCATTTCAAATATCAAATGATTGGGCATAAACTGAGTGTGGCAGTGTACACCTGTAATCAACGCCAGTGCTCAGGAGGCTGAGGCTGGGGGATTATAAGTTTGAGGCCTGAATGTGTGCTCTCCAGGAGCCAGGCTTTTTCCTGTGTTGTTTACTAGTATGGAACAGAATCCAATGGACCTTAATGCAACAGAGGTAAGAGAGACAGATAAATAGAATGAGGTACGTTATCATGGTAGGATGTAATAGCATTCTCTATTGCCATGGCATCAGGAAAGTCTTGTTTGACACATGGAAAGAATCGAAAATCCAGGACTAGCTGGGAAATCATGGGTGAGGAACTTGGGAGACATAATCTATGCCCTTGGTTCCAGGGTAGCATGCTGCCTCCCGTTTCCTGGGACTCTACGAGGCAACTCACAGCATAGAAAGGATCAAGCAATTTAGACCAGCTCTTGATTTATATGCAACTGATTTGTACCTTTTGGAGTAAATCTTATTAGGATGCAAGCACTAATATTGGAATGATTCGTTTAGAATGCCAGGGTTTGGCAAGCGAGGCCAGGAGATTGGTTCAGCAGGAAGGCTTGGTAACCAGGGGAATAACATTGTTTTCCTGGAAGATCAACGGTACCCCACCTGGAATGGGGAGCCTTCCAGCTCATTTGTTTGTTCAAAAGTTAAACAAAGTCATGGGTAGGAAACCTCTGTTTAACTATCCAGAAAGCTTGCGAGTAAAGGCAAAGATGGTTACCGTTCCCTGTGCCCAACTGGAAAGCCAGCCTCCTTTTCAGTGGCATTAAGAAACAAAAGCCACCCTGTCTCCACAAGCCTCAAGGAAAGCACAGTCGGCTCAGTGTACAACGATGCCACCAGGATGAAAGGCAGCTAGCCTTGGAAACATGTGACTAGCAATTAGCGTCGTCAGGAAGGCCACCCGTGAACCATGCTACCGTGCTGAAGGTCAACAATGCTGGAGGCTTGGCTGTGACCGCAAATCCCATGTTTATGTACTGTGTAAGCATTGTGGAAATTCTTTTTTCCAATGATGCATTTCTTAATAACTTTTTATGATGCTAAAAAACCAATCATCTTATGTGGAAATGACCAGCTCTTTTTTTTTTTTTTTTAGGAAGTGTCCTTGATGCCTTCTTTTTTAATTTATTTTTTATTGGTTATTTTATTTATTTACATTTCAAAATGTTATTCCCCCTTCCCAGTTTTCCCTCTGCAACCCCCCTATTCCATTCCCTTCCCCTGTCTCTATGAGGGTGCTCTTCCACCTGCCTTCTCCTGGCTCACCGCCATAGCATTTCACTAAGCTGAGGCATTGAGCCTCCACAGGACCAAGGGCCTCCCCTCCCATTGATACCTAACAGTGCCATCCTCTGCTACATTTGTGGCTGGAGTCATGGGTCCCTCCATGTGTACTCTTTGGTTGGTGGTTTAGTCCCTGGATGCTCTGGGGGAGGGGGTTCTGGTTGGTTGATGTTGTTTTTCCTATGGCGTTGCAAACCCTTCAGCTCCTTCAGTCCTTTCCCTAACTCCTCCACTGGGGTCCGTGTGCTCAGTCCCATGGTTGGTTATGAGCATCCACATCTGTATTGGTCAGGTTCTGGCAGACCCTCTCAGGAGACAGCTATACCAGGTTCCTGTCAGCAAGTGCTTCTCAGAATCAGCATGGTGTCTGGATTTGATGTCTGCGTGTGGGACGGAACCCTAGGTAGGGCAGTCTCTGGTTGGCCTTTCCTTCAGTTTCTGCTCCACTCTTTGTCCTTGTGTTTCCTTTATATAGAAGCAGTTCTGGGTTAATAGTTTTGAGATGGGTTGGGTGGTCTCATCCCTCAACAGGGGCCGTGTCTAACTTCTGGATATGATCATCTCTACAGGTTCTCTCTTCCCTTTGTTGTACATTTCAGCTAATGTCATCCCTGTTGGGTCCTCGGAGCCTCTTGCTTTCCTGACACCTGAGACTTTCTAGTGACTGTTCCCAGTTCCCCATCTCCCACTGCTACACTTTCCTGATCCGCTGTCCTTCTCCCTACATCTCCTCCCATAACCGATCCTGCCCCCTTTTCCCTCTCTCTCCTCTCTCCCCATTTTTGCAAGAGAACATATATCTTTATCTTAACACTTAAAAATGGCTCACATTAAAGAAAAAACCTATTTACATCAGTTAAAAGACAGATAAAGTTTAGAGTCAAAGAGCAGCCCTCGCACTATAGTTGTAAACATATCCACCAATGAGAACACAGATCAGCACAGCTCTAAGCTACAGACACAACTGTCATTGCTTTTGTAAACAAAGTTTCATTGATCCATCCTCACAACAGTTTGCTAGAATTGTATGTTGTCTTGGCTGTTCTCACTGAAGTATCAGAACTTAAGAATTAAATTAGTTCTTAAGCCTAAGGAGTTAAAATCGCTGTGTAGCCATTAGTGCAACAGTGACACAAATGTTAAGGGAGTAACTAGTTACCTTCTTCTTGTTCTTGTTCTTGTTCTTCTTGTTCTTGTTCTTCTTGTTCTTGTTCTTGTTCTTGTTCTTGTTCTTGTTCTTCTTGTTCTTGTTCTTGTTCTTGTTCTTGTTCTTCTTGTTCTTGTTCTTCTTGTTCTTCTTGTTCTTGTTCTTCTTGTTCTTCTTGTTCTTGTTCTTCTTGTTCTTGTTCTTGTTCTTGTTCTTCTTGTTCTTGTTCTTCTTGTTCTTGTTCTTGTTCTTGTTCTTCTTGTTCTTGTTCTTCTTGTTCTTGTTCTTCTTGTTCTTGTTCTTCTTGTTCTTGTTCTTCTTGTTCTTGTTCTTGTTGTTCTTGTTCTTGTTGTTCTTGTTCTTGTTGTTCTTGTTCTTCTTGTTCTTGTTCTTCTTGTTCTTGTTCTTCTTGTTCTTCTTGTTCTTGTTCTTGTTCTTCTTCTTCTTCATCATCTTCATCTTCTCCTCCTTCTCCTCCTCTTCCTCCTCTTCCTCCTCTTCCTCTTCCTCTTCTTCTTCTTGTTCTTCTGCTTCTCCTCCTCTTCCTTCCCCTACTTCTTCTTCCAGACTGGTTCCATGAAATGGAGCCTGTATATGACAAAGTTAATGAGACAAAGAGCTTGAGGCTCAATGGGTAATGGACCCTGGGATGAAACTTCCTACTACTGTTCTTCTAAATGAACATCGCAATGAAGAAACTCCTAATGGCATCGCTATACTCATAGACCAGTGTATTTTTCAACCCTCATCAGAGAAGCTTCTTCTTATAGTAGGTGGTAA
Organism: Rattus norvegicus; assembly: GCF_021556685.1. Classification (NCBI taxonomy): domain Eukaryota; kingdom Metazoa; phylum Chordata; class Mammalia; order Rodentia; family Muridae; genus Rattus; species Rattus norvegicus. The sequence continues at coordinate 64,023,229 of NC_141540.1, read as the reverse complement.
TTAAATATACAGAGTCCCACAACTGGACAATGTGCAGAGAGTGGGAGACTGTGGAACATTTAGCCCTCAGTGGAATGCGTTTATCATACCGCTCCCTCAGGATTTACTGGGAGAGAAGGCAGAAAGGTGGTAAGAGCCAGCAAAACCCCAATATGAAAAGGGCACAAAGTCTCACCCTGAGTAATTTGTAACTGATAGCTACTGAGAGAAGGAAAAGTAGCTTCCTTTAATGGAGTGACACTGGGTATTCCAGGGCACCCCTCACTTTTTTGCTCAGGATTAGTAGGCCAACACAAAATGGACTTCAGGTTTCATTTTGTTTTCTTTTTCCTTCGTGTCTGAGCTTTATTTTATTTTGGTTTTGGTTTAAGAGAGAGACAGAGCATGTTGTTGGGTGTGGGAAGGAGGCTGAGTATGATCAAAATGTATCATTATACAAAAACATCTTTAAAATGAACATCACTGTGTAGCCCTTTAACAAAAATGAAGCCTGTCAACTTCTATCCAGTGGCAAGGAAATGACTTTTCAAAAGTTGTAGATATGTTTACCCTAAGCTAGAGCATTCATTCTTTCAGACAGCCCTCAATAACAGTGTCTAATAAATTGCTCCAAAGGGGTTATGTGCTTCTGTGATTGTGTTTATGCTGATTGTGACCATTTGCCCCTGTGAAACAACTTCTGTTAGTCAGAAATGTTACTCTGTAAAACATAAACGTGAACTGGTTCAGACAGCACAGCTCCAGAGCCGATGGCCAGGGAAAGCAGAGAGTCTAGTGCAATGGAGGAGGGGCTAAAGCCAACAGGAATCTCCCTCACCACATGCGCACACTTCACAGCTGTGGCGCTAAGAGACAGATGGCTCGGAGTGGCATGGGCAGGCTATGCCAAACAGAAATAAAACCACCACGGGGAAAGTTTTTTTTTTCTAGTGAAAAAATGTTTTCCCTTGCAAATCTGAAATATTTTCCCTCTTATGTTATATCCCCCTTCTCCCCTGTTCAAAATAGCATAGCCTTCCCCCCACTCTCTGCCAAAAAATTTTTTTTCTCTTTTTCTCTTGGTTTCTGCACAAGTGAAAAGAAATCCCTTTACCTGATTCATCCAGATCATTTTGAAATGGAAGTTGACACCTGTGGTGAGGGAAGCTGAAAAAAAATGTGTGAAGATTGGCAGCTGAAATTAATTCCTTAAAAATTGCACATCATTGAAGGCAGAAGCATCATTGAACGCAGCAGGCTTATTTGACCCTTTCTTTGTTTCTTCTTTGGTGTTAGGGGCCCCGCCCAGGATCAGTCCCATGTTTAGCAAGCTCTATCTCACAGAACCGTACCTCTGGCCCTTTCTGTACTTCGCTTTGACACAGTGACTTTCAACTCGTTCTGCAGCCCAAGCAAGCCTTGAACTTGCAGCTCCCCAGCTTCAGACAGAGGAGTAGCTAGTACCGAGATGTGCCCTGAGGCCTGGCTAACAGTGGTTTCTATGCAGCGTGAAGGTTTTCGGTCTGGACTGTTATGTTTTACTTTCTCAGCACGGAGAACAAGACACTTGTTTTGACATTTAGTGTTTCCATGACCTAGGACAAGTCTTGTCTATATTTTGGGATTGGGGAGGACTGTCAATCAGCAATTTACGAGTGGTAACTGCTCTAGACAGAAGACTGAACTGCACAGTAAAGCACCCAGGTGGATGGTGTGGCCACGGTCGTCTGCCCTTGTCCTCAAACCCTCTGAGAGTCTGACTGGAGGCCCTAGACACAGAAGTGAAAGCAAACCCTACTATTACGAAGCAGCCACCTCAGGAAAGAGGCTTGCAGGGTGCAGAACTGAGGCTGGGTGTGGCTTCCAGTTTTATGTGGGCTTCTGCAATTCAGATTGGCTCACGGACTACTGCTCTGCCCCTCGCCATATAGCAGTGGTCGTGCAGATGAAGGGAGACTAATATCTTGCTGTGTGTGCAAAAACAGCTTCTCAGACACTAGAAGACACTAGTCAGACACTGCAATGTCAAAGTGCCACTGTCACTTTTCAGTCTTAAAAATACCTTGGGTGGGGGATTGGGGACATGCCTTGGCCTGTAGAGTGCTTGCCCTGCAAGCATGGGGACCTGAGTTTGCCTCTCTAGCATCCACGTTAGAATCTGGGTGTGGTGGCATGGGCAGAGACAGGGGATCACTGTCCAGCTCCAATCAGGCCAGCCAATCAATGAGTTTCAGGCTCTGTGAAATACCCCGTCTCAGAAAAATAAGGTGGAGAGTGATTAGGAAAGATGTCACCTGCTTTGCACACACATGCATACACACACACACACACACACACACACACACACACAGAGTACTTGATATGCTATGCAAGCATGATGATCTGAGTTTGATCCCCAGAATCTATTTCAAGAGCCCAGGACTGGTGGTGTTTGTGACTCTAGCGAAAGAAAGGCAAAGATGGTGGATCCCTGAAACTCACAGACCAGCCAATCTAGAGATCCCTAGGATGGCAAGAAAGCCTCCTTCAAGAAACGAGGTTCCTGAGGTGTGGCTGCCTAAGTAAAGGTCTGGCCTTCACACACACACACACACACACACACACACACACACACACACACACACACACTCTTTCTGGCATGGTAAAAAGTAAGGAAATCTCCTGGGCATGGTGGCACATGTCTTTAATTGAAGCAGTTATCTTGGAGTTCAAGGCCAGCCTGGTCTACAAAGTGAGTCCAAGGCAGCCAGGGCTACACAGAGAAACCCTGACTTGGAAAAAAAAAGTTAAAAAAAATGCCAAAGCAAGATTAAAAAACCAGATAATGTATGTTTAAGAAATTAGTGACTTTAACACATCCTTTCAAGTAAGTGCAAAGTATGATTTCTATCTTTCAAACAATTTACAGCATTGATGTAGGGTGTGTGGTGGGCAGTGGAACCCAAATTTCAGATAGTTGGGCAGATGGCCCCATCTACACTCTGAGTAAACGCCATTACACATAATCTAATTAGGGCCCAATATCAGGTGTCTTCCTGAGGTCCCGTCTAAACCAGAACGCTGGCAGAAAGCTCCTGTTTTTCCTCTCCTGTCTTACTACCGTTTCTCACTAACTCAGAGGGCTGCTTAGCTTTCCTGACCTCAGGGAGAGGGGCCAATACATGATTTATATTTCTTCCGTAAATATTTTCCAAGTGTGCATTAAGGGCTGAGGTTAGAAGATGATATGATTACTCTCCTATTTAGACATTGATTGACGGCCTTTAAATTCCCCATTCTAATTATGAAACTTCCCTCAGCCCCAGCTTCCTCATCCGTAATCCCGTTTGTGAGGAAACCCCACTGGTTGCTAAGAAGATCTGAGGGATTCTGGAAGTACACAAGAGTTCGAAGAATATTCCTAAACACCCACATTCTTCTATGAGCAGATTCAACAAAGACATAGCAGAAAGAGCAGTGCCTTCAATGCCGCAGGATCAAGTCTCAAGAGCTGGAGACAGCACAGAGGTCTTACTGAGCAAGCAGGACGACCTGAGTCGGGAGGCTCATTACCCACCTCAAGGCCAGATGTGATTCTAAGTGTCTGCAGTTCTGAAAGGGGAGGAGGAAAAGGCGAATCCTGGGAGCTCACTGCTCAGTCAGTCTAGCCGTTTGGTGAGTTCCGGGCTCAGAGATAGAGCCTGTCACCAAAAGTAAGGAGAGTAATGGAGGAGGACACCTGATCTGACTGCTGTCTTCTAGATGAGCATGCAAGGATCATGTACCCACACCAATGTACACATGTGTACACACATGTGTGTGCACACACAAATACATACACACCCATATACCACACATACACACACACACACATACACACACACACGCACACACACACAAAACCAAAACAAAACATGGATAACAACAGAACAAATATGGTTAAATACTAAATTTTGGCAGCTTAGGCAAGTCTGCATCTCAAAGAGAGCCCCACATTTCATGTCCACAGAGATAAACAGTCCGTTGTTGAGGTTTGGTCTGTTGCTATGTATTGTAATGCTAAATGCTGGTCTCTGAGATCTGGTTGCCCTCCGACAAGGAGATCCTCAGGGATGAGGAAATCCTCATGTCCACTAAGTAAGCGGTGTTCTGTGAACCTTGCTCCCCAATTTAACAGGCCAATGAGAGGCTAGAGCCTGTGATTGGGCAGTGGAGGAAGAAAGGTGGGGTCTGAAGATCAAGTGAGGAGGTTGGAGGTAGAGGGAGAAGAAGAGGAAAGAAGATGGCGGTGGAGGAGGCTGCCATGAGAGGAAATGGATCGTGTGTGTGTGTGGCCAGAAGAAACAGCAAGTAACAAGAGACTTCATATCTAGGGAACAAGTTAATATAGCTTTAACCAAACCTGCCCAGTCTAGGCTATTGCTTGTAAGTAAAAGACCTGATTATGAATCCCTTCCACAGTGGATGGCCATCATAAGTCACTGAACTATTAAAATTTTCAAGTAAGGCTATATATGTTGTTTACGCATCTCTTAACTTTGAAAAGGGCCTGGCAGAAGCAGTTATGAGGGGAGGATTTTGCCCCATGCTTTCAGAGGGCTTAACACTTGGTTGCATGGCCTATGTGGTTGGGCAGGACATGGTAACAATACTGGGGTAGTCTGTGGTTACACCAGAAGTATCATAGCTGTGGCTAGAAACCAGTGCCTAAGAAACCGTGAGCCAAAATAGCCCTTCTCTCCTTTAAGGTTGCTTTGCAAGGCATTTTGTCACAGCAATGGAAAAGGAATACAAGGTCTTTTAGGATGCTGGTCTCCATTTTCCCCTCTACAAGCGAAACTCCCAGAACCAAGTGCCCTGGGACAACTAACAGTAGTTGGCAAAGTCCTGTCTAAGGAAACCCAAAGAGGAAGGCAAATAACAGATTTTTAAAACTCTCTTGAAATTCATCAATTAACCGCTGAACAAGAAGCAGTATTTGTAGGACACTGTCTAGGGGCTGCTGAAGTTACACTGAACAAATCAATGTGGTTCTGCGCTTATGGCTAAGAAAGATATTAGACACATTTTCTTGAAATGTGAAGCAAGTACAGAAAGTACACAAATAGTAGTAAGCTCAATTCATTTTTATAAAATGAACACATGCACGCAATTCTTACCAGGATCAATAATCAGAACCCCAGGTGTCTCTGTGCCTCCTTCCACTCCTGACGACCCCATCCCAATCAGGGTGAGCAGAACTCATACTTTTAACCTCACACATAACTTTTGTGTGTTTATAGATTGATATATTAAGCGAAAGAATCATAGTATGTTCCTCTACGGTTGGCTCTTTTCAGCCGACATTGCTTGTGAGCTATTCTGTTCTGCATGCATTGATAGTCGGACCCTGCTATCATTGGATGCTACTCAGTGTATGTAAGTATGTGGTGATTTATGCATACATTCCGTAAGTGGATACTTGGGCTGTTTTTTGGGGGCATATTGCAATGAATACTGTGCTTAACATCCATGTACCCAACATTAGCTGGCAACGTGTGTGCAGTTCGGTTGGGGACGTACAAGTGGAACCACTGAGTTGTGGGCATGGGCTATTTAGTTGTATTAGATACAGGAGTTCTGGCTACTCTAGTTTCTCTTATTTTCCCCATTGGAAAGGCCTATTGATGCTTCTTCATTAAATGATTGTTTCCCCAAAGTGTAAGGAAATAGGACGCTTTGTCCTGTGATTATTTTCTGTTCAGGTATGGCCTCTCCTGGAGTGTCTTTCCTGCCATTTGCTCATTTTTCATGTTGAGGTCTTCTTTTAAAAAACATTTTGATTTGAAGGCATTCTTTATGTAATCAACGTATATTGTTGCCAGATATAAACATTCATGACCTAGTCTCCTAGCCTACACCTTAGCTTGCTACTGCTAATGGCCTTGAAGATACAAAGCTGTAAAGTCAGTGAAGCTCAACTGATCAATATTTTGTCCCTTTAGGATTTTGCTTCTGTGTCTTAGGAAATCTTTGTCTAGGAACAGTTCTCCTTCGGGCAGCTAATTCAAGGTTGGGAAGCTGTTAAACATTGTGTATCCTAGAGCTGACTTAGTTGAGGAAGACCTCAAGAAACCCATGCAAAAGGGGTCTTCTGGTGCCTGTAGCTTTTTTGTGACATTTAGAAGAATCCAGAAGCCACTATAACTTGCAATTCCCCAAACCTCCACTAAGGACAGAATATATTGTGTGACAAACCTGAAACCACATCTTCTTCCAGCTGGAAATCTAACCAAGATCAAATCCACCTCAGATTGGGGGGGGGGGGACAGGTATCAATATGAAGCATTCCTGCAATGTCCTCATAAAATATCTCATCTGTGAATGTCACAAGACAGCGCTGAGACTTGTATGCTTGATTAAGAGTCAGTCAGAAGACAAGAGATTATCCCCTGGACCTCAGTTCATCAGAGGAGACATTTTAACAGATGCCTTTTCTAGCCAGAGATAGGCTTCAGAGAGATCTGAAGAGCAAGGGGGAGTTGACTTAGAGATGAAGGGGAGCACACAACAACAGAAAAGACCAAGTCAACAGCCATGAAGGCAGTGCGACTCTCATGGCCTTAAGCCGCAGGCACTGATCTTAGAGCCTGTGGAAGAGAAATCGGCTCAGCCGCTAAGGTGGCTTGAACAGGCATAACATGACGTCATACATGCTCAAACTCTGCCTTGTGTGGAGCAGAGTCTTCTGCTGCCGGTGAGTCAAGATGTAGAACTCTCAGCTCCTCTTCCAGCACCGTGTCTGACTGGCAGCTGCCATGCCCCCCACAATGATGATGGACTGAACCTCTGAACCTCTGAACCACTAAGTCAGTCCAAATTAGATGTTTGCCTGTATTGTGACGCCTCGGTCACGGTGTCTCTTCACAACAACAAAAACTTGAGCTAAGACAACTGGCAACTTTTTCTTCTTTTGAATTGAGAACCAAGTGACATAATGTTGACCTTCTTCTTCTTCCTCTTCTTCCTCTTCTTCCTCTTCTTCCTCTTCTTTCTCTTCCTCTTCCTCTTCCTCTTCCTCTTCCTCTTCCTCTTCTCCTCCTCCTCCTCCTCCTCCTCCTCCTCCTCCTCCTCCTCCTCTTCTTCTTCTTCTTCTTCTTCTTCTTCTTCTTCTTCTTCTTCTTCTTCTTCTTCTTCTTCTTCTTCTTCTTCTTTTCTTCTCCTTCTCCTTCTCTTCTCCTTCTCCTTCTTCTCTTCCTCCTTCTCCTCCTTCTTCCTCTCCCTCCTTCCCCCTCTCCTCTTCCTCCTCTTCCTCTTCTCTCCTCTCCCTCTTCCTTTTTATTGTTGTTCTTGTTCTTGTCCTTGTTGTCTTGGGGACAGGGTCACACTAAGTAGCACTAAATGTTTTGGCCTGAAACTCAGCTTGCTGACCAGGTTGGACTCGAACTCACACAGATCTTGCCTTGACTCCTGAGTGCTGGCAGTAAGGTGTGATTCCACACCTTGCATATTTGGATTGTTTTGAGCCAAGACTTGTGCCTACAACCCTGGCTGGCCTGGAAGCTGCTGTGTAGACAGGACTCTTGGCTCCTCCTCTGGTCCTGGGATGATAGATGTGTATACCACCATGCTTGGTCATCACAAGGTACTTCTAAAATGTGCTAGAGTAATTGTCAGTAGTTTCTGCGTTGTGTTTACCCTAGAAATTTTATCATAATTATCTGTGTGTCTAAATATTTTTAAATTGAAATGACACTTACTAGTCTTACTCTGTGAACTTAGAGATCTGTGAAAGGGTAAGTAAATGTCCTGGAATTTAAAACTATTATTTATGTGTGTGTAGTGTGTGTGTAGTGTGTGTGTAGTATGTGTGTGTAGTGTGTGTGTGTGTGAGTGTGTGTGGTGTCTGTGTAGTGTGTGTGTGTAGTGTGTGTATGTAGTATGTGTGTGTAGTGTGTGTGTGTGTGGTGTGTGTAGTGTGTGTGTGTGGTGTGTGTGTGTGGTGTGTGTGTGGTGTAGTGTGTGTGTGTAGTGTGTGTGTGTGGTGTGTGTGTGTGTGTGTAGTGTGTGTGTGTGGTGTGTGTAGTGTGTGTGTATGTGGTGTGTGTGTGTGTAGTATGTGTGTGTGTAGTGTGTGTGTGTAGTATGTGTGTGTAGTGTGTGTGTGGTGTGTGTAGTGTGTGTGGTATGTGTGTGTGTGGTGTGTGTAGTATGTGTGTGTAGTGTGTGTGTGTGTAGTGTGTGTAGTGTGTGTGTGTAGTGTGTGTGTAGTATGTGTGTGTAGTGTGTGTGGTGTGTGTATGTGTGTGGTGTGTGTAGTGTGTGTGTGTGGTGTGTGTGTGTGTGGTGTGTGTAGTATGTGTGTGTAGTGTGTGTGTGTAGTGTGTGTGTGTAGTATATGTGTGTAGTATGTGTGGTGTGTGGTGTGTGTGTGTGTGTGGTGTGTGTAGTGTGTGTGTGTGGTGTGTGTGTGTGTGGTGTGTGTAGTATGTGTGTGTAGTGTGTGTGTGTGTGTAGTGTGTGTGTAGTATATGTGTGTAGTGTGTGTGGTGTGTGTGTGTGTGGTGTGTGTAGTGTGTGTGTGGTGTGTGTGTGTGTGTGTGTGTGTGTGTGTGTGTGTGTGTGTGTTGCTGCTCTCATGCCATGACACATGTGTTGAGGACAGAGGATAATGTGGGGGAGTTGGAACACCAACTGAAATATCTCATCAGCTCATAGATTGCTGCTATTTATTGAAGACCCTGGGTTATCAACTGCTCACATCTTTAGTGTGGAGGAAGAACAAGACTAGCAGTCCAAACTCTCACCGTCCGCCTTGGGCTTAGGGACTTCACACCTTTTGGAAGTGGCTGAGCCCAACAGTTACTCTGCCTCTGCTTGTATTTTTTTTAAGTTTTTTTTTTTTTTTTATTAAACTGGTATCATATTCTGGAGACATTTCTAGCTGTTGAAGAGAACCATCATCAGGTAGTATGAAGAGATTTCTAGGTTAAATTAAATCTGGGAGCCTTAAAACACCCTATAGAACTCTTCATTCTCAGAAGAGTGGATAGACACCATTTCAAGGGTGACACTTAAGCTTTCCCATGGTAAGAGCACTGGGATATTCTAGCGGGGCTTTCGTTTGATATATGTGTATATGTATGCATAGCCATTATACATGTATAGTCATACATAGGTATATGTATGTATAGCCATATATATAATCATATATACAAGTATATGTATATGTGTATATACATATATGTGTATCTGTATATGCATTTGTGTATACATGACATATACATATATGCTCCTTTGAGAACCACACTCTCTTGAGAGCATAGCAGGTCACATGGATCCCTCCCCTGGGCACATCCCAAACGCCTGTTTTCATCTCCCCAGAATCAAAGCTTCTGAAGGTTTTCAGAGGCTTCGTCTTGTTTGTTTTTAGCCGCTAGTCCTGATTCAGCCAAAGTCCTGAAGGAATCCCAGCTGTGTGCTCAGGCCCCTATGCCTATTTTTAGGGATTGTCTGGCATCTGTGCCCCAGCTTCTCACCCTCACAGGATGCTGGATACAGAGTGAGCAGGTGCCCAGCTGAAAGGCCTGCTCTCTGCAGTCCTCCTGCCGCTGCCTAGGCTCAGTGCCTCTAGGCCCTTTGCCTTGGAAGCTCACACTTTCAAACTGGTGAATTCTGCTTTTGATTTGATCTCTCTCTCTCTCTCTCTCTCTCTCTCTCTCTCTCTCTCTCTCTCTTCCTCTCTCTCTCTCTTCCTCTCTCTCTCTCTTCCTCTCTCTCTCTTTCTCTCTCTCTCTCCCCCTCCCTCTCCCCCCCTCTCTCTCCCCCTCCCTCTCCCTCCCTCTCTCTCCTGAACAGGAGTGGGATCCTGCCATAATAATCCATACTATCTTAAGTACAGAATGATATTTTTATTTACAACTGTATTAAGTTAAAAGGGAAAAACCTACTGGAATGCTCATGGAAGAAGCCCATCTATCCAGCCTCAAGCAGACAAGTGTGGAGGCCGAGGAGGAAGCAAGCAGTTGCACAATTTGTGGAACTTTCCTGAAACTCCTCCATTTGTAACGAGTATCTTAACAGTTCAGGGGTTTGATTTCTCTGGAAGTGGCATTTTTCTCTTCCTCTGAACACAAGGATTCTCTCCAGTGCTTTAAATGTTTGAAACAAAAGGTAGCCTCTGCCTGCTTTGGAAAGAGGTACCAGATGAGGCTCTACCAGTCCTGCAAGATGCTGTGAGTATTCTTGAAAAATTGAGACTCCATCCCCACTGGGCCCCAGAGTCCCCAGAACAACTGCAGTGCACTCCCAAGAGACCGATCTCAAATGCTGCTTTGCCTCCCTGTAATTTCTTCTGTGGTTCCCACTGTGCTCTGGTCTGACACCACTTTATGTAAACAGCTGTGTCTTTGGAATGAAATTCAATACCACTGGTTAATGGCACCATAGGATCAAGGTTGGGTGTCTCTGGACAACGTTCACAGAGTCTGGTGCTGCTATTTCCTCTCAAGCTTATTGTGCAGCTGACCATGCCAAGGGATGGGAGAGAGTACTCAGACCATGCCAAGGGACAGAGAGAAGGGAGGCTGGATGGAAGTCCTTGAGGAGGAGGAGGACGGTCTGTGTCTCCTACCAGCTGTCTCTCAGCTGAGGAAATTCCTTCGTGTTGTCCGACAGCAGGAACCTTAGAAAATCTGAGCAATCATCCCTTTGGGAGAAAAAAATATGCATAAATAATGAAATAAAATTCCCCTTTAAAGTAGGGTCAGTAGAAATGAGCACTGCTTAGACGGGAGTCAACAGCCTGAGATAACCTCAGCTAACAGAGGATATGAAGGCTCAGAAGATAAACAGGAGGGAGTGGAGGAGAAGCCAGATGGAGGGAAACTGGGAGGGGACAGCACAGGATCACAGGAGGAAGTAGTGACTTGGGGACCAGCCAGGGGAAATTATAGGGGAGGAGGGGAGCTTGGAAAAACACAACCAAACCCAAATAATGTGATGGCTGGGGTGGGGGAGGGGCAGCACACGCCAGAAAAATAATGTCCTCATTCAATGCTGGGAATACTCCTCTGGGGATTTCTGCTCAAGGCAAGGGGCAGAATTGGCCACTCAGAACAGAGAAGGGCCTCCAAAAGGAGGAGGGAGTTGCTCGAAGCTGGGTCTGCCACTCTCTCCACCCTTCGAGTTCTGTAGCACGGCACATCCCTTCCTGTTTTCATGTTTTTCGTGACACGTGTTTCCATTTTTTTTTCATAGAACTTGCTCATTTTCTCACCTCTGAAATTCTCTTGTACATAAGTTTATGTCTTTGTGTGCTCGTGAGTGTGAATGTGTATGAATATCTGTGTGTGTGTGTGTGTGTGTGTGTATATGTGTGTGGTGTGTGTGTGTGGTGGTATGTGTGTTTGGTATGTGTGTGGTATATTTATGGTGTATATATGTGCATGGTATGTTTATGTATGGTATGTGTTTATGGTATGTATGTGTATGGTGTGTGTATGGGTGATATGTATGTATGGTGTGTGTGTGGGGGGGGTGTTTGGTGTGTGTGTAGTGTGTATATATGGTGTGTGTGGATATGGTATGTATGTATGTGTGTTTGGCATGTCTGTGGGTTATGTGTGTGTATGTGTGATATGTATGGTGTATGTATGTAGTGTATATATGTTGTGTTTGTGGTATGTGTACGTGTGAGATGTGTGTGGTGTGTATGCCAGTTGTGTTGTATGTGTATATAGTGTATATGTGGGGTGTGCATGTGTGTGCTGTATATATAGGGCATTGTGATGTGTGTGTATGTGCATATGGGATGTGTGTGTGGTGTATACAGAGTATGTGGTGTGTGTGTGTAGTCTATGTGTGTATGTGTTATGGTGTGTATAGAGTGTGTGTGTATAGTCTATATGTGTGTATGTGTGTATGTGTGTGTAGTGTGTATATAGGGTGTGTGTGTCATAGTCAGGGTTTTCTAGAGTCTCAGAATTATGGGTAGTCTCTATATAGTAAAAGAATTGGCTGATGACTTACAGTCTGTTGTCCAACTCCCCAACCATGGTCAGCAGCAGCTGTGAATGGAAGTCCAAGGATCTAAAAGTGGGCTCAGTCCCACAAAGCAAGGAGGCAAAGAAGAGAGTCTTCCTTCTTCCAGTGTCCTTATGTAGGTCTCCAGCAGAAGGTGTGTCCCAGATTATAGGTGTGTGCCACCACGCCTGAGTCTGGGACTTGTCCTGTCCCAGGTGACCCTAAACTCAGACATCTCCTTGCCTTAGTTTCCTGGGATTCATAGCTACTTTGCCGCAAGATCTCCATACCAAGATCCAGATCAGAAACTTGCATCTCCCAGCCTCAAGATCAGGATCAAAGATGAGCCTTCCAATTCTGGATTGTGGTTCATTCCAGATATAGTCAAGTTGACAACCAGGAATAGCACTACAGTCTGTATAATCTCTCTCTCTCTCTCTCTCTCTCTCTCTCTCTCTCTCTCTCTCTCTCTGTGTGTGTGTGTGTGTGTGTGTGTGTGTGGTGTGTGGTGTGTATATAGGGTGTGTGTGTGCACACGTGCACGCATCAAGCCTCCAAGATCTACCTTTTTCCAGTTCCCTGCTCTGGGATTGCGCATGTGCTCCTTTGTCTCCTGCTTCTGTCTGTGGGTTCCCGTGAGTGGACACAGGTCCGAGTTCTAAAGCTAGCTCTTGAGCCCCCAGTTCTTTTTATTCCTTCTTTTTTCAATTGAAAATAGATTTTTATATAGAATATATTCTGATTCATTGTTTCCCCTCCCACTGCCTTTCTAAGACCCTTCCCCACCCACTCATATCCACACCCTTTCTTTTCCTCTCCCATCAGAATACAAACTAATAATAAACGAGACAAACTAAAAGCAAACAAACTACAATAGGACAAAACCAACAGAAAAAAAAATAGATTCAGGGTTGGGGATTTAGCTCAGTGGTAGAGTGCTTGCCTAGCAAGCACAAGGCCCTGGGTTCGGTCCCCAGCTCCGAAAAAAAGAAAAGAAAAAAAAAATAGATTCAAAGAAAAAGGACCAGAAACACCACAGTGAGATGCATGCATTCTCACACACAGAAAACCCATAGGAACAAAATCAGAAACCATAATATAGAAACGAGAGTTCTGCAAGGTTCAAAAGCAATGCCCAGATGAAGCATTGTGAGGCAAAATTATGATGGAGTTTGTTTTGTGTTAGTCATTTACGGTGGGCACAAGGCATGGTGTGCATACCCATCGAGACTTCATCGGGGAAAACAAATCTTTTTTGAGAAGTTATCTATTGGAGAACTGAGCTAGAGATGGGGTCTAGCCCTGATTACTGACATTTCTCATGCTTCGTTTCAGTTGCCACAAAGGAAAGACATTGGAAATAAGATAATATGAAGCAGAAGTCATATAAAAGGATAGTGAATATTAATATAATTATTAGGTGGAACATACTATCGTGTATCCTGTTTTGTGTGCATTCCTGGGTGGTAATGTTGACTTAGAGGCTGAAGAGCAGTATGGGATTTTGAGAATCTTTATCGTAAGAAAGGAATATCCTCTGGATATGAGTTGTAGCTTTACACACGGCTCCCAATATGCTTAAATCTTTTGCTTTGATTTATTTTGAGACACGATCTTTCTGAGCGGCCCAGGCTGGCCTCCAACTTTTGGGCTCAAACAATCTTGTCCTTTGGCTTTCCAGGTAGCTGCTCTTTGCCATTATTCAACCTGGCTAGTGCCTGGCCACACAGTCTTTGCTTATTGTTACTTTGTTTCTTTGTTTTTTAAGACAAGTTTTCCTGTAGCCCAGGCTGACTTGAATTAGCCATGCTCCTGTTTCTACCTCCCAGGTGCTGGATTATAAGAGTGTAGCAACGCTTCTGGCTACAGTACTATCAGAGGCGCTGACCCTTGGTTGGTCTCCGAACACCTATTTCAAAATCTACAATGCCTGCTACTATTATTTTGAAGCAAACACTGCCTAGCATAAACGACACTGCTGAGGAAGCTGTAATTGTAAATATGCTCAGTAGTTTTAAAGTTACTTATGCTGCAAGAACCAGGATTTCTCAAGCACCCTTGGAGGTCAGCAAACAATGTCCTAGGGATTTTACAGTCAAGAAACCGGCAGAGAATTTGATGCCTGGAGCCAGTGCCTTGCACCAAATCAGAAAAAAATAAAACTGGAAAAGATCTCAAGTTGGACTTTGGACTTCCTGAGTGAGGAAGAATATAAAATAGCATGGGGAAAAAAAATCAAACTAGAGTTGAAGTATTTCACAAAGCTTCGAGATTGACCATTTAAAAGCCAGTATTTCACAGATAAGGCTAAATATGAGAGTGGTGGTAAGGAACAATGTTTTTATTCTTTTCAACATTTTGCTTCTTGATCTCTTCCAATTAAAAGTTATCTGCAAACAAATCCTCATGGACTTAGTGTAAAAATACTAGAAAGCAATTGAGCTTAAGAACGATTACTAAACCTGTTTACTCAAGCTCAGATTTATGATTGTATACTGGCTGTTGTTTGTTTGTTTGTTTATGGACAGAAGGAGAGGCCACAGGGAGAGCATGTGTCAGCCCCAGGAGAGTGCACTGTGTATTAGAAAATGATGTCATGCTGGAGTCAGCTGGGGGAATCTCAGATTCCTGGATCACACAACATACACAGTAAGTTTGAGGGAAGGTGGGGATTTCAAGGCCTGTAGGATTCCTGATCAATCCAGAACCTGGCAGAGAATTCAGGCACGGTGTTAGAAGGTCAAGTATGGATGTGAGTGCTGACCAGGAATCTGGAATCCGCTCTGGTGTTTGTTCTAGTGGGTGAGACCTGCAGGTGTGGGAGCCACCCACAAGGCAGTCTATTAAAACCCCACTGCCAGCTCTCACCGGCCACCAGTGAATTCTAGATGGCAGATGTAAAGTTCTGTGCCTTTGCAAAGCTCCCAACACCAGGCTTTCTTGGTCTTACGAAAAGCAAATTGGATTTGAGTTCAGATGACTTACAATTATGACACCCTGGCTGAGTGGCTTCTGATGGGTCTCTTGATCTTTGGGGGCCCTGTTTGCCTTTTATAGTAGGAAGGATAATACTAATATATTACATGACTGTCACTCTACTCATGGAGATACTGGATCTTGCACACGTGATTAGTAGATACCAAAGTCCACATAGTAGATACTGGCAAAATGAGATACACCGATGCTTTCTGGTGCATCTGCCTTTTGTCTCTGGACTCTAACACAAAACCATATATATCCTGCCACAAAGAACACTTCATGGCTACATGACCTGTGCATTCTTTCTTGTAGCCTCTGCACCAAGTTACGCTCTTCTCTCAACTGAATCCTCTTGGTAACTTTTGGACATGAGGCTCTTCGAACTGACCAGTAACATTACTTTCTAGTGTACAACTTGGTGTCTGATTTATATTCTTTAGAATTTGCTTTAGTACTCCTCATCTCTAGGCACCGAATATACTTTTTTTTTTTAAATTTAAAACTGTATGCATGCGCACATTTTCTAAATGAAGCTCGGTGCCAAATACCGAGCCTCTGATTAGAATCACTGTCCCCTAGAGCCCATCTAGATTCCGAGCTTCTGAAGAAAATAATATTTAGGACCCTAATACAAGAACCTGGAACTCTGTGGGTTGTCACTAGTGGTGTGAACTGTAGCATGTGTCAATCCATACTGAGAGGGGAGCTATAGGACTTATCGATCTACCATGAAAGAATGTCTCTTTGGTGTTGGATCTCTACAGGGTGACTTATTTCATTATTATGGTTTGTGTTAGCTAAGGGTATTTGACCTTCAAAGTACCTGATCCAGCTTTCTTCTCTTGGTGTGTCTTGCTAAAGTTTTAGGTTCTCCAGATAGACAAACGCAGGCCTATTTTATATTCTGTTTTCATTACAATGTGGTAAAGTCAAGGATGCTGATGCTCCTTTTAAAAAGATTTGTTTATTTTATTTATATGAGCATACTGTAGCTGTCTTCAGACAACACCAGAAGAGGGCATCAGATCCCATTACAGACAGTTGTGAGCCACCATGTGGTTGCTGGGAATTGAAATCAGGACCTCTGGAAGAGCAGTCAGTGCTCTTCACTGCTGACCCCACCTCTCCAGCCTTAAGCCCGATATTCTTATTAAGAAAAGATAGAGGACTGATTTTGTTGGTGTATCATGAGGAAATAAAAGAAAAATCAGTCTATCTCGTGGGACCTCACACAAACACTTTGCCATTGAGCTCTACACCCAGCCTTCAATTACTTATAAAGGCTTTGTAATTAGTTTTTAATGGCAAGGAAGGTTGGTTTACCTCAGAAGGAATTCATTCATATGTTTGAGAGTGATGGGCACCCCTGCATGAGGAGACAGTGGGTAGCAACTAGGAATAGAAAGTATATGTTAGGATGTTAGGTACTCTGGTGTTTCATGAAAGGCTGCTAGGAAATTCAACCACATAAGGCATTCGTCTTTCACATGGGTTCTGAGGGTCAAAGGTGTGGGAACAACTTAGCAAAGTTATTCTGGCTCAGGGCCTCCTTTGAAATTGCAGCCAAGTTCTTGCTTCGGCTACTGAGCCTCTTGCCTGTCCTTAAGTTCTAGACAGTGACTTCCGTCAGGCTAGATAGCCCGAAGGAAAGAATGACAGAGGCCACAACAACTCACCCCCACTGTATGGCGTTCCTCACACCAGCACTCCTCCATCATGAGAGAGGCTCACCTGAGGATGTGAATCCAGGAGCCAAAGAACCGCTGTGCTGTCTTGGAGCTCGCCACCACAGTTACACACCGACAGCTTATTCCCAAGTTCTCCCTGAATCCTCATGCAACGCGGGGGCTCTGCCCAAGGTTTGGTTTCTTGGTAGCAATCAGAAGAGATGAGAAAGTTGATTCACATCGCTCTTCAAGTCCAGTCAGTGTATCTTTATTCGATACTGAATTGGGGGCTGTGATGGCTCATAGTGACTGTCAGCTTGACTGGAATTAGAATGGCCTAGGAGACAGTTTAGGCCATGTTTGTGAGGGAGTGTCTACATTCTGCTGAGAGAGGTGGGAAAGACCCTAATGCAGGAGGCACAGTTTCTTGGACTGTCCTGGATCGAATGAGAAAGGAGAAACTGAATTGAGCAACAGAATTTGTCTCTTTTCTTCGGCCTCTCTCTGCATTGTGACCTCACATTTCTACTGCTACGTCCTCCTTGCCCTAATGATGTACTACATCTTTAATAATAGTAGTAATAATAATAATAACAACAACAGCAAAGCACAGAGTGAACATTCCCTTCCGTAATCCTGTCAGGTACTTTGCCACAGCAATAAGAAAGGCAACACAGGGATTCTGTAGTGCACACCGCTGAAAGGACAGACAGATGTCTGCAGGCATGGGAGCCTGTGAGGTGACGTCACAACTTCCATTGCTGTTAGAGTAAACAACACTGTGTTAGGTCTAACCCCGCAGTTCCAAGAGAAGCTTAGACCAAATCCCACATGAATTAGGGCTTCAGGCTGAACTGCAGAGCTTCCTGGAAGGATGGGGTCTAAGGCACGAGGAAGTAAATGCAGAAATGATAGGAGGATTAGAGGCCACAGGAGGAGAGAACCCCTGAGTGTGTCGGGCAAGGACAGGGAGCTGATTCAGAAGCAGGGTGTGTGTGGGGGTGGGGTAGGGGAGACAGGGACTAGGAGTGCACACGGGGCTTGAAGGAGGCTGACCTCTATTCCAAGGGCAAAGTTCAAAGGGTCCCTTTCCTTTTACATCAGGAAGATGGAGAGGAGTCCGGGCATGTGCTTATGACAGACACAGGCAATGTGCGATGCGTTTGCAGCCGTCTCCCTCCGCCCCTCGCCCCCCACAAATGAATAGGAGACGTGAGCACTATATTCTCTTTTTGTGAGTGGGCTTTGGCCCTCAGGTTGTTTGCAGTTCACACATTTTCCACCAACCACTCTATCATCAGCATTGTGACTTTTCGGCTTGCTCAGCTGGAAACTGTGAAAACCAGGCAGGATTCCCCAGTGACTCAGAGGGGATGGGGGAGGGGTTGGAAGAACTCTGCGGAATCAGCTGGGCGACTTTGTGCAAACTTCCTCCTTTCTGTACACAACGCCAGAAGGCAGACTTTGACCCTCATAAAAGAACAGCTGGTCACACTCCCCACCCAGACCTGTCAAAAGACCCACCCTGTGGAGACTAGACCCTGGTATGCATTGTCTCCGCTATGCCTTGTAGAAGATGTGGGGTGAAGGGCTCCTTTTATGCCCGTTTCCAACAAAACCAGTATCTGCTTTAACCTCTCTTCAGTACAAAAGTAATTTCTCTCATGGTGATGAGAGCGGGAATCCACAGAAGAGATGACAGTCACGCTAACAAGAAGGTTCAATGGATCATGCTAACGTGTGCAAAATGAAACCGGAGAGACTTTTGCTACTAAGGGAGTATATTATGGAGGAGCCTGGACAGCTGGGTCCGATTCTGCCCCCTTGCTGGGGTAAGAAGCTGATTCAGAAGCAGGGATTTGTAAATTATCATGGCTTTCACTGGCAGCACCTCAAACCCAGGCTTATTTGTCTCAGATTGTCCTCCAGGGCCCCTTGCCTGGGGAAGGAACGGCCTCCCAACTCTGACTAGAAGAAAATAGCAAACCAGCACAACAGTAAAACCAGCCATTGAGCGCAGCCACCGGACATTATCCTGTGTCCCATGATAGGCAAATGCTTGCGGTGGGCAAGGGGTACCTGTACGATGGAGACTCCTCCGCCATAGGCAGAACGCTTAATCGGGAACTTTAGTTAATTGATCTAACCTTCCCGAGTGGGTTTCTGAGTTTGTGAGCCCTCAGCTGACGATATTTGTTCTTTGACTTGGAAGCTTCACTCAGGAGTTCGACTGGGGAACCTCAGTCAACACGCTCCAGCTGTGCTGGGGTCCCCAGGGCCTCCTTAATCAGTTTCTACTGGTTGCTGTGTCTGATTGGACGCTCTACCGCTCTACCGTTTGGTTTTCTGTTGCTTGTTCTTGCATTCTTTCACTCCGGCTTGATGTATACTTACTTAATCAACTCCTTGGAAACCGAAAACAGGGCTAGTGCTTGATTAGTCACCTCGCAGGAAAGTCAGAGAGATGCACGCAAGCCCAGTTCTTCACTCGTACCATTGTACCTTCTGTTGAGGTCCGTCTTAGTCTACTATAACGTTAGTCCGTGTCGTCGTCGTTGTCGCCATCGTTGCCGCTGCTGTAGTGGTCGTTGTCAGTTGTAGTCGTCAGTACTGAGGCATACAAAAACATTGTAATGTATTCGTTAGGGTTCTCCACAGGAGTAAAGCCAATAATAAATGATTATGAATTGACTGACATAGTCAGAGGTTGAGTAGTCTCATAGTGGTCATCTAGCAGGCTGGAGGGCTATGAAAACCAGTACAGTTTTGGTCAAGGGATCAATGCAGCTCCTGTCTGAGGCTGAAAGAGTAGACCACACCCAGTTGAGACCCGCATGAATCCACATTCAAAGGCTGAAGAGTCTGAGTCTCAAGTCTACAGACAATGGCTGCATTAAAATTCACACTCTTCAGCTACCAACGCGGGTGTGCCCTGTAAGCTCCCCTCCTTCTGTGTTTGATCTTGTCCGGGATTCCAGGCTATCAAGACAGTGTTACCAGCCCTCAGAAAGGTCTCCCTTATGCGTTTTCTTTCCTTAATGCCAGGTCTTTGGTAACAGCATCACAGTTTCATACCAAACTGCTTTCCCAACTGTTTTTCAAGCATCTTTTATAGTTACTTTTATTAGGGCGAATGTTTTCCAATAGGAGATTTTCTATAGACTGCAACCATTTACCCAGGCTTAGGCTAAGCTTAGCTCAGTTCAACTTTGACTAAGAACATACCTTTGCATTCTCAGATGCCTAGTGATGGTAAGATAGAATTATTTAGACTGAAGGTCTCTCGGTACACTGTAAACACTTGGGCAAGAGGAGCAGTGATAACAGGCAATTGCCTTAAATATTTCCAGACTTGAAGAAACACGGAGAGAATCAAGGATACTTAAAATATTATTATCTTCTGTCTAGAGTGTTGGTAAGCTAGAGAAAAATCAGGACCAACAATGGTATATTGGAAAGTGGTGTGGGCCTGAGGCAAGCTAAAGTCGGGGTAGGTGGCCCAATAAAGGTTCTTTGAGAATACAGATCATGACGTTTACCAACAGGGCTCTCGTTAAGCTGTGTCAGTGTCACCAAAAGAGAGAGCATAGCAAAGCATTTCAAATCCAAGCCTGATGCTCCTTCTATGCCATTATGGGACTCTGGACAAAACACCAGATACCTCTTCTGACATTTTGTAGCTCTTTAGAGTTCAGTGGTGTCATGGCCTGGTCAGGTGTGGGAAGCCTGGATGGATGTATAAAGCCTGAGCCATGTCAAGGACCCCAGTGCCTCAGGCCCACGAGAGAGGCACACTTTCCTCTGGGGTGAGGCGCAGAGGGATGGCAAAGCCTTCCTTTGGTTTGAGTGCAAATGGTGGCCGTGTGTGCAAAAGTTAGCAACCACAGATCCCTCCACCCAGAAGGCCGCAGCCTAGCCCTGCTTGTCCACAGAGACCGCTTACTGAGACCAGCTGACTTCTCCCTCTGAACTGCACATAATACACACGATCCTGCTCTGGGTTGTCGTGTGGTGGGCACAGGTCACCTGCTTCTGGCTTTTCTATGCATGCGTCTGCAATGTCTTTCTTCTGCATTTCCTTGTCTCCCCATTATGTTTCCAGGACCACGTCTTATGCCTGGTGGAAGAGAGTGAAATATTTTTTTTTTAACCATGTCTCTATAGTTGTATAGAAAGGCAATGTCATCCACTAGAATCTGAGACTTTGCTCCTTGTAGAGCCTGCCTGGAGCCAGAAAAGAGACCCAGCCTCCAGGAGGACTGCTAAGAGCAGCTGAGCTCAAGGGGAGCTAAGCCGGAGAGTTCTGTGGAAAGGGTTTGTTCATCTTGCACTTCCAGGACACCGTTCATCAAGGAAGGAAGTCCGGACTCAGGCAAGGCAGGAACCCAGAGGAAGAAGCTGATGCAGAGGCCGTGGATTGGTGCTGCTTACTGGCTTGCTCCTCATGGCTTGCTCAGCCTGTTTTCTTATAGAACCCAGGACCACCAGTCTAGAGATGGCCCCACCCATGATGGACTGGGCCCTCCCTGATCAATCGCTTCTTAAGAAAATGCACAACAGGTTGGCTCTGATTTTGTTGAGGCCATTTTCTCAATTGAGGCTCCTTCCCCTATGATAAAAAGCTTGAATCAAGTTGACATAAAACTGCCTTTTACCAAGGGTTGTAATTAGTTTAAAACCTACTTTGCAGTCTTATCTGTGTGTTTTGGCTTAGACTAAAGATTAAAATATGCGTAGTTTGTACTGTAAGATCGGCTTAGTATATATTGATTAAAACTTGCAATCTACATTAGAGTATGGATTGAGATAGGAACTATTTTTTTTTCCTACAAGACTTAAGAGCATCAGTCATAAGAGAATATTTCTAGATACCCTTGCTGGGGGTATCCGAAGGCACTGCCTTCACCACTGCAGCCAAGACGCAAGGCTCTGGTTGTGGAGACAAAGTGAGAAAATTTCCGTGGTATAGAATCACGCTCCAATGCTGCTCAGTTTAGGGACATTTCATACATGAGTGTAGCAAACAGAAGCCTGGTGATAAGCTAGTGTGAAGTATGCACCGGATCTTCTATAAGAATCGTGTGTATGTTACATGCATTGGAATCATAAGCTGTGTTTAACACAAAATATAGAAATGAAAGGCCAAGAAACTGGTCTCTCACTGTAAACAAGACACAGGAGGAGTCAGACCACAGCCTCTCTGTCTGTGAAAGCCTCCTTTATCTGAATACATGACTCATACCCTCACCTCGTCACCTCACCCCATCAGAGCCACATGGTTTAATGGTACCCAGATGTTCTGGACAGATTTCTTCACTTCTCCATACTTTATACCCAAAGATAAGGCGTTGGTAGTTCTTTCAAAAACATATTTTCAATCCAAAGTTCATCATCTCGTAGGTGCAAACCACTTCCAAAATATATAGTAAGAAAATAAATGGATATTCCATTTACATAAAACGATCAATTCCAGGAGAATTTTAGGAATATCTTAGAAGATGGAGGTCGGGGAGGGATGAGGAAAACAATGTGTATTAATTGTAAAGATAAATGTGTAGCATACTTACAAGAAATGTCAAACATTTCCTCCCAAGACAAGAACATACGTACTTAATGCTTCACTTCATGGTTTGTGCATGTGAATGTGGAGAAGATGGACCCTTTCAAACAGGATTCTCCTTAAAGTCTTTGGGAAAGAGGCGTGTAAAAATGATCAGATTAGAAGGGAACTTTTGGGGCCATTGATAATGAGTAATTTTTAATGCCAGAAACACCAGGTGGTCTGTCTTTCTTTCTTTCTTTCTTCCTTCCTTTCTTTCTTTCTTTCTTTCTTTCTTTCTTTCTTTCTTTCTTTCCTTCCTTCCTTCCTTCCTTTCTTTCTTCCTTTCTTCCTTTCTTTCTTCCTTCCTTTCTTTCTTCCTTCCTTCCTTCCTTCCTTCTTTCTTTCCTTCCTTCCTTCCTTCCTTTCTTTCTTCCTTTCTTCCTTTCTTCCTTTCTTTCTTCCTTCCTTCCTTCCTTCCTTCCTTTCTTTCTTCCTTTCTTTCTTTCTTCCTTTCTTTCTTTCTTTCTTTCCTTCCTTCCTTCCTTCCTTTCTTTCTTCCTTTCTTCCTTTCTTTCTTCCTTCCTTTCTTTCTTCCTTCCTTCCTTCCTTCCTTCTTTCTTTCCTTCCTTCCTTCCTTCCTTCCTTCCTTCCTTTCTTTCTTCCTTTCTTCCTTCCTTCCTTCTTTCTTTCCTTCCTTCCTTCCTTTCTTCCTTCCTTCCTTTCTTCCTTTCTTTCTTCCTTCCTTTCTTTCTTCCTTCCTTTCTTTCTTCCTTCCTTCCTTCCTTCCTTCTTTCTTTCCTTCCTTCCTTCCTTTCTTCCTTTCTTTCTTCCTTCCTTCCTTCCTTCCTTCCTTCCTTCCTTCCTTCTTTCTTTTTCTGAGCTTTTGTCTTTCTGGGGTGGACAATATCCTTCCTTTGTCCCCATGTTCTGAGACGCTTCCACTTTCAAGTAAAGGCCAATTTGGTTTTTCATGACCAAGAAGACAGGCTCACCTTTAAGGTAGGCTTGTTGGCTTGGTGTTGTTTTATCTCTTTGTGCTTAGGTCTTCCGACTATTGCTGGTTGGTGAGCTGTAAGCAGAAATCTGGGAGTCCCTGACACAGCCGTGCGTGCTGATGGATCCCCTCTGTCTACAGCATCTGCCACCAGCCCATTAACAACCAGCACTGGGATTCCACAAGGTATTACACAGTGGAGACCCCATAAACAAACAAGCTAGACTCATGGTTTCACTTAACTAACTAAGAGAGAAAACCATGTCTACCTTGGTCAGAACAAAACCACTTTCATTTTGAATTTGCATCCACTTGTAGTGAAACAAGAGAAAGGCGAGAGTCAGTGTTTTGATTTTTTTTTCTTTCTTTAATATACAACCGACGAAAGACAGATATAAATTCCTGATAGGCAAACAAAGAGCACAGAGCCTGAATGTAGCCTTAAAGGGGAGCCTAAAGCAGTTTCTGGATCCATGTCATTGGGTGACCAGGATTACTCAGAGATCCTCTGGGGTCCTGCTACTTCTGATAGCTATTAAGAATTTGTATCAGAGTATCATGTCGTCAGCCCTTTTGTCTTTATAAAGGCAGTTGAGACTGTCATAGAATTCATAATGGCTCTTCTGGCTTTTGAGATAATTATTTCTGGGAGGAGAAAGGAAGAGTTGTGAATTATATAAATATTCCCAGGTGACTTGGGAATATTTCAAGTCAGAAAATGGGGAGCCAAAGAATGCCTGGTGATTACAGAATCAGTGTGCAGAGATTATAAGGAGAATGATGCCAGCATCTCAGAGCCAGTTCAGGTAAAAACAAGCCCAACAAGACTTCACAGCTACAGGGACCCCAACTTAGTGCTAGGTTTTCCTTTCCTCATGCTGAGAACTTTGTATGGTTGGAGTCTAGAAAGGTTCCAACACTGAAGCCTGAGATGCTAACTTGTCAGGAAACTTCCTACAACAGTGCCCATTTTTCCTTCACTAAGAGCCTCCCTTACCTTTGGCTTCATTTAGTGCAAGAGGCACCACGGCTTGTAGGTTTAATCATAGCTTGGGGGATTGGGATACAACTCATAGTTTTAAATGGTTCAAAAATTAAGACAAGCATAATGATTTGTGACAAGAAAAATTACTTGGAGCCAACATCTCAATGTCTATAAATAAAGGGAAATTTGACCACAAGCATTGCTGCTTGTAGGAATATTGTAATAGCCATCTTCACACTACAGAAACAAAGTACAACACAATCTGTGTGGCCCTGAAGTCTCACCTAGCAATTAAGTGGCCCTTAAAGAGAAAATTTGCCAGTCTCACATCTAGGCTAAAGTGACTTTTAAGTCTTCAAATAATCCTGAAATCAGAGAGTTCAAAGAATATTTAAGAAGTTTCTCATCTCCAACACACACTTGGTCAAAGGCAGCAGTCTTATTTTTTCTAAACTACTATATTTGTCTGATATCTAACTTTTCGTGGTGGTTTGAATAGGTATGGCCCCCATAAACATGTATGTTTGAATGCTTGGTCATAAGAAGTGGTGCTAATAAGAGGTGTGGCTTTGTTGGAGTAGGTGTGGCCTTGGAGTAGGTGTGGCCTTGTTGGGGTAGGTGTGGCCTTGTTGGAAGAAGTTTGTCGCTAGAGCAGGGATTTGAGATCATACGTTCAAGCTTCACCCAGTGCAGAATCCAGGCCCCTTCTGCTGTCTTCAGATCAAGGTATAGAACTGTCAGCTTCTCCAGCACCATGTCTACCTGAACCCCGCCACGTTTCCCACCATTTTATGATAATGGACTAAACCTCTGAACCTGTAAGCCAGCTCCAATTAAATGTTTTCCATTATAAAAGTTGCCTTGGCCATGATGTCCCGCACAACAATAAAGCACCAAGAAAATATTATAATAGATATTAACTTAAGTATTTACTCTAAAGTTGTACTTTTGTCCTGGTTTTATTCTCTGATGAGCATGGTCAGATATTGACCCATGCTTGGAAATACTTTATTTCTTGACATTTTCTTGTCACTTTCTGAATGACAAGGTTTCTTTAAATACTTTACAGGCAATTTTTAGAATGTCATAAAGTTAGTAAACCCTCCAGAAGATAGTATTGAATTACAGAGAAGTTAACTAAGCTCCCCTAACACATGCATCTTGCAAGAAGCAATTTGTAGTGAGAACTCAGTCTGCCTCTAGAACTCGAATCTTTTTGCTGTTCTATTTATAAAAACTTTTGAGAGTTAAGTTATGCTCTGTGTGTCAGTCTTTTAAATATACAAAGATGGCCCTTAAATTCTTATATGTAAGAATACACACACACACACACACACACACACATATAATATAATATATATATGTATATATATATATATATATATATAGAAAGAGAGAGAGCGCTCAAGACATATGAAACATATTCTTACTGTTTTCCTTTACCTAGTTGTTTTAATTTTCTTTTCTCTACTTAATTGTCTTTAATTTCTAGGTACCCTCAAAATAGTAAAGGGTTTGAGACCTATTTATTATAAAGAGAGACAGAACAATCTGAGTGTATTTAATCCAGAGAAGAGAATTTTGTCATGGAGCAGAAGAGCAGGCCTAGAATTTCCAAGGCAGTCATGAAATTGAGAAGAGGCAAGAACATTTTCACACAGCTTAACTCTGCAGAGCACAGAGACTATTTCCTCACAGCTTCCAGGAAAACTTCTGTGTTAAATAACTGACTGAATATATTAAAAACAAAGGCTCAACTGCTCGCTGTTTTCAAGAAACTCATCTCACTGGCAAACACATAACAAACTTAGAGTAAAAATTATATTCCAAGCAGACACCACCATCCCCAACATGCCAACAGCTATGGACATATCTGACAAAAAAAACTGAAGCCAAATTAATCAGAAGAGACAAGGAAGGTTATGGTATATTAAAAGGGGGATAATTTAAGATTATGTAACAATTAGGGGCTGAAGAGATTGCTCAGTATTTACAAACGTATATTGCTTTTGCAGAGGATCTGAGTTCAGTTCTTAGCACCCATATGAGCAGATTGCACCCACCTGTAACTTTCAAGTTAACACTGTAGTTCCAGTGTGCCCAACAAAATGACAGGAATTAACTAACTTTAGTCATGGCATTCTCATGCCTCAATATGACTGAGGAAAAGAAGAGTATATAACATTAGTAAATACACTTACACTGAAATGTTGATGTGTCCAATTACATAAATCAAAGACTCGTGGTCATAAAGAGGTAGACTAAGATACAATATCAGTGAGTGACATCTCTATCCCATTCTCAAATGAAGAGGCCATTCAGACCCCAAAGTCAACCTCAGTGTTAAACCAGTTGATGGAACAAATGACTTTAATGGGCACGCATACAGTATTCTATCAAGGCTGTGGAGTACTCAATCTTAGGAACTCGTGAACTTTCTCTGTAACAGATAATACTTTGGGCCATAAGTCATGTATTAGCATTTTTTTAAAAAAGAAATAGCTTATTTATTGAACTTAGAATAAAACTAGAAGACAACAGCAAAGACAGTATGTACACAGGTCTTGAATGAGACACTTTTGAGAGCCCAGAGAGAAGGAATCAGGGAGATACTGCAAGATTCTTAGACTCAAGTGAAAGTGAAAATCCAACTTGGTAGGAGTTCCGGGATATAGCACGAATGGAGGTCTGCGCTCCAATCACCAACATCACATAAAACAGGATCAGCTATTGCAGCCCTGTATCCTGAATTCAGAAGCTTGAGATCACACATGGTTACAAAGCAAGCTGAGACCATCCTGGCCTACAGGATGGCCTGGTTTGTTTATTATTTGTTTGTTGTTTTTTAAATTTAGGAACCTGGAGAGATGGCTCAGTAGGTAAAGCACTTTCCAATCAAGAAGAGGAGTGGACAGAAGATCCTCAGAGTCCACCCAAATGCCGGGTGGGCGCAGCAGCAACCTGTCTGTAACTCCAGCTGTAACTGCAGCCTTAATTCTGCAGGGGATTCCTGGGGTAAGCTGGCTGGTGAGACCAGCCATGTTGGTGACTCTGGGTTTGTTTGAAGGGTACTTCCTCAAAATGTAAGGTGGAGGAGCAACTGAGGAAGATTCTGGACTTCTCTTGGACCTCCATATATCTGCTAGATAAGGGGGGCGGGGAACCAATCCTTCTTTTAGAGGATTAAATGCCCCGTTTAGTTGAGGCCTTAATCATGAAATTCTGTTGTTTGTCAAGGGGGCTGAGATTTTCCCCAAAGCCCGATCATATCCATTGCCTTTGCCATGTGGACTGTGGGGATGAAGGGCTGATACCCACCTGAAAACCCCGGTATCCTTAGGAAGGAAGTGAAAGAATAAACCGTGGGTGAGGAGACTCTAACCAGTCTATCCAGCAGCTTTAAGATCTCTTTACTTCTATGGTGGCCACCTGTTTTCAAAGCCACAGTTGTGGAGATCAGAGAAGAAAGAACAAATTCTCTGTGTGTTATTAATGGCATATGTGCTCCCAAACCTAGTCTTGAATCATCTCATGAACTGTCTATGAACTGGCATGCCATAATAGAAATTCAGTAATCACAAGAGCTAGGAATTATGGGCATTGGATGTATCCCTGACACTGAGTTTTATATTTAGGCTCATACATAATGCCCACAGGCCTGGGTTAGATAAGCATTCTTATGGGCTCCAGATTATCCATGATGACACCCCAGTCTTAGGCGGCTGAGAAACATTTGGGGAAACACAAACAGGTAATCAGCTGGTTGCCTTAATGTGGAGCTACACTGTGTCTTCTCCCTTGATTCCTACCATAGCCCTCTCTCCTATAGCTTGCTTCTGCAACCCTTTTCAAACATGACCTAGGACTTGCTGTCTTCGGGCTGAGAATGGGAACACCTACTGTTCCCTTAGGCACTGTGTCAATGGCACTCCAACAACGCTGGCCTGAGGTGACCACTGAGGGCACTTGAGGCTGACGTGGTGACAACTGTAGGCATGTTGGTCTTGCCATCCAGTAATTGCAGATAGCCAAATACAGTACAGTCTTTGGAGGTACAGCATTTGGCTGACCTTGTAGGAGAATTGTGTATCCGTTTGGTTGCTTGGTTATGTGCTGATACACCGCAAGATCACGTGGAGCCAAGAGAAACAGACAGGGACCAAAATAGCAAGCGTCCTGGAGAGAATTGTAATGCTCAAATCAGTTGATTATAGAAATAGGATTCTTGTACCCAGCTTAAAGAATACAAAGCAGTATCACAGAGAAATGATAAAGATGATATTTTGAAAGGGCACGCTGAACATATAGAAGGATTTCCCACAAGTGCCCCTTAAGTATGAATGGAATGTATTTAAAATGAAATCATTATATATATATATAGTTATATATACACCCACATATATATATAGTTATAGTTATAGTTGTATATAATTTACTGTTTTGAATGGCACAACCATTGGGTAAAGGTATATATACTCTAAGAAATAGAATTCAGATAACTTCAGTAAAATCTAATTTGATTATTTTTTATGTATCTATACAACCAGTATGTATACTTGTGGATGTCCTACTATAGGACATCCTATAAATACAGTAGAGTAGTGAGGTACTCTACTGTATTTAATACACCAGTTTGGTAACTCCAAGGGTGAGATCCAGAATCTGTATTCATAACAAGCCCTCAGATCTCTGAGTGGTAAGGTTGTTCTTGAAATCTGGGCGGGAACTAAAAGACATGGTACACTGAGTCTAAGTTTCACTGTGAGGTGGTTCTTAAGGGGGTGATTCTCAACCTTTCTAATCCTACAAACCTTTAATACAGTTCCTCATGCTGTGATGACCCCCCCCCACCATAAAATTATTTTCATATCGCTACTTCGTAACTGTCATTTGGCTACTGTTATGAATCATACTGTAAATATTTTCAGAGGTAGAGGTTTGCCAAAGGGGTTGAGTCCCACAGGTAGAGAACGTCTGGGTCTAGAGGCCGGCTAATGTCAATGATTGGTCCCAGCCTCACTAGCAGCACAACTGCTGAATGTCCTCTGCTTCTTCTGTCACCCCTGATCCCTGGGTGCGGCAGTCTACACGGCTGTAGTGAATTCCTGCTTTCAGGGATTGCTCGGACTCCAAGACCTAAGGCGAGATCCCGCGACGAGGAGCAGTCTTGAACTGTGCTCCGTGGACGCACTAGGAAGAGCTACCTGATGCCTGCAACTTTGTGTGGTGGGCAGGCTCTGCCTTCTACCATGACTCTGTATTCCTCAAACCTAAGAATCAATACTAGGGGCCGGGCAACCAAAAAGATGGAAATGTCCCTTGTATGAACCATGCAAGTTTATACATAAAAAAGAGAAGTTCACTGAGCCGTGGAGCTCAACTTGATGTGCCCTACCATAAACAAATGAAATTCTCCGGGCCTGAGAAGTCACGTGACTTTAGCCTTGGGCTCGGTCTCTCACCTCTTCCACATCCATCAAATCGGCTTTCCTATATCACACGCCATGCTTGGGTGGCCCCTTTCCTATTTGCTTTACAGAGCGCTCCACATTGCAGTTCTCATCTGTTCTGCTTTTATTTCAGCTGTAAGTTTTTCTTGTGTTAGGAAGTTTTCCTCTGGATATTCTTTACGGGGGTCTATGAGTTCCCAAAGGTAATTAGTTCATCTTCATGATGGAATCTCCGGGAGAGCTCATGCTATGGCTAAGAAGAATGAGAAATGTCAAAATGTACACCTGTTTGTTCCCTCTTTAGGATCACCTCCCCCCATCCAGACCATAAGCTGGTTCTCATTAAAACGAGACATTTGTCTTTCCAACATGAACTTATCTTTCTACGGTAATAATAGAAGAATGTCACATTTTGCCGCAAAATAAAATAAGTACAGAAAAAGATAAATGGTCATTTTAATGAAAACCATAGTTTTAAAATAAGGCCTTTCTTTTTTTTTTTTTTTTATTATTAACTTGAGTATTTCTTATATACATTTCGAGTGTTATTCCCTTTCCCGGTTTCCGGGCCAACATCCCCCTAACCCCTTCCCCTCCCCTTCTTTATAAGTGTTCCCCTCCCCATCCTCCCCCCATTGCCGCCCTCCCCCCAACAGTCTATTTCACTGGGGGTTCAGTCTTAGCAGGACCCAGGGCTTCCCCTTCCACTGGTGCTCAAATAAGGCCTTTCTTAAATACACAAAACACTGAGGTTGTACAGAAACAAAATGAAATAAAAACCAAAATAATTAATAAAATGGTAGTGAAACCCTGCTCAAAGCACATGCTTACACACGTAAGGCCCTAAGTCCAGTCCTTGGTTTAATAAGTAATTCTAACATTCTGTGAGAAGGGTTTGCATAAAAGCAGCTCATCAAACTCTGTGATGAGGACTTTGATTGCCATACCCAGTCTCCAATGACTGGCCAATGACCCCAGAAATCACAGACAGACATTTCTGCACTTTGGCAGTGAACACAGTAGACTTTGAGGTGGGTTAGGATGGATTGGGAGGTACTCAACTGAATTTTCCTTGGTTTTTGTTGTTGTTCTTGTTGTTTTGTTTTGTTTGGTATTTGATTTGTTTTTCAAATCAGTTGTAGACAAGTCCATCAATTGAAGAGTCAGGTTCTAACAGGTTAAGTATACATCAGTCTTCAGGAGGTAAACACTGTCTGTCTTAGATCAGGTGTGACACCCCAAGATAGACAGAGGGGACCCTTGCTCCCTTTGTTTCTAAACAAACAGGAAACACTCAGTTCATCTAGTGTGAAAATTACCCATGGATAATGACTTTTGTGGCTACCAGCCATGGGTAACAACTTCTGTGGTTACCAAACACAGATAACTCTCATGATGACTGCACAAATGCAGTCAGTTGGAAACCCATTATTGTGAAAACCAGTTTAATTGTTTGTGACACTCTTTTTCATCTAGAATAAGAGAATTGAGTAAATGATCATAATTTTTTAAAGAATATATAAGCCTTAAAAATAAAGTAGTTTATCTCTTTAATATGTTCCCTTAAAAGGAGAGGGGTGAGAGTCTAGGAAAGGACATTAGAGAGGAAAACAAGTATGGACCCTTTCTAGAAACACCCAGATGGAGACGGAGAAAGATGGAGATGTCTTCAGTAGGTAGGTGGTGAGAAGCTCTTGGCAAAGTACCTTGTTACTTCCCACACCCGGCAGGAAAAAGACAGTCTGATACCCTCATCAGCTGATTCCGTTGTTATCAGTATATAAGAGCTTCTTCTTCTTCTCTTCCTCCTCCCCCCCTCCTCCCCCTCCCCCTCCCCCTCCCCCTCCCCCTCCTCCTCCTCCTCCCCCTCCTCCTCCTTCTTCATTTTCATCTTCTTCTTCTCCCTCCCTCCCTCCCTCCTCCTCCTCCTCCTCCTCCTCCTCCTCCTCCTCCTCCTCCTCCTCCTCCTCCTCCTCCTCCTCCAGCGGCTTTATTTTATTTTTATTTGGAATGAGGGAGTTCTAACAACCCACCAGGAGATGTAAGGATCTGGTTTCCAGAGGAAGAAGTATGAACGCCAATCATTCACAAGCAAGCCTGTGGAACCACATTCATTCCCATTCTGTATCGTCAGCCTTTGATGTCTTCTCCTTGTATAAAGGACCTTCAGTCGCAATCTCCACGATTTATTTATAACCAGGGGAAGGGCTTATAAAACCAGGAGTCAAACATTAGCCACTGTCAGAGAGGCTTCTGAAGGAAGGTTTCAGTTGCTTTTCTCGTGGTTGTGACAAAACTTCTAACAGAAGTAACTTAAGGAAGGAAGTGTTTACCTGGCCGTCCGGGGCAGCAGGAGCCCTGGGCCACTGAGCCATCTCTCCAGGCAGAGAGCTTGTTTCTTAAGTGAATATCTGTGATAGTCTCCGGGGACTGAAAGTGGTACAGGGCTGGGGAGTTTACTTAGTATTTTTGGTTTTCTTGGGGATGGTTTGAATTGTGAAAGGCACACCCTTTGAAGGCCTACTGTATGCCAGTGCCTTTCCCATGACTTGGGGTGCCTGGCAAGCACTCTTCCCCAAGGTTATTTCTAGCCTACTACCGTCTTTCAAATACAATGTTTAGCCTGCATTTCTGATTCAAATCCCATGTAGCTGTTCTGAGGTGCAAGTTAGATAGGGGGTCAGACTCAGGTCTCCTCACTTAACCTCCGGAACCCTCTGAGAAGCTGGCTCGGCTATGAAGAATGGATTTGACTGAACTGGGGATGAAGGCATTGATAGCAAAGGCTGAGCCCATAGGGTTGGCCCATTTTTAAGTCACCAGTTTTCTGCTGGGACCAGGAATCACAGTTGTCCCCCATGGGACAGTGCCACTTATCTCAGAGTCTATTGGCTTAATATTTGAGCATTAATGAGTTAACATTAGTAAACGTTCACGCTTGCCCTGTCTGACCTCCCCTCCTGCCCCAGAAGAGTTATGGTGGCTGATGATGGCTAAGTGTTTTCCGAAAGAACAAGACTTCCTAGATGTAAGACACTAAAATGCAGGTTGGTATGGTCTCTGTCTAAGCTTTGGAGATAAGCTTTGATCTAGCTCGTCCATTTCATCCTGTAACTTAGAGCACCCTCCTTTACACACTAACGTTTACTCCCGAGGGCCATAACTTGCAGCGAGTCATCAGGTACACTGGGCCTTGAGCTCTGTGACTGTGGAGTCTGAGTGGTGCTTTCTCTGGAAGAGCAGCCAGAACTTTAAACCTCTGAGCCACTTCTGCAGGTCTCAGTCTCCTATTTTTGTAACGTAAGGTATCAAAATATGAAAGCACAAACAGACCCAGTGCTGTCAGAAGTGACTTCCTCAACTATAAGGGCTTTAGAGTACACATAAGAGTCAAGTGGAGGGGAAAGTGATATCTACAGAGAAGTTCAAAAACATTAAATTGTGAAAAAGACACCCCAAAGGTAATTGCAATATATTGAAAATAAACATCAATGAAGAAGCAACAGGACTATGTCATTATGCATACGGTGACAGGTGCCAGCAACGCTCTGTCCTTGTACCTGTTTCTGCATGGCCCCGCATGCTCATCCAACTCTCATCAGAAGAAAGCCCTAATGAGATCACAGGAACAGTGCTGAATCAATTGGCACGAGAACACGTCCAGAATGCTACCAACTGATACGCCAGCTTCTAGGGCATTGTCCAGAGTCACAGGGCATGGGCTTATACCTTATACAGAATAGACTGTAAGGATGTTCAGAGAAATAGGGCTGACTTGAGAAGTGAGAGGTCATACAATCTCTACTGTCTAAGTGGTGCCTTTCTCCAGAAAAAATTTGATTTTTAAATAAGAGCATGCCATTAGCTTTGGGCATTGTGACTCATGCCTGTAATTCCAGTACTAAAGAAGAAGCAGAGACAGGGAGTTAACCAATTCGGTCCTGGGGCTATCTAGTGAGATTCCAGAAAAAGAGAGAGAGAGAGAGAGAGAGAGAGAGAGAGAGAGAGAGAGAGAGAGAAACAGAGAGAGACACAGAAACACAGAGACAGAGACAGGGAGAGAAGGAGGGAGAGAGGGGAGGAGAAAGGAAGGAAGGTGGGTAGGCATATTTATACCCAGAAGAGAGAAATAAAGCTACATAGCATTAAAAAAAAACGAAAAAAGGAACATTATAATGATTATTATTAGTAGCAACCGGCGGTTGGATTAAAAAACGTGCAACGGGTTGTAATTCCCAAGAGAGTGTAACAGACTTCTGAAAGGGAGATCAATCGATGGTGTTCAACTCCTTCACTTTTGTACCGTCTGAAGGACAAGCATACAGACAGACCCGGAGCAGAGTCGGCCAAGCTACGTGGATAAAAAGAAAAATCTCAATAATCGGTGGAGGCCGAATGTCTGCAGCCTGAGTCTCAGTCGAACCGATTGTGGAGCTGTTTCCTCTCACAGATTAAGAGCGTGTCAAGGTCTCCACGTGTCTCGCAGGCGCTGTTGGGATCCTGCAGATGTAGCCCGGAGAGAAAGCTGAGCATCTAGGGCATTTGCTTTCACACCTGCCTTTTTCATATTTGCATGCAAGAGAAATAACACTGTCAACGACGTCTTAACACAAAGGACATTGGAATGTGCAGGACCTATCAGGGACGGCGACAGATTTCCAACAGGATTCCCTTGCTGGGCAATTCTACCACCTTCTGGTGTTACTGTCACATTCAGCTTTTCCTTGTTTTCTGTTCACACAGACATTTGCTGTCTCTGACACCAGGTGTGTGGGTGTTTGCCCCCACGTGCCAGTCAAAGACATCGTCCAGGGAACACCAGTCGGGGTCCTCCAATGCGATTCAGTACTGACACTATTTACATGAACAGAGCATCAGACCGACGGATTAAGGGATCTATCCCAGCAGATCCCACCCCTGCCCCAGACACGGGTACAATCTCTGCTTCTGAGTAGTGGTACTCGGCATGACTATATACATCCTATACTAATTCGCTAGTGGGTTAAATGCGCTAGTGTGAGTCTCAGAACTCAGGAAGCCACTAGAGCTACAGGTTACTAATAAAGGGATTCGAGGGGCTGGAGAGATGGCCCGGGGGTTACGAGCATTTGCTGTTCTTGCAGAGAATTTGGTGTCTGTTTCCAACATCTGTATCAGAAACCTCACAAACGCCAGTACCCCCAAGTTCTAGGGGATCTGAGGTTCTCTCCCGGCGTCTTTGGACACTATACGCACATAGTGCACATTTAGACCAACAGGTGTACATACTTCAACATAAGAAATAAATAAACAAACAAACAAAGAAATAGCAAAGCACCTGTGAAAAGATGGCGATGGACCGTCGGAAGTCAATACACAGGAAGGAGGGAAACACTGGGGTATGGGGTCCGTAAGCTCTCCTCCTGCCATCCCTGAGAACCTCTATGGATTCAGCATTCCGGGAAGCCTCACTACGTGCAATGATTCACTGACTGCATCAGCTGGCCACTGGTGATCATCAAGTCCATCTCCAATCTTAGCCTTTCCATTCCCTGAAGGCCGTGGGTAAGAAAGCCCTAACTCTAATCACGCTTTGACCTTTGCTGTAACCAACTCAATGCCTGGGCCACTCAGGAGTTCCCAGCTATTCCACCGCCATACAAAAGACTCCTAAGGGTCCTAACACTGCCCAGGTCAAAGGCGCTAGCATTGTATGCCAGGAAGCAGACAAAAAGAAAGTATGTGTATTTCCCATGTATCAGGGCTACTGGAAGCCTGACTTATCAACCACTCCATTTTGGAGCATACGTTGGAAATTCTGTGAGTGTTAAGGTTAGAAGACCAGACCGACAACTGGGGAGGACTGGACTTTGAATTAAGGAAGAATGACTGTCCCCTCTGCAGACATGTTTCCCTGCAACGAACGAGTGTCAACATTAATTCGGAAGCCAAAGCACATGAACACACAGAACATTAATATTCAGTCAACAGGCATGACTGCAGCCACCCAGTACTGGATCTGCAGCGGGAGTGTTCTCAGCCTGCTTTAAAAAAAGTGCAGCTGCTACATTAATGGGAAAGCAGCCAGAGCGCTATCAAGGAATAAAGATGGTTGGGTCTGATTAGTTCTGGTGGATGGCATCTTCCAAATGCGACTAATTCGATAATACCAGAGCATTTCTGAGGGGAGAAAGAAAATAAGGATAATATTATGTAAATAGATACATTATTATTTTCATCTCTCCTGACACCAACCATCCCAGAACAACCCAAAATGGCACAGAGGGAGTGAGAAGCAGGAAAAGCAGCCGTTTTCTTTTTTCTCTGCAGAGAATTAGGGGATGGGCTGACATTTTGGGCCAGAGGCTGGAGAGTGGACCCGAGGCCAGGTGGCTTCCTGCTCAGATCCTTAGTAACTCGCACTCACAGAACGTAAGGCATGGCTCAGGCCCCTTGTTGGCATCTTTGCACTGATAATGGGATTTAATCTCCACTGCTCCCTGCACAGCGGGTACTGTTAATGTGGTTGTTTCGGAGACACGGAAATGGAAGCAGGAAAGAGCTAGGTAACTTCTCAGGCTGTGTTGCCAGGAGTGGAGTTTGGACTCAGACAGGCCTGCAGTTCCTGTGACCATGGAATTCTATTGTCTCTCAAAATCAACCAAGTTAGGGGGCCTGAGTTGTCTATTTCTAAATCAGCATTTGTGTGTATGGGGGACCCAGTGAATCTTTAATAAAACTATGTTTTGGAAATATTTTCCATTAAGCCAAGCCAGAGCCATTCTTTTTTTTTAATGCTGTTGTCTTTAAAATCCTCACTTTCTACCTGGCTTTCTCCTCCCCTTCTCTTGCTCTTACAGCTGGTCTATAGAAGAATTCAGTAGATACCTACTTAGGAAGTCAGATAGCCTGGAAAGGATTAAACTGAAGTTTTTGGGTTTGAGTTCAGTGACGCAGCTGTGGTTTGAACATAAGCGGCCCCTGAAATGGTGGTTCTCAACCTGTGAGTCATGACCCTTTGGGGTAGCATACCAGGTATCCTGCACATTAGAAACTTACATTCTGATTCGTTACAGAAGCAAAATTACAGTTATGAAGTAGCAACAAAACGATTTCATAGTTGGGGGTTCGCCACAACGTGAGGAACTCTATTAAAGGGTCGCCACATTAGGAAGGTTGAGAAGCACTGCCCTGGAGGCTTTGTAAGCAAAGGTGTGGTCCCAACCATGGCATTAAGGACAGGTGATGAAACCTCTAAAAGTTGGGGCCTAATGAAAGCACACATCACAAAGGGTGTGCTCTTGAAGGGGACATTAGGATCCCAAGGGCTTCCTGTTTCTATTTGTTTCCTAGTCACTTAGGGTTTTACTGCTGTGAACGGACACCATGACCAAGACAAGTCTTATAAGAACAACATTTAATTGGGTCTGGCTTACAGGTTCAGAGGTTCAGCCCTTTATCATCGAGGTGGGAGCATGGCAGCATCTAGACAAGAGTGACGCTGGCAGAGATGATTGTTCTACATCTTCACCTGAAGGCTGCTAGTAGAATTCTGGCTTCCAGGTAGCTAGGATGAGGGTCTTAAAGCCCACACCCACAGTGACACACCTACTCCCACAAAGTCACACCTACTCAACAGGGCCACACATTCTAATAGTGCTAGTCCCTGGGCGAGCATATACAGACCACCACAATGGGCCAGGATAAGAATAGCCTGCTGTGCCTGTGTTCCCTTGTGTGATGTGCTGCCACGCCACAGGCCAGAGCAGCAGGGCTAATGGGTCATGGAGAAAGACCTCAGAACTGTGAGCCAAAAGAAGTCTTTCTAAGTTTCCATATTTTGTTATAGCAGCAGGAAGCTGACAAACATCCAGTAAATATTCTCAGCTTACTCCCGTCCTGTGATTTGAACACAACCTGGGCTGGAAAAAGTTAAATGTTTCTGGAGGTCTGGGTGGGTCACCATTGAGGTCAGCTTTTCCTTGTTCAAATGCTTTGGGGGGAAAATAAAGACTCAGGTTAGTCTTTCATACCCTAACCTACGAGAAAGTGTTTGGAGGGTAGGTGTCCTCTCATCCAGACACTTTAACATTTGATTCTTCTAACTTTGTAATAAGATACATAATTGCTTATTTTGATATCTTATAAAATGAACTCATAAAACACAGGGTTGGCCATCTTTATGGTATTCGGTTTTGTGTCCATTCCAGGAAAGATATCACTGGCTTCGTTTGAAGAAAAGATTTCAGAGGCTTTCAAGGCAACTCTAAAGTGTTCACAATTCTCTTAATAAATCAGTCATAAAAAATTCATGCTAGGTCACTGAGATCGTACAAGAAATCACTCAAAACCACTTTGCTATTGAACATGGTGTCACTTTCATAGACAATTTCATAGATAATAACTATTTAACTCTGTTGGGCTGAGCAATGGTCGGATAGATTAAACTGGGAATGTGTTGGCAACCCTGTAGCGTGACAGTTAAAGGACAAGTGTGTTATTCTATGAAACCGGAAGGCATCATTAGAACACCCCTTTGTAAACGACTGAAGCATCCTCCTCCCCTTCACTCTATCCAGCAAACTCTTCCTTGCCACCTTAGTTTTTGCAGTTGGTGTTTTACTCGGATCCTAACTCTCACTATTTAATGAACTCCAGAATCTAACCATTTGGCTAATGTA
The DNA here is from genome assembly GCF_021556685.1 of Rattus norvegicus. Taxonomy (NCBI): domain Eukaryota; kingdom Metazoa; phylum Chordata; class Mammalia; order Rodentia; family Muridae; genus Rattus; species Rattus norvegicus. Next base: position 63,984,991 of record NC_141540.1, on the reverse strand, counting down.
GTGGCTATTCCTGGTTGTCAACTTGACTATATCCGGAATGAACCACAATCCAGAATTGGAAGGCTCACCTTTGATCCTGATCTTGAAACTGGGAGATACAAGTTTCTGACCTGGATCTTTGTATGGGGATCTTGAGGCAAGGTGGCTATGAATCCCAGGAGCTTAAGGCAAGGAGATCTCTGAGTTCAGGGTCACCTGGGACAGGGCAAGTCCCAGACTCAGGCGTGGTGGCACACACCTATAATCTGGGACACACCTTCTGCTGGAGACCTACATAAGGACACTGGAAGAAGGAAGACTCTCTTCTTTGCCTCCTTGCTTTGTGGGACTGAGCCCACTTTTAGATCCTTGGACTTCCATTCACAGCTGCTGCTGACCATGGTTGAGGAGTTGGACAACAGACTGTAAGTCATCAGCCAATTCTTTTACTATATAGAGACTACCCATAGTTCTGTGACCCTAAAGAACCCTGACTAAGACAGCTGAGTTCCGATGAATCATCAATACGCCAATGTGAAAACCTCTTGGGAATTAATAAGCAAGTTTTGAGGGAGGTCTGTCTGTCAGGAGGAAGAACTCTAGAATCAGTGAAACAGATCATTTTCTCTGTTGCTAAAGCTAAAGTCGGCCCGGTTCTTTTTGCATTCGATTTTTATTGAACATAAAGCATCCTGGGCAAGGTGAGACATCAAGCATACAGCAACATACAGAGAAGGAAGGAACACATGTGATCATTTTAAGGATTTAGATCAGGAGAAAAATAAATCTATAACTAAGGAGTCATGAAGAACATAAAGTAAGTGAAATGTCACTATAAATGAATGGTCGTGAAGAAACTGAGGGAGAGCAGCACTTGCTTCTGGTTGGACAAATCAGGGAAGGCTCCCTGAGGAAGCAGGGTCCAGTTTATACTTGGTAGGGGGGTAATGTGGCATAATTGTAGTTGCATAGTCTTTTTTTTTTTTTTTTTTGGTTCTTTTTTTTCGGAGCTGGGGACTGAACCCAGGGCCTTGCGCTTCCTAGGCAAGCACTCTACCACTGAGCTAAATCCCCAACCCCGTTGCCTAGTCTTTTAGAGAGACTCCAGCAGGCATCATGCATGGCTCAGGAAAAGCAAACTCCATCCTATGCAATAAGGGAGCTTAGCATAGTCTATGTCTATACCAGTCATAGCAAACCTGTCCCCTCCTTCTCCCTCCTCCTTCATTCAGGTGTCTTGGCTTAGACCACTTGTCACTTGGCAGATCTTTAGTGATTAGTACCAGTGGGCACATGCCAGTGAAAGAATACAAAATGCAGCTAAGAAGTCAGAAGTTTAAAAAAGCCCTAAATACCTCAAATTCCAGACCCTGCCCTCTACCTATAAGTAAAAGGTCACATTTCTTGAGCCGCTCCCCTAGGATCCAGATAAAAGGGTTTAAGATAAGGCCCTTAGATAGGTGATCCCAACCTAGTAAGGATAAGAGAAAGCTTCTCCCAGGAACTAGCTGACCATAAAGTTAGATTAAAATCTTAAGAGAACAACCTTGAGAAGCAGGAAGCTTTTCCTAGGAACTAAAGGGAACACAAAGTTAAGCAATCTTGAGAGACAGGAAGCTCCTTGTGATTTTCCAATGATACCACCCCTGCCCCCTTGGGTTGTGGCTTCTCCCTTTAAATACCCTTTCTCCCAGCCTCTCGGGGTCGACACCTCTGTCTCCTGTGTGAGATATGTGTCGGCCCAGAGATCTCCGTAATAGGTCTCCGTAATAAACCTCACCTTTGCGTATTACATCCAAAATGGTCTCTCTGTGTCTGGGGTCCGCAATTTCCCAAGACTTGAGTAAGGGTCTCCCTTCAGGGGTCTTTCACCACCAGTGGATCCAAGCTATCACAAAGCAAAGACATATTTCAAAATTGGTATTGAGATATTTACTTTCACGGAAAGACCTCATTCCATTGTCAGGCTGCCCTCCAAAGGGAAGCTGACTGATGTTAGCAGCCAGGGTACACTGGCCTGAAGGTGAGTGATATTCAGAGGAAGGCTGTGTTCTGAGGAGAGGTGAGATGATGGAGTTGAGACCTGTTTGTGCTGGGCTTGGGGCAGGATCTCCCTCAGAGTGTCCTGTACTGTGAGGGCTCCATATGGGAGGCAGTTAGAGTCAGGTTTTCTCCACCTTGAGCACAGGTCATCCAAACTCTTTCCCACAATGCAATGGCCGTTCACCGGCTGCCTTCCTAGGCTATCAAGTCTGTAGCAAAGGCCGTGACAGCCCTCTCAGCCTCAGAATCCTTTCCACATGTATGACGTGGCTGTCATCAGCACATAAATGGGGCAGCAGGGACAATGACATCCAGGGCCCAGGACTAGCCTACACTTCTCTTGGAACCTAGTGTTCCTGATGCTGCCCCTAACTAGTTTGTTTCACTTCTTCTCCCTTCCTGCCTCTGAGTGAAAGGCTTTTGAGGGTTTACTGATTGCTATACCCCTTTGGGTTTGTTCCTTGGACCTCAGTCTAGTAGAGCCATGCTGGTTAATAGTGTCAGCTTTAGAGGGTCTAGAATCACCAAGGAGACATGCCTCTGGGAATGTCCGTGAGGGAGCCAAGAGCTGAGGTTCCAGACTATTTAAAAAAGCAGAAATGACCTAATGACAAGCATTCATCTCCTTTTCTGCCTCTTGACTCTAGACACGACATTGTGATGTCTCATCTCTGCTATATGATGAACTATTCTTACAAAATGTAAACCCAAGGAAACTTAACTTCTCCCATTTCAGCGTTCTCTCCCTATCATAAGAAAAATAACTAATGAAGGGGTCCTCCTCTTTTCTAAATCCAACACTAGTTATGCTCCTAGTGCGTACCCATTAAGATATGACTGAGATGGTGTAGGTTGATGTCATTATGCAGGTGAAGGCAGACTAGATGAAATGAAGCCCGTCATTGGATAAGATGGAAAGGAGGTGGGAACAGAAGTTTTAGAAGGAGAAGGAGAAACAGGAGAGAAGGAGCTAGGAGAGTCAAGATGGAGACAGAGAAGGGTGACCCAGATCTGGGTGGTCCTGAATTGCCAAGGTAGCTGGGATGGATTTCTACAGGCAAGTTTATCTTATCTAGGTGGGTGGTTTATATCCTTATCAATCGGTTGTGAGTTTATTGTGTGGATGTATTGTGGACTGAGAATTTAACATATAAATCTGATTGTTGGGTTGTAGTTTGTTGATGGTTTCACTGGGCTGTTGGGAGTGTGAGTAGAGTCCATATCAGAGAGCGGCCAGGAGAGATACTAATTAGGGATAAATTATGGTTAAGTTCCATTTGGCCCCATGGGTGCCGGAACTAACTCTGGAGACCAGTACAGCAAGGTGCCACGCTGGAATGCTCTCAGACCGGACCGCCTGGGTCAGAGAGTACCTGGGGGCAGCATGGAGCCGCTGAGATAAATTAGCTCTGCTTCCTGTAGCCCAGTGGAGCAGACCTAGTGAGAGAGTGACTGCCTGGGTCAGGGACTTTCCCCGTGAGAGAAGTACAGAGCGGTAGACTCGTGAACTGCTCACGCTGTTTGTTTGTTTGTTTGTTTGTTTGTTTTCAACGGCAACAAGATGGGAGGACAAGACCTTTGAGAAGCTTGCTAGATGCACACAGGGGGATACTCTGAGGGGCACAGGGGCCTGGACCGCACCACCCACAAGTCCTTCATGCCTAGAACATGTTTCTCTCTCTGGGCCAGGCACTGGAGCCACTGCCCCCTGCAATGACTTCTACTTCTTTCTTTTCCCCTCTAGAAATCTAGGGATGGAAGGTTGGTAGGGAGGGGTCCTGTTAAGGGAGGCAGGGACAGTGGTAGACAGGATCGCGATGCCCTTCATTCAACAGTGCTCAGAACCAGCATTAGGAGAGTGAGAAGAGGGATAGCCACACCATGACATCACTTGTGGCTTTACTCCCGTCTTCCTCACAAAAGGCGGGGATAAAAGGCAGCTGTGAACAGAGCAGAGGGATCAAAGATCAGAATAAAATCCATTCCAACTGTCTTTCCAAATCCAGCCCATAGTAGATGCTCACTCCTTGCCAGCCATTTTACCCATGTCTACTCAAGCTAACCCCACTTCCCAAGCCTGGTTTCCTCCCTGTGGCCAGGACACACCAAACCCATTGTGTACTGGGTCTATGTCCCAGCTGTCCTCTCTGCCAGAAATGCTGATGCTCCTCTGAGTATGTCTGGGCCCTCTTCCTTGACCCTCAGCCCCTCAGAGAGGACTCTGCACAGGCCAGCCAGCCTGGGCGCTTGTCCTCTCCCACCTGGCCCTATTTTGATTCTATGAGCCTGACATCATCTATTAGTCTTATATTTTATCAATTTTTATAGCACTACTTCTCGACTACAAAGTAATCTTCATAAGAGGACTGGACAGTAAGTACTGCATCCCCAGCATCTTGTGGGACCCCTACAGTTGCATGTAGCATAAATGATTCACACGTAAATTTGGCTACAAAGTCTTTAAAATACTAAAATATTAAGTAATCATTTAAATGCATTTTTGATCATTAGCAAAGCTTAATATTTTAGCTAATTGGGGATGAAGTGTTTTTCTTCTTTCTATTTTCTTTTGAAACAGAACTAAACAGTACATCGAATGACCCAGCTAATGGACATATCAATATTGTCACAGATTTCACAGCCTGCTTCACTTCCTTTTTTCATTGTGCAGACTGTTAGTTGCCTGTGGAAAAGCTGATGGAATGGCTCATCCAGGCTCATACATTTCGACATAAACGTTACCATTTTCTTCAAGCTGCTTCTAATAGATGGCTATGCATATCAAAATAAATTCTGAATTCAAAGTAATTTTTCTCATTCCTTGTAGCTGCAGTGATGATGTACAAGTTTCCATCATAAGTCACAACTGTGTGTGTGTGTGTGTGTGTGTGTGGTGTGTGCGTGTGCATGTGTGTGCGCGTATGTGCGCGTGTGTGTGTATACGTGTGTGTGTATACGTGTGCGTGTGCATGTGTGTGTGTGCCTGGTCCTATCTAACATCAGCAGAAGGTGTCAGATCCCTGGTCCTGGAGTTAGGAATGGTTGTGAGCCACCATGTGTGTGCTAGGAATCGAGTCAGGCCTCTGCAAGGTGTAAGTGATTTTAGTCATCTTGCCAGCTGGAAGCCTTCGTAGACTTCCTGTAGACTTCCTGTTGCTATCCTAAGGGCCACATTCTTATCCATAAAACATTTGTATCTCTGGTATAGAGGGGACAGGAACTCAGGCCTCATGATTTTGAGACAAGCACTCTACTACTGAGTTACACTCTGAACTGTAAAATACTATTATTATATAAAATTCCTATGTAAAATATAGGATTATTTTATGTCTTAAAAGCAATATCTAGTCTTCATGGAAGATAAAGAAAATATTTCTAAAATAAACTGTATTCAAAACACCTCAGGGTTTATTAAGTGTGGGTGTATTTTTCTCGGTGCCCTAAAAAGACCCAGGCAATTTTGAGAACAACACAGGCTCTTAAGGGTGTTTGCACCAGCAATGCCTTGGGCATAAAGAACAGCCCTGGGGAACGCTGAGGCACTGTACTTAAGCTTTTCTGTTTCCATTTTCCCTGGTGGCAGTTTGAGATCAGCATCCTATAACTGACTTGGTTTCCAGAGAGACTTTCATGTCTGAAGTGATTTGAATAAGAAGCGTCATTTATTGTTACTAGGAAGATATCCTCTCTCTCCACTGGGTCTCACGTTTGGAAGGATGAATCTTTGCACTATTGGCACCTCCAAAGGCCTTCTGACTTGAGAGGAAAGTCGTACCTGTTAAAAATAGACTTCTTTCCCTTCCATTAAACCGCAGCTCATCACATAGAATGAAGACCAAGTAAGCGCTGCAGAGTAACAAAGGGCATGACCTGTGGTGCATAAAGGGTGTGGCCTGTGATACAGAGGAAACAAAGGGCGTGGCCTGTGATGTAGAGTGACAAGGGGCGTGGCCTGCGATGCAGAGGAAGCAAGGGGCGTGGCCTGTGATGCAGAGAAACAAGAGGCGTGGCCTGTGATGCAGAGATCTTTCTCCCATTTCCTCCTGGGTCCGCTATTAATCACAATCCGCAATTGTGGCGTTTTGTGAGATTACACTGAATGAGCGTGCATGTAACACGGATTCTTTTACTGAACAGGCTAGTGATCTGTTTGAAATTCCTCACTGGAAGTGAGGAAGAGAACACAGTGTTAGTGTTAAAGAATTGGCCAGTCCGAGTAAACTAGGTGTCCAGTTCAAATTACAAAAATAACGGCGGCTCTGAAGAGATACACATCTTACTGTCACTCAAACCTGAGAATAAAATGATAAGGAGTGTGTATGTAAGTTTCTGCCTTACTGAAGTTTCTGTAGATAAAACAGTCTTAGTCTGGTTTCTGATTGCTATACCAGAATATCACCGTCTAGAGATTTTATACATAAAAGTCTATTTGCTGGTTGCTTTCTGGAGGCTGGGAAGTCCCAGGTTGAAGGGCCACACCTGGTGAGGGACAGCATGCTCTATCATAACCCAAGGAGGGGACCTCCTCATGGCATGGGGAGAGAGAGCAAAAGAAAGAGAAAGCAAATACGGATGGGTGGAGAAAGGGGACCACATTACCCATTTCTAAAGGAAGTCATTTTCACTTTGACAATGTTCATCAATTTAGGAGAGTGATGTCCCTAGGAGTCAGCACCAAGTGCAGGCCACGTCTCTCAGTGTTGCTCTGGGACCAGCACAGCAACTCCCAGGGGCAGGTTTAGATACACAGACACACTGTGAAATCGCTGAACACTGTCTGCAGTTTGGAGACCTTTTCACGCCCCTCTTTCTTCTCTTGCTGATTGCTCTTCCTGTTTTCCCTCCTCATGTGTTCTAATTGCTTTATTACTTACGATGGCATGCAACAGGCATGGCTTCTGAGTGTCACCAAAGGAAGTCCTTCTAAAGCGAAAACCTGAGGGCACTTAGCAGCACTACAGAGCAGCTGTAGGAGGCACAGAGAGCTCACAGACAAGCATGGAGGAGAACCTGGAATGTTAAACACACAGGGTTGATCCTTCAAAGGAAGGCACGCATAACCTTGTCTGTCATCCTCCCAGAAGGCTGGGAATGGGTGGGGTTAATAACCTGATGGTCTTTGTGTTACCTGTGTGGCAGGAGACCCCGGCAGACCCTCCCTAAACTCTCTTTATAAGCCTGTTCTTCTCGGTCCATCTCCAGAACCCATCTTTATGGGCTTCCTGGTTTTGATGTAATCACTTCTGCATTTAGCTTCCTTTGTTCCTCAAGGAAACTAATGTATGCTTCGCTGTGCACGTGGCATGAGTTCATTAACGCCAGGATAAGTCATCGCCAATTGTGCTGTGCTTAAATATGCTAAAATAAACCACTCGGGGTCAGACTCCAGAGGTTTGAACCAGCACTGGCTGAGTCTCGTTCAACCAAACTGCCTTCCTTCTTCCCTCCTGTGGATGGTCGCTGTGATGGCAGTGGAGAATGCATTGGTCCCCCGCTAACAGTAAATTAAGTTTTAAACTATTTTTGCAGTTCCGACTATTCAATCCATTGCTATGCATTTCCAGGTTGGGTAATCCTCCCTGCTCCCAGAGAATATACAACTTTCTACTAAATACATTGTAAAAGTTGTAATGAACCATCTTTAATTGACTGAGATACATAGCAGAAAAGCTAACCTGTCACAACACTTAAGCATAAGTTTATTTTAAAGTATGACTGAATTTAAGAAATCTTAGCAAAATTTGTGAATTTCATTGAATGGTCCCACTGGGAACCGTTTTCTTCATTTCCTTCAGCAGCAGTGGTTATTCTGAGATATTTTTGGACCGTCTCTTTGGAATTAATTTAAGAAAATACAGCACTTTTTTCTGAATATGTTAATGGCAGATCTTTCATTTGAGAGTAATTTGAATTTTGGAGATAGGCAAAAGTCATTGGTTTTTAAGTCAATTTTGTGAAACAAATGGTGAACCTTCATTGTAATCTTTGAAAAAGATGATAACCAAAAAAGGGATTATAACTGAAAACCCACACGAGAAGACTGGATTCTCCAGCATTCTGAGACTCATTTTCCCGAGAGAATTGGAATACATGTGAAGCTACGTTTTTAACCATGCAATAAATACTTGTTATTTTTGAATACCTTGGTTACTGTTTAATTTACTTCCATTCCTGAAAGGGAAATATTTTAGAGTCTTAGTAACCCTTTGCTTTAGTTCTTCTTTCGAAACCTAGGGATTCCTGCCACCACTGGGGTGCGGAGAGGAGAGCATTTGCAAGTATTCTGGGATGCATTAGAAGGGCAGCTTCTCCTCCATCCCTGTCCACTCATGTGCAAGATGACAATAGAAAACAAATGGCAGTATAGCTGTTGGATGCTCCTTGGGCCATTCACTGTCATTTCAGAGTACGTCACAGTGAAGACGGACAGACTCAACCAGAAGACACTTCACCATGGGCGAAACACAGAAATATTAGCAATCCGGGCCTAAAGACACAAACCCAGAAAATGCTGGACTTGAGTGAGCACTGAAACACGAGCCCCTCATTGTCTCTGGCTTCATCAATGTTCCTGATTTACTTATCTAGCGTAGACTGGGGCCCTCACAGTGGCAGGCACTGTGTTCCTGAAAGAGTGTACCCCTAAACGGGGAGCCGCGTCTCTCGCTCCAATCGCGGGGTGGGATGCCCCCAGGAATCACAAGCAGCCGGTCTTGATGTAACAGCAAGAGGTGGCGTTTATTAACGAGATCCCGGACCGACACGTATCTCACACAGGAGAAAGAGGAATCGACCCCGAGCCTCTTCAGGCAGGGGTTTATATAGGAGAAGCCAGGGGGTTTCGCGTGGTTATCAGCAAGGGAAATGGGTACAAGGTCTCATCTGCAAGCAGTACGTGCTGGCTAGGGTGTTCTCAATATAGGAGAACGTCTTATCTTTATCTGTAGAGCAGGGAGTCATCCGTCTGGATGGCCCCATTTCTGGAACAATCCCTTGACCTTGTTTTTAGGCTTGGCCGGACACACCTCAGGCCTGCTCTGTCCTGTCCCCTTATCTGCTGTTCTTTTGCAGTTTTTATGAAGTTTTTATTTTAACTCTTCATTCCCCTCTACTTTTTGTGAGTAGTTCTAATCTTAGAACTACATGATGAGTTCAGCATCCAGAGGCTCTTCACCCCGTACAGCCTGATACTGTTGTCTTAACATGAGGACATGTGCAGCACTAATCCATTCCCTGACAAAAGTTAAAAGGCGATTAATGATGTAGGGCCCAAAAGTGAGCAAAAGGAGGAGGATAATCAAGGGACCGGCTAAGGCCAACAACAGGGTGGTAAGTCATGGGGACCTGTTGAACCAGCTTTGAAACCAACTATCAGTGGCTTCTCGTTCTTGTCGTCTCTTGTCTGGCCTCTCTCTAAGTTTATCCATAGAATCTTTAATGGTCCCTGAGTGATCGAGATAAAAAACAACATTTTTTCTTCAAAGCAGCACATAGCCCTCCTTCTTTAAGGAATATCAGGTCTAATCTTCTCCTATTTTGAAGGACTATCTCTGAGAGGGAGGTTAGGTATTCTTGGAGGTCAGAGTCAATAACAGTTCTGAATTCTCTATAAGCCTTGTATTGGAGGGCAACAGCAGATGTCCTTGTGCTGCCCTTGTAGCACCTAGATAGCCTTAAATAATTTTTAACTCTCTTTTGTGTCTTATTAAGTCTTTAGCATCAGGATTCTAATCTGGACACTATCTAAACCTATACACCAAGGTCATGATCAGCTTTCAGAACTTTTAAACTTATACAGATTGTGATTCCTGAGGCACAGTCTCAAGAAGTGTTAGGAGTACTAACATATGTAATGCTAAATCAAGCATATCTCCTCACCTATCCCGATGGAACCCAGGGCAAACATGAAATTCTTGTTTCTAAAGCACACTCCTCAAGTAAGCATTATAGCAACCTCCCAGTCACTTAAGTCTAGGGAGCTTTTTGAAGATCTGAGTGTCCCTCTAGGTCCCAGCTCTCAGCCCCAACAGCTAGTACGCTGTTGGTGAGGGCTGGGACTTGATGGCTGTCAGGGTGGTCAGTAGCAACAGGTACGGTCCTTTCTAGTGAGGCTCGAGTGTCTGGGCTCAGTGTAGCTGCAGTCTCTGACTTGGAACTGATGAAATGTCTCAGGGGTCCCTGGGGCATAGGCTGCTGTCAGCTGTGAGCAGATTTCTTTCTGTATCACCTGTAGGTCTTTTAGCCTGGCATACAAATCATTATTACTATGACATGTTGGTTCAGTAACATCATCTAATACAGTCAGAGGAGCTGAGGTCCCATTTAAGATCTCAAAGGGGGTAAAGCTGAGTCTGGAAGGGGTATTTCTTGCTCTGAAGAGAGCAAGAGGGAAGGAGTGTCACCCAGTCTGCGCCAGTCTCCATGGTCAATTTGAACAGGGTCTCTTTTAGAGTCTTTTTTTTTTCTACCTGTCCTGAACTTTGAGGTCTGTAAATATAATGTAATTTCTAATCAACCTCTAAATACTTGGCCACACCCTGGCTTACCTTGGCAATGAAAGTAAGGCCGTTGTCTGACCAGATTACCTTGGGCATTCCAAACCTGGGGAAGATTTCTTCCAGTATCTTCTTGATGATTGTAGAGGCTGTCTCTCGTTTGGTGAGGAAAGCTTCTATCTATTCCTGAAAAAGTATCTACAAGCACTAGGAGATACTTGTGATCATATTTTTCTGGTTTTGTCTCAGTGAAGTTCACTTCGACTTTTCACTAAACTCTCTAGGTCTCTTTGCCCTGTTTGTTTGTTAATTATTTACTCATTGACATACCTTATACTTTTTATTGTCTCTCTGGCTAAAATCTTAAAGTCTATTATATACACTTAACTACTTGGGCAAACTTTTTATCTCTTAAATGAGTCCATTTCTGTATTTGGCAAAGTGAGTTATTTTCTTTGTTCTCTGACGAGTATAGCTTTCTCAAGTGTGCCATTGTCTTTTTTTGTTTAAGCAATTTGGGCCTTTTCTTCTGTTGTACATTCTAAGTGAGGCCATCCTTTAGTCCAATCCCAGTTCTCAGTGGCTGTCTCTTGTAGGCCTGTAACCAGGATAGGCTCCTGTATAGCCATTTCCCGAGCCACTTTATCTGCTTTGTTACTGTCCCATGCCACTGAATCTCTTCCTTCCTGATGTCCTGGGCAATGAATAGTACTCACAGTTGCTGGCTTCACCAGGGCATCCAAGAGATGGCAAAGGCATCTGCGGCACTGATGTGTTGTGGGGTTGAGGTTCAGCCATCCCAGATGACATTGTGTTGTCCACCATGGCAGCACCCACTTATCTCTGACCTTCATGAAGAGAACTGTTCCCATCTGTAGACAAGGTAGCCTCGGCTTTCAGCAGGGGTCAATCAACCAGTCGCAGAGGTCTTTTCTCCACCCATGGGCTTCTGCCAGTGCTTGACACTCATGTTGCAGTGGCTCCAGGTCAGGATTGGGCAGCAAGGTGACCAGATTGTCTCCATGGCAGCTGACCAGTGGTCCCATCTTCTGGGACATTTCATTTAAAGGCAAAACATCAGCCACTCTACCACAGTTTAAGTCTTGGATTGGGTGATAATTGTTAGTACCTGGCTGGCAGGAGTGATGTGTTCCAGGCAGAACAGGACTAAGCCACACATCTCTCAGCATCAGGTACTGGTGCACTGAGACAGGTCTTAAGCTCCACATACACAGTCTGTAGATATGCATATACATGGCCTCACCCAGCCATTTCAGTCCACGCAAGCCATTTTGGAGAGCAAATTTCTCAGGAGCAAGGGATAGGGGCAGTCAGGGATGACCATGAACAAGTGGGTTACCCAGCCCACGCCAAGGTCCACTGTTCTTCGGGCAGTCCATAAGTATTGTTTGTTGTCAGTAGCCCCTTGTACTCAAGGTCTTTGGATATTGGCCCACTGGGGGGGGGGCATAGGAGCATAGAGCATTGGGTCCCTGTATCCACACTTCTCTTCTATCTCTGTACATAACCAGCACTCTAGGACCAAGAAGCTCTCCAGTGGCCCCTCTTGTTCTTTCTTGGGCAGTTCCTGACCCAGTGTCCTTTTTCTTTGTATTAGGCACATTGATCTTTAGCCAGGAATTCTCTTCTGTTGCCAGGTACTATCTTCCTAGGTTCCCTAACTACTGTGGCCAGTATATGTTTCTCTCTTGTCTCTTATCTCTCTTTAGCTCTTTAACCTCCTCTTTTTGTCTCTTTTCTTCTCTAGCTTCCTGTTCTTTTTACCTTTTTTCCTCTTTCTCTTCCACAGTCTCTCTCATATCTTCTGTATCTTCTTTTACAGCTATTAGATGCTGTCCACTTAACCACACTTTAACTTTACTTTTTCTGCAACTTACACTAACTCTCAGCAACTTAGCTTAACCCTTCAAGTTTCTGTAACTTTTTCTTCATATCCTTTCTTTATCTTAGCCAAATCGGTGGGGCATTTTCTAGCCCCTCAGAGACCCACCCTTGGAGCCTGGTGGCAGACCTGGCACCCTCTACCTTTAGGCGTATTGAAGTTAACAGGCAGAAGTGAGGGCCTTCCATCCGCAGGATTCTGTCTTTCCTCAGTGGTAAAGAAGACCTGTAACAGTTACTAACAAGCATCTCAAATGGGATGGTGAGAAAACAAGAGAATCTTGAGAATAGAGGTCTACTGAAGAGGGCAAACAGCATTTAGTCACACAGCTAAACCAGGAGGCCTTCTTGGACAAAAAGGCCATTGTACAAATAAGCACAAGCTTAGATTTTCCCTCAAGGAGTATCTCTCTTCAGTGTCAGCTCTGTGGCTTTGCCTCTCAAGAGAACCAGCCTCCAAATGACACCAGGCTTTTAGTAACAACTAATAACAAAATGATGGAGAGATGGTTAGAACCTGGGTGCAAGATGCCAGGTGGCTGACAAAAGAATCATAACCAGTTCACCTGGGGCTATCAGGACCTCAGTAGTAGCCCTTTACCAAACTGTCTCACTGGGTTAAAGGCCCATGGAAAAGAAAACATTAATCCTGACCTTGGCCACCGCCAAAGCCTGAATTTTAAATCTTGACTGGCAAAACAAAGTTTTTTCACAGTTTGTTGTAGATTCTTTGAAACTATTTTAGGGGCTTCTCTGTTCCCCAACCTGGGGCATTTTGACAACAGGGGCAGGAACTGGCTGCTGTGGGAATAGGATCAAAGGCACTCTCCATGTTAATGATGACCAATGAAAAAAGTAATTTAATGCTGGAGACTGACTCCTCTCTTGGAATAGGGCCAGCAGATAAGGCAGGCTCCCTTAAAGAACTTGTCTTAAAGAGCTCTCTCCTTCTGTGAGCAAATGTCAGAAATTCCTTTCTTGTTCTTGTTTTCCTTAGAGTCCTCTCCCACCTCGCTCACAGCCTTTTCAGATAGTTCCTCCTGTAGCATTTCTAATGTAGCCTGTCCCTTTAAGGTTCTTTGCTACCAAGCAAAATTTAAATCTTTCCCAGCTTATCACAGCTGTCTACCGTGAGATTTCCAGAGACAGCGAACCAAGATGTAGCAATTCACTAAGAAATCTCTCTATAGTGTTTCTTTTTACCTTAAGCCTTTTTCTTTTAAATAGCTCTTGAAGAGCCAGAAAAAATGGGTGAGACTTGAGAAGTCCCCCATGCTCGTTGCAGCAGCTCCGCAGCTAGTTTCCCTTTCCCCTATTGTGTGGGCTGCGAGCACAAGCACAGATAAAACACTGTTTTAAAAATTAACTTTGGCTACCAACCAACACACCGCCACTAGAGCGGGGTCCACAAAATTAAGTTCCTTACTCACTAAGCATTAAGGGGACCAAGTAAAACTCTTTGACGAGCAAAGCAAACAGTTCAAACACAATTGTCAGTCCAAGATTTCAAACACAGTCAGATCTCTTTGACTGCCAGTTGCCGGGTCCTCCCGACAAAGTTCGGCTCTCGGAATGTCTCTCACACGTCCCAGAACCTGCACGATTGGGGCATCCCCCTGTGCGCTTTCTAAAAAGGAAAAAAAGAAAGAAAAAGACTATTTGGAGTAGGAATCCTTCATCTACTCACAGGCGCCTATTCGGGGTGGGAATCCTTCTTCCACCCGTGCACAAGGCAGGAATCCTTCTTCTGCCCAGACAGTGCACCAAGACCTTAAACCCGTACCAAAAAACACAGACTACAAGACTTAATTCACACACACTCACACACACAGCGGCCGCTTTCCAGCACTCACACTAACTTACCTCCAAGTGGCATTCGGGGTTCCGGGGGGGGGTCACGCTCCGATCCCAGACGAGCCCCCATATGAAAGAGCGTACCCCTAAACGGGGAGCCGCGTCTCTCGCTCCAATCGCGGGGTGGGATGCCCCCAGGAATCACGAGCAGCCGGTCTTGATGTAACAGCAAGAGGTGGCGTTTATTAACGAGATCCCGGACCGACACGTATCTCACACAGGAGACAGAGGAATCGGCCCCGAGCCTCTTCAGGCAGGGGTTTATATAGGAGAAGCCAGGGGGTTTCGCGTGGTTATCAGCAAGGGAAATGGGTACAAGGTCTCATCTGCAAGCAGTACGTGCTGGCTGGGGTGTTCTCAATATAGGAGAACGTCTTATCTATCTGTAGAGCAGAGAGTCATCCGTCCGGATGGCCCCATTTCTGGAACAATCCCTTGGCCTTGTTTTTAGGCTTGGCCGGGCACATCTCAGGCCTGCTCTGTCCTGTCCCCTTATCTGCTGTTCTTTTGCAGTTTTTATGAAGTTTTTATTTTAACTCTTCATTCCATGTTCCACATTCTTCTCCCTATTTTCATGGAGCTGATACTGTGATGACAAGACAGGAAAAACAAATAATTATGTAGCATACATACATCTGTATCATATATACATATATGGGAGAACTATATATGTATACATACACATATACACATATGTATACACACAAACACTATATATCTATATTATCTATCTCTATATGCAATCTATATCTACGAGGGGGGGCATATGTGGGTCAGGAAGGTATTTAAGACCGAGCCTGTGTGGCAATAGGAAGCTGGTCTAGCCAGAATCTGGAACACAGGCTTTCTGGAGAGAAGCCGTACACATAAGGAAGGTCTAGGGTAGCAGGGCTCTGCTTGGCGTGGTTGAAAGCAACAGGCAGATGGATGGAGTAACTGGGTAAAGAGGGGTTGCTGGGAGATGAGAGTAGACGCTTTCTGCAGGCTTTGAGCTATGGAGTTTGTGGGTTTCATAAAGACTAGGAATTTAGAGTCCAAGTGTGATGATACATGAGTTTAATGTTAGCATAGGGAGACAGGCAGGTGGAGTTTGGGGCTAGCCTGGTCTTCAAGGTGAGTTTTCGGACTACAGAGTGTTCATCAGAAAGTGGTAACAGTTGGAATAGTCTTTAGAGAAAGAGAATCAAATACAAAGGAAACCATTGAGATGGGTCCTAATTCAATCTCTCTGCTAACCTTATTACTGGGGAAACTTTGGGCAGGACTGACATTCCCCGAGGAAGCTCATGTAAAGAGACTGAGAAGAAGATCGTGGGAGGGTAGAAGATGGTTGGAGAGATAAGTCTGCAAATGTGTCCACAAACAAAGCAACCACAGAGATTACAGGCCAAGCAGTCGAAGAAGCCAGGACAGAAGCCTGGGAGAGATGGATTCCGATGGCCTCAGAAAGGTACAGTTCTACGGTCACCTTGCTTCTGACTCCTAGTGTCAAGAATTATGAGGGAAACTCACCATCCTTCAAGCCAGTCATTTCCTGGTGTTAGGTTGTCCCAAAGCCCCAAGGGAACCTTTTCCTCCCAAGCTCTCTGTAGTCTGATGTTTCCTCGTACTCAGGCCTGCCATCTCTCTATTGGAACAAATAACCCAATATCAACAAATTATCTGCATTACCTGTCTAGGGGTCTTGATACAGTTTATTTTCTCTGCAATTAAAAGTGAACACACACACACACACACACACACACACTCCACATGACAATGCTACACACACTCATGTACATGCATGCACAAAGCAAAAGGATCCAGAAGCTGAAATTCATTTTTCCCCGGGCAGCAAGGGTTTTAAGTGACCCCAGGATGCATACTCCTCCCATTGTTTCTGGTTGGTCAGGTTAGACAAAGAAAAGTGGGCTGATTGGCTCACGGCCATGGTCCTGGCAGGTCACTGGAAAGCCCTCCGCTGGCGAGATGGACATCTGGTAGGTCCGTGTCCCAGCTGAAAGCAAAGCGGAAAGAGGTCCATCTTGTTTATTTATCCCCCTCCCCAGTTCCCCCCTCCAAGTCTGTCTCCCTGTCAGGGTACTGACCACTATACTCCATCAAATAGCGCTCCTTCTGGTCTTTGGATCAGAGAGCTTC
Source organism: Rattus norvegicus (assembly GCF_021556685.1). NCBI lineage: Eukaryota > Metazoa > Chordata > Mammalia > Rodentia > Muridae > Rattus > Rattus norvegicus. The sequence continues at coordinate 63,968,579 of NC_141540.1, read as the reverse complement.
GGAGCAAAGCCTCCTCTGGTCTCCTACTCTTAAGTTAGCGCCTCACTTCCACCCAGGTCACCATCACTGAAAAAGTCGTACTGCATGCACTGCTTAGTTTTTTTCTAGCACTCTTAGCAACCCATAGCTCTACTGCTCGTTCTCTCCTGACTTCTTATCTGTCCTTGCTGTATTGCCAAACTAGAAAGTACAGTTCAGGAATAGGAAGATTGACTGACTTACTTTTAAGCTCACTGATGTAAGATATCCTGGGACATAAGCACTCAATTAATGTTGATCGAATGGATAAGTACGTAATCAGGACACTAGTTAATCATTAAGATGTAATTGAAATGGATAAGGTCTTCCTCACGGTCCTATGCATTGTGGGGACACTTCTGCATTTATCTTACTGCTCACCGGTGGCTGGTGCCCTACGGCCCGCTGATATATTCCAACACGGATCTGGGGATGAGCCCTTCCTTTGTTCTCCCTCTAACAGCCACTCACTGATGCTGTAAAACATATTTTTCGGTAGCAACGCAGAGGCTGTGTACCACAGAAAGACAGAAAAGCCAACAGTGGGCGGATGACAGACGCCTGTGTCTGCGCTAAATTTCTTTGGTCTCCCCTCTCCTGGAATTTCTTCTGTGGGCACCTTTTTGCTGCAGGTTCAGCTTCCTCCCCGTGCTCCGTGTTCCCTTTCCTCTCTTCCATGCCTGCTTTCCTCAGGCCGTGCTTATCCCTACCGCCCGGGAGCACAAGTTTATCATTCCCACCATTACCTCGCTCTGTTCCATGCCTGTTTCCCAGCTCCAGGCCAAACAGCCTGCAAATTAGCTTCCTACACAGTTTTGTCTCTTAGTATAACTCTGGTACCAGCTGGTAAAATTATTTATAATTCTATCACACTTCGGAGAATTATCTCATTGAATTGCCACAATAACCAGCTAGTGGAATAAATCCCATTATTGTCCCCACCACTAGCGAAAGAAATGAAAGTGTTTGGAAACGGGAAGCAATCTTCCCAAGGACAAACATCTACGGCATTGTTAAAACTTGACAGAAGTCTGAACCTGTTACATGAAAAAAAGCATGTTAAATACATGTATAAGATATGGTAATGTGTATGTAATGCTTACATTTTAATAAACTGTCAAAATTATACACAATTGATCTCAAGATAGAAGCTGTTTCCTTGAATTATTATTTTCTGTCCCTATAGACAGCTAAGTAAGGCTGTCACAGATGTATAGTTTGGTTACATTCTTATGTCAACACTGGGGGAGCCAGACAGCCTTAAAGGATACAGACTCTGGAATTAGGCATATCTGGGCTCAAATATGCATGCACGACTGGTCCAGTTTAGGTGTGAAGACTGGGACAAGCCTTGTTTGATGTTTAGTGTGGACTGTCCTGGGGTTATGGAGGGGTCGGGTCTCTAGGCATGCTTGTGGGAGGTTTTCTTGATTATATTAATGGATGTGGGAAGAAGCATCTTAATTGTGGGCAGGACCTTTCCTTAGACTGGGGACCTTAAACTGTATCTGACAGGAAAGTGAGCTGAGCCCACGCATGCATCTGGTCCTCTCTGTTTCCAGATGTGACTGGCTGCTTTGGGTTCCTACTGCCTCAGCTTCCTGTCTGATGGTCCGTGCCTGCCTATGAGCTACGATAAGACTTTTCTCCTATAAATTGCTTCTGTCAAGATATTTTATGACAGATCAAGGCAAGAAAGACACTTCTTGACCCTAAGCCTTAGTTTCTGCATCTGCAGAATGGGAGTTGCTGAGAGGATTAAATAATGAGAAGCAGCAAGGGATTGTGAAATATTTACCAACCGTTGAGAAATGACACTCTCCATGTTACCTGGACAACATTTCGTGAGAATCTCTGACATCAACGCTAAGCACTTTCCGCAGCGTTGATGACAACTTGGATTTTGGAGAGAATCAAAGAAAAACCAAAATCGGAAAATGTTATTTTATAGATTTAAGTAAAAGATTTATCTGGCCTCTCCTGGAGTCATGAGTCTCTCACATGAGTAGCAACTCTCCCATGTTGCTTAGCAACAGCATCCCTTCGCTTGGCCCTCAAGCACCAGCAAGGCATTGTTGGTGGCACCTGGGAATTGAAGTCTCATTCCAGAGGGAGGATGGCTTCGTATGTAGGGACTGAAGTCACCAGGATAAAGACAGCACTACTGGCTATTGTGGCAGCATACATTTCCATAGGAAAGTTCTTTATAAATATGTGTGTCATGGCATTCTAGTATTTTAAGTAACAGTATCCTATACTAGAAACAGCCATATTTTAAAGTATTTAGTTTCTTTAAAATGTAAGAAATTACTGGGGGTGTGAACTGATGTGAGAGAAATGAGATGGGAGAATGGGAAAGAGACCCAACAGCTCTGGATTTTCCCCTGATACAGTTGGGTTTGGGTCTAATCACCAAAAGCCAACAAATTTTATTTTAATGCATAGAATGGTTAATAGTTACTAGGTTCCCAAGCAACCTAAAATCCACTATTCCTTAAACACAGTAGCTAAAAAAAAATGGCTAGTGAGTGTCTTCTTGCCTTTGTGTCCCCGTGTGGGGGAGACACCAGTGAGGCACAGAGTGATGGAACGGGGAGAGGTTGGAGCTGCAACCTGAGCCCCGTGAAGGTCATTGAATGGTTGGTTTAGGAAAATCAGAAGATATGTGGCAAGAATTGATTTAGAAATGAGAAGGGTGGAGTCAGACTGTCACGATCACGTGTACTGTATCACCTTGGGGAATAGAATCCCTCTCTTTGTAAGAATGAATCTCACAAAATCTGCACAAAATCGGGACCACCCACATCCTGTCTGGGGGATGGCTAGCCTCACAAATGGTTAACTTCAAGTGAGGATTTACAAGCATCTAGTGGTTGATCAGAGAGGAGGAGACATTTTCTTCAGTGGTGTAGCCACTTGTGAGGGCCTCATTATTTTATAAGCAAGCACTTCCCCCATACTCCTATTAGCTAATTGAAGGAAACTTATTTGGTCACAGAAAAATACTCATGGAAGAGCAAACAGTAAATAAAATGACATGAGATCAGAAGAGGGATTTATCTAGGAAAAGGAAGAGGGTTTCAGAAGCTGAGAACAAGAGAAATGTGTGTGTGCGTGTGTGTGTGTGTGTGTGTGCATGCACACACACACATGCAGGTTGTGAATAAAATATTTTTAAGAAGAAACAGGCATAAACTCTAATAATGAAAGGTTAAAACTAAGCAGAGATTCTTTTAAAAAAAATAATGAGATGTTTAAAGTATATATGAGTGAGGGTAATGTCAGAAGCAGTCTTTGAAGCACTTCAAAGTCTGAGGTTTCCTGGATATCTTCATGGTAGGCTTTCCGGAAGGAGGGAGAGTCAACTTTAAAGGCTATGCTCACTCTGTTTTGCTTAAAATCACAACTCGCTCAGGATTGCTGTATTTACCTGGAACACCAAAAAACATTAGGTGAGGCACCATTATAGTAATTGGCTTATTGTCGCTGTGACTTAAACATCTTCCTGAAACATTTGCTCACAGTTCCAGAAGATTCAGTGGTGGTAGAAGGGGAAGGACAATGGAGCAGGTCCTGTTCTAGCTGGCCAGGAAGCAGAGAGCAGGCAAACGTGTGAGCTCTCTAGAGTTGTGGTTTAAATGTGACATGTCTCCCACTGGCTCAGTACTGGAACTAGGTCCATTGCTGGCGGCACTATTTTAGAAAGTTATGAAAACCTTTAGAGGGGAGGAGCCTTGCTGGAGGTGATGATGGGCAGGCCTTGAAGTTTTAAAGCTTGTCCCACTTCCTGTCTACTTGCTTCCTGATTGTGGATTGTGGAATGTGATTGGCCGCCTTGAGCTTCCACCATCTGGCCTTCCCCACCTCGACTAGCTGTGTTTCTTCTTACCTTGTGAGACAAAATAAATCCTTCCTCCCTTAAGTTGCTTCTGGCCTAGGTATTTGTTCTCAGAAATGAAGGAAGTTAACTGTCACCACACCCAGCTTTCTCTCTTTCCCTTTTTACTCCGTGTTATTGTAAAAATATAAAAAATAAAAAAGTATTGGTGTCTTTTAGTCTGCTAGGTCCGCACCACAGTGCCTCAAGATATCTGCTAGACATCTTGGCGGAAACACATCTCAATTCCATGGCGACCCAGTGTCTCCTGCCGCACACTTTCCTACTCTCAAACCATCACATAAAGAAACACACAATACAATAACCTTTGACCCAATTGGCAAGATATAATTGCCCACCTAAACATACAAAGCCTGGTGCCATCCATCCCTTAAGAACATTAATAACAACCTGTAAATACACAGAGCGGAATCTTAACATCACCTGCCATGGCTTCTCTCCTCTCCCTCCTGTCTCCTCCTTTCCGTTCCAGTCTCCTCCTCTTCCTTCAAACTTCTCTCCCACCCATCCTTTCTTCTCCTCCAGTGACAGGCCTCCTTCTATCCTGTACCTGCCCCTCACCTGTATTTTACAAATTCAATGGGGAGAAGGTTCTAGGCAGCTGTCCTTGCAGCAGTGGAATTAGCATCAAAATACAGGTAACTCCAGGGCAATCCACAACAACTCCACTCTGGGAGCCTCAGCCCATGGGTCATTACTATGTGTATTCAGGGCGACGCTTTCTCTGTCAATCTTTTCTGGAAATGTGTTCACAGACACATCCGGACGCGTGCCTCACTATCCCTCAGAGCAGCAGTTCTCAACCTTCCTACTGCTGAGGAAGACCTTTTAATACAGTTTCTCATGTTGTGGTGACCCCCAACCATAAAATTATTTTCATTGCTACTTCATAACTGTGATTTTCTGCCGTTATGAATACTAATGTGAATATCTGTTTTTGCGAGCCCCAGATGATTCTAGGTCCACGTAAATTGGCAGTGATAGTTAATCATTGTGAGTCTGCCCCCTGTCAATTTGAAAACCAAATAAATCATTTGAAACTATGACATTCCACCTCTTTTCCCCACCCCCTCCATGGCTCATGTCCACCTCTAGTGCAAAATACATATAGTTTCTCTCAGTGAGCCCTCAGAGTCCTAACAGTTCCAGCATTGTTAAAAATGTCTAGGCATAGAGTCCTTTCTGAGACTTAGGGCAACTCTCAACTGTGAGGTCCTGTAAATAAAAACAATGCCAAGAAACAAGGGCCCAGGATGAACATTCCTGTTATAAACGGAATGAATGACAGGACAATACAGAAGGATGTGGCCAAACATAACTGAAAAGCATAAGGCAAACATTAAATCCTGAAGCCCCGTATCCAGTACCCAGGGTGCAATGGGCTTGGGCAGCTCTGTCACTGTAGCCCCACCATCTACAGTGACCACTCCGTCCCAAAGCCTTTCTCTTGTCTTGCCTTCGCCTGTTGCCTGCAGCTTCCCTTGGCTGACTTTCCATGTAGCACGAGAAAAGTCCCAGGTCTCCAGTGTAGTTTAGGCTTCACATGCCCAGCCTCCTGTGTCCAACCTTATCAGAGGCTCCGCACAATGCTTGAACTGTTTTCTTAAACATCTGAGCACATGACTCAGTGACCTGCAAAACTCTTACTCGGTTTAGAGTTTGGGGTTTTGTATTAAGGTTCTTGATCCAATTGCGATTGGTCTTCATACAGGGTGAGAGGTAGGGATCTACTCTGGATGTCCACTTTTGTCAGCACAACAAGCATGTCCATGTTTGTTGACATGGTTGTGCTTCTTGCCGACGTATATTTTTGGCATCTTTGTAAAAAAAAAAAAAAGAAAAGAAAAGAAATCCAGTGTTTATAGCTGTGTGGGTTTATACCGAGGCCTTCTGTCAGATTCTGTGATGGTCTGAATAGGTATGACCCCACACACTCACATGTTTGAATTCTTGGGGAATGGCACCATTAGGAGGTATGGGTTTTGACGTCTCCTATGCTTAAGCTCTACCCAGAGTGGAACGCAGTGTCCTTCTGCTGCCTGTGAATCATGATGTAGAACTCTCCACTCCATCTTCAGCACCAAGTCTGCCTGGATGCTGCCATGTTTCCTGCCATGATGATAATGGGCTGAACCTCCGAATCTGTCAGCCAGCCCCAACTAAATGTTGTCCTTTATAAGAGTTGTCATGTTCATAGTGTCTCTTTACAGAGATGAAGCCCGGATTAAGGTTCCATCAGTTTATATAAACTATCATACCACTGGTTTAGTTACTGTTGTTTTATAATACAAATTGAAATCATGTATAGAGTTAAGGCCAGCATTGCCCTTTTTGCAAAGAATTATGTGGTGGGTAGTTTATGTCAATTTTAAACAAACTAGAGTCCATTTACAAGAAGGAGCCCTAATTGATCAAATACTACCATGAAATTGGCCCGTGGGAAAGCCTGTGGTACATTTTCTTGATGAGTGGTTGATGCGGAAGAGTCCAGCTGGTGCTGCCCCCAGGTTAGTGGTACAAGGTTCAATAAGAACTCAAGATGAGCAAGACGTAAGGGACAAATCACCAAGCATCACTCCTTGGTGGTCTCTGCATCAGCTCCTGCCTCCAGGTTCCTGTCTGGAATTCTTGCCCTGCTTTTCCTCAGGGATGAACTTATAAGACACAAGGTGAAATAAACCCTTTATTTCCAAAGTTCCTGTTGGTCTTGGTGTTTTATCACAGCAATAGAAACTCTAACTGCTCTGAGTAAAATTGTCTGGTATCCAGAATCTTTTGTGTTCCATAAGAGTTTTAATCTTTTCATGAGGATGGTATTGAATGTGTAGATTGTACTTGATAGTAAACTCATTTTCACAATATTATTTCCTGCAACCCCTGAGCATGGGATGCTTTTTCATTTTCTATTATAGCATCTAATTTATTTTTATGTTTACTGTAGCACTATTTACAGTGAAGCTCAGGTTTGAACCCATCTCAGTGTCCATCAGTAGAAGAATGGCTAAAAAATATGGGACTATACACACAGTAGAATCCGATCAACCATGAAAAAGAATGGTGTTACATTGTATGCAAGAAAATGGGTGTAACTAAAGATAACTTTATTAGGCAAATTGAGACATCCCAAAAAGATAAATATTGGATTCTTTCTCTCATTGGTGGATCCTAGACTTCATAGACCCATAAAATTGCACAAGTTCAACACGGGAGTTGAAATAAAACTATCTAGGGAAGTGGGGGAGGGTAGGAGGTGCCCAGGGTTTCTTAACTATGTGCTATGAACATTCTTTCTTCTGAGAGTGTCTGTGCATTGCAACACATTTAGCCATATTCCTACCCCCAGTTATTAGAAGTCAGCACCCCCATCCAAAGCTATGACAGCCCCAAAAGTCTCTAGACACCGCTGAGTGTTTGTGGGTGAAGATGGTTCAGGAGAGATACAAAGGAGTGAAGAAGAAAGGCTAATGAAGGAAGGATACCTCCAGATGAGGGCTTTCTGCGGGAGGAAGTGTCCACAGCGGGTCCTAAAGATCACTTTGGATTTAGAAATGCAGAAGAGAGAAGGGTTTTTCAAGCAAAGGGAAAAGCAAATACCAAGGAACTGAGTCATACATAGAACAGTTGGAGCTTTGGCAGAAACTCAGGTCAGGTAAGTCATCATGGGCAGATAGCTTTTTCATTTGAAAAAAAATTAAGTGTGTGTGTGTGTGTGTGTGTGTGTGTGTGTGTGTGTGTTCTTACTCATTCCATGGCTTATGTGTAGGAGTCAGAGAAAAGGTTGTTAGAGTCAGTTCTTTCCTTCCCCTTTGAGGTACCACGGCTTGAACCTAGGACATCAGGCTTTGTGGCAAGTGCCTTTGCCCTCTGTGCTATTTTGTTGGCCCTATTGAAACCTGATCCAGAAACCTTCTTCTGAGCCTAGAGGGATGATTTGGTGATTAAGAGAACTTTCTGGGGTTCAGGTCCCAGAACCTACATCAGGTAGCTACAGGGATCCCATAATTTCTTTCGACTTCTGTGGGCACACACACCTATGCATCTACACAGACACACACACACACATACACACCCCTATGCACCTACCCACACACCTATGCACCTACACACACACCTATGCACCTACACACACACACACCTATGCACCTACACAGACACACACACACACACACACCTATGCACCTACACAGACACACACACACACACCTATGCACCTACACACACACACACACACATACACACACACACACCTACCTATGCACCTACACAGACACACACACACACGAATAAAATTAAAATAGGTCTTTTTAAAATGAGTGCACTTCTATTGTGACAGACACATGTCATGATGCTTCTAATTGGGACAGTGCACTGTGGGTAAGTTTCAGGTAAGATGAATGCATGAGTAGGTGGAAATAGCATCGAGAGTCAGGTAGAAAAGATTGATATGAACTATGGGTAATCAGGAGAACTGAGGCAAGAGGGGTCAGAGAATGTGAACCTCAGGAGTGCCCCCACTGCACTCGGCAAGCCTGGGAGGGAGAAAGCAGGCGTAACTCAAGGCCAAGAGCTTAGAGGCACTAACACGTGCACAGTGGTGGGGAAATTCACTTTGGCACACTCAGTGAGATACCAGAAGAATACTATGGTGAGCATATTTGAGAGAGAAAGAGACAGAGACAGAGAGACAGTGACAGAGACACAGGAACAGAGACAGACACAGAGAGACAGAGGTACAGAGAGAGATACAGAGACACAGAGACAGAGACACAGAGTGATGAGAGACAGAGACACAGACAGACAGAGACATAGAGTGACAGAGACAGAGACACAGACAGACACAGAGTGACAGAGACAGAGACACAGACAGAGACATAGAGACAGAGAGTATTCAAAAATTCAAGCGACCAAGTCAGGAGCTTGGGAGATCAGAGGATAATGTTCTGGAATGGTGGGATTTTATAGCTTTTCTTCCTCTCTCCCCCATTACTTGTCCCTCTCCTTTCCTGGCCTCTTCTGTATTTTTGCTTCTGAATCTGTTGTGACATTTGTTCTCTTTCTCTATTCAGCTATTGTCTGAGTGACAACCATCAGAGTAGTGATAACAGACTAATCACTAAGCACCAGTTACGTTCCAAGCAGGCATCAGCTGTTGCCAGCTTTATTTTTTTTTTCATTCTTCTTACCAACATGTTCCTTTGGCACACACTTGTCTGCCAGGCTCTCTAGTCTTCCAGTCAAGCTTCCTTACTCTTGACAAGACAGAAGCTTGTCCCACAAGCTCATTTGGATTCAGAAGCATACAAGTACTTAGATGGTCACACAGTCTGAGAGTGCTTTTTCTTTATAGCAGTGATTCTCAACCTGTGGGCCTGTTGGTTGTGACCCCTTTGGGAATCAAATGACCGTTTGACGGGGGTTGTATATCAGATATCCTACATGTCAGATATTTACATCACAATTCATAACGGTAGCAAAATTGCAGTTATGAAGTAACAATGAAATAATTTTATGGTCACCACATCATGAGGAACTGTATCCAAGGGTAGCAGCACTAGGAAGGTTGAGAACCACTGTTCTATATCATACGAGCTAAGAGTGATTCCAGTGTACTTAGGAAAAGCATCAACAATCTACTATTTGCTGACATGGAAACATTATGCAAAATTTATATCACCTTATGTCTGTAAAACTGTGTATGCCTCAGGGAGAGTGAGGCAGAGCGGTCAAAAGTTTAAGGCTAGCCTAGCCTACAGCAAGATCTTACCTTAAAGAAACTCTCAAAGCCACAGAAAACAAACAAGAAAATTCACTACCACTACTAATAGAATTCACAGTTGTGTAGGAACGGAGTCATAGCAACATCTTTCCACTGCTTACGTCCTACGATAGTGAAGTTTACAAGCTACAACAGGGACTCTGTGACCCTGAACCCCAGAGCAAAAATAATTGCATTGCAGTCCTCACATGTGAAGATGTTTGAGTGTGACCAGCAGAGAACCTCGCTAAGAATTCAGTCCCTAGCATGGGAATTAAGAGGGGAGAAATTTAATCAGTTCTCGATGCCTAGAAGCAGCAGGAAGTGGTTAGGATTAGACAAGGTCATCAGGGCGGAGCACCCAGGATTAAATCCTAGTGACTCCATAAGAAGGGGGAGAGAAACCAGAGAGATAGTCTTATGTAAGAAGGGTGTCCATCTCTTGCTATGTAATGCTCTGTGCCTTGAGACACCATCGGCATCAGTAAGAAGGCCATTATCAGATCTAGCCCATAGCACTGGACTTCCAGGAGGGTGTGAGGTAAAATAACAGTTTTAAAGTAAGGTAGAGGCTGGGGAGGTGGCTCAGTTAACAACACTTGTTGCACAAACATAAAGGCCCACAAAAGAAAACATAACAGAGCAAACAAGTTCCAGGTGCAGAGGGAGAGAGCCAGAGAGGGGAAGGGGGAGGGGGAGAGGGAGGGAGGGAGGGAGGGAGGGAGGGAGGGAGGGAGGGAGGGAGGGAGAGAGAGATCTGACTCAGCAGAATAAGACAGGGAGTAATGGAGTACCTGACCTTCTCAGGCCATGAGCACACAAGTACATACAATGTGCATATATCATAATTCCAGCCTTCCTCCCTCAAACACACGATCTTGCCCTACAAGTTACATGTGTTACAGTTTCGTTACAGTAATAGAGAATGGGCGGATACGTATGATTCTTTCCAACTCTTTGCCTGTCAAAACTATCACTGGCAGATATAAAAGCCCTCAGACTGGGACAGAAAAGTATAAAGAAACAGCACTCCCTCCACTTTAAGTTACAAATAATAGTGTATGTAAGTATATAAATATAAATGTATAATTTATATGTAAATTTACATATAAATATAAATAAATATAAAAATGGATAGTTCCTAACTAACCAGATAGGAACACATTTCACCTGTCCAAAAAGTGACAGACTATGAAACATGTTAGTAAATAAAGTCACGTGCATTTACTGTGACACCCACTTCCCCAGTCTGATTTCTGTCCTCCCAGAGGCATTAAAACAGCCTTGATGGGGTTGGGGATTTAGCTCAGCGGTAGAGTGCTTGCCTAGCGAGCGCAAGGCCCTGGGTTCGGTCCCCAGCTCTGAAAAAAAGAAAAGGAAAAAAAAAAAAAAAACAGCCTTGATTTTCCAATATGTGAATGAAAAACTATAAAATTTATAATAAATAGGAAGAGAAAATAAATCTCATTCCAGTAGCTGTAGGGATGAACATATCTCTGAATGTCTCCGCCATGGAAGCCCAGGTGGGAGCTCAGTATATATCTGTGAGAGGGAGAATGCATGGGTGAATACAGAAGGGGAAGCGATGACGGTGCACAGAGCTATACAGGAGATGAGGGTATAGGATGAGACTGCCTCACACCATACACTTCTAAATGATGGAGGGGCCAGGGAGCTAGAGCTGCGGGACACGAGAGGAAGATGAAGGAGGAAGTTAGCCAGCTCCAGAGGAACAGAGAGGTCGGCGCTGCAGAGGCTGCCTCTGAGGTGCTGTGACTGCTTCTAACTTTTCTGTTTTCCTTCTTTCCTCCTCCTTCCCTGGAGACCGGTTGTTTACCATATCCTGCATCTTTACCCATTTATTCTATCATCTATCGTCTATTTATCGCCAATCTCTCTACTATCTGTTTATGTATCTCTTATCTATTTATCATCTACTATTTATCAGTCTATCATCTATCAATCCATCATCTACTGTGGGGCAGTTGATGGTGCCAGGAATCTTGGTAAGGTTCAGTGGGTTCAGAACCACCAGAGGATGGTAGGTGCTTCCCCTGCTCCTGTCCAGGCCACTGTCACGTGACCACAGCACCCCATGGAGAGCATCGTGACAATCTGTCACATAGGGGCAGTGCCCCAAAGCCCCTCTACGTTCCGACGAGGCATTCCCTAACATCTCAGAGCAAGCCAATAGGAAGCGTCTGATGTCAGACTCGGACCTGCTCCACAATGTGTACAAGACCCTGTGCAGAAGGAATAAAGGTGTGAGCGTTACTCCGTCAAGGATCGTCTGAGGGCTTCTGTCACGTAACAGCTGTAATACCTTTTGGGGAAGAGTTCTCTCCTGAAGCTTTCACTGCTGGAAGCTGCCTGGGCTCACCATGGTCACCACCTGGCCCTGCTGGAGCGGCTAGCCTGGCTCCCCCCCACCCCCACCCCCCTTCATGCTGACTCAGGAGCACCTGCCCGTGCCAGCCCAGCAGTGTCTTGCTGTCTAGAGTAACAGCAGCCAAGGAAGAGAGCAGCAGCTACAACCTGACTGCTCCAGCAGGGCCAGAGCTCACGCAGATCTCCAAGGATAGCGTCTGGTATACAGACCTGCAAACCTATCTATTTATCATTTATTTATAGATCTAATCTATCTATGTAGTTAACTATCAGACATTTATTTATCTATCTATCACCTACATATGTATCTATCATATCTATGTATCTATCAAACATTTTGTCTATCTAATCATCATTTATTCATCTATATCATCTATCTAATAACATCTGTATATCTAATCTATGTCATCTATACCTATCTATAAATCTATTTAATCTATGTATCTATTTATAATCTATCCATCCATTATCTATATATGACTCTATAAATTGATATACCTATGTATCTATCATCTATCTCTCATGCATGTATGTGCCCACGACATGTGTACGGTCACAAGACAACTTGAAAATATTGGTTTTCTATTCCGGTGTGTGTGTCCTGGGTATAGAACTCAGATTATCAAGCTTGGAAGCAAGCACTTTTACCCTCTGAACCATCGTGTGGGGTCCATTAAGCAGATTAAAAAAGAAAGACTTATTCTGTTTTTAATTACCTGTATGTGTATGTGTGTGCCTGTGTGTGAGTATGGGTACATGAGTCTGTGTACCCGTGGAGACCAGCAGGGGGCATCTGATCTCCTAGGACTGGAGTTACAGGCAGTTGTGAACTACTTAACAGGGTTCCTGGCAATCAAACTCTAGCCCTCCACAAGAGCAGCACGAGCCCTTAACCACCACGCCATTTCTCTAGTCCCTGCATTCTTAAAACTATTTGCAAGAACCTCGATGTCATATGTGCTTCAGAAATGCATCATGGGTGTTTTGTGATTGTTCCAAGAAAATCTACTGTAACACCTGGGAATTTCTAATACACTTACATACTATTCAGTCCTTTTCTCAAGCAGGAAGCTAATACTTTGACAGATTCGCTCTTTGTGAATTGGCGAAGGCATCATGATTTTGAAGACCAGACAGCTTCTGTGTGGCAGAGCAGTCTGGGATCTTTCCAACCTGCTCACCTTTACAAGGCTTTGCTCAGAAGTGTCTTCTCTCACCATGTCTAGCCCAGTGTCCTCCTTCCCCCCACTATCTCCCCATTTTGTTCTTTACGCTGCTTCCCTCCTTTCATGATGCCAGGACAGCCGTCTATCTCTGCAGCCCTCACTTCACCGTTTGCTGACTGATGATGTCATCAAAGATGGCTTTTTTCTCTCTTCTTCATCCATCTCCTTCCTTCACAGTTTTCCATTGTGGCTGAGAGGGGATGTATTCACCTCGATGTCACAGCCCTCGACACTTATTCTCCTGATTCTACACAGAAGAGCGTCACCCCCACAGCCTGCCTCCTCAGTGCACTTTTCTGCCACATTTACTTCCTGCCTTCTTAATGTTTTTAGCCTTCAGCCCTAATCTAACATTTCCCAGCACATATTCCATGGAACATAGGAATGGGATAGCAATTATCTGTAGAAAAAAAGGAATCTGCGGTCAAACAACTGGCTTCTGAAAGGCTATATTTAAACCAATTCTTTAGAGTGAGACTTTCTGAGGCTGCCAGTCTGCCATGAATAGCAGAATTTTCAAGAGCTGGAAAAATATTTGGCCAAAGAATTTGCCACTTATTTCCCTGAACATAGAAATAATTCTTCTTCTTCTTCTTCTTCTTCTTCTTCTTCTTCTTCTTCTTCTTCTTCTTCTTCTTCTTCTTCTTCTTCTTCTTCTTCTTCTTCCTCCTCCTCCTCCTCCTCCTCCTCCTCCTCCTCCTCCTCTCTCTCTCTCTCTCTCTCTCTCTCTCTCTCTCTCTCTGTGCGCACGTGCATGTGTGGTGCATGTGTGTGTGGTACACTTTGCAAAAGGGATCTGATGCCCATTAGAAAAACAATTATCAGAGAATGTTCTTCATATAGGAGACAGGTTCTGGACAGCAAGCTTCATTCATCCCCTGCAAGGAGCTGAAACAGAGAAATGACACATGAAAGGATCTCTCCCTCTGCAATGGACACTCAGTGGGATACTTCAGTAGTGTTAACAAGAATTAGAACTGCAAAATGACACGTTTACATTCTGCATCTCATCTGATACATGTACTCCCCTGAACACCAAGAGGATGGTGTTTTCTAGGTGCTAAACACTAGAAAGTTTGGAAGTTCACCTGCTGTAACAGCCAGATAGTTAATAGCAGACCCTGAATTCCTGCTCATGTCTGAAGCGAAAGTCAGACCAATCTCCTTCATATTAACAAGTGCATAACCATTAGCCAACCCACTGTACACACAGCAGAGAGAGTGGCTTTTTTCCTAACACAGAGTTAAGAAAAAAGGCTGAGACCAATTTGGGATGGGGGATGAGTGGATAGAACCAGACAAGAGCCTGAATGTGGCCATACAGATTGTTTATATTCCTATACCAGGGGACAGCATGTGAAGTGCACACCTAGAATAGCTCAGTGTCCAATATCAGCACCCTTATGAGCCCTGGTGGAGGCAAGATTGGGAAATGTTCTCACATACCAGCTCATTTGTTTTCTGTTACAAATGTAAAATTCTCAGAGTTTACAGCAGAATGTCAACCAATTTTAGGAAAAGAGAGACTCTGTAACCTCTTACCACATTGATGTGAGAGAGAGAGAGAGAGAGAGAGAGAGAGAGAGAGAGAGAGAGAGAGCAGATTCTCTCAAATAAAGCATGCTGTGGAGTCACTGGAGTCACGTTACCATCAATTCGATCACGTTCCCAGTAGCGCTGGATTCCCCTCCTCCTGGTTATTTATTTGACCATGTTCTGTTTTCCTAGCTGTTTGAGTTGAACTTTTGTGCTACTGGCTGATAACAGATCCAGGCCCGAGCAGGGTGAGAAGGGCTGTCGGTAGCCTCACATAACTTTAGCTGATAGAGTTTGAGAGTCACGCTTTGAGTCCATATCTAGAGTTCAATAGACCTGGGATTAGCCTCTGAATTACAGCCTTATACTACTGTCATGGTAACCTAGGCACACAAGGGGCTTTCCCCAGGCAGGCCACAAGTTCCTTGTTGTGACAGGCACTCTGTTTTGAAAGGCATTCTCCTCTGAATGCAGACTGTTTATTTTGTTATCCTTAAAGGGCCCTTGCCTTGATTCCGCTTGAGGCTGGAACATGACCTGTGGGCCCGTCCCGACTGGCTGAAATCTGCATTGTGTGTACTGGAAAACACAGACTCTCCCAGGTACAAATTTCAATCTTACCAAGTACTAGCTGTGTCAACTCAGGTGAGTTACTCAAGAGTCCCGGACTTTCTCCCTTTCACCCGTAGAAAGTCGCAGGAGGGAGATTATCTATTAGGAGTGGTCTATTCCCCCTCCCTGGTCTGAGGAGGACTCATAGGCTACACAGATATTGATTATGGTGCTTTTCAGGTGTCCGAGAATGGCTACCCAGCTTGTAGCTAGTTAAACAGCGATATTGATGGCTTCATATGAGATGAAGTCTCAAGTCAGGAGCTCTGTTGCTCCTACCATCGAACGAGGTCTTCAATGGTCCAGGTTCCGTTTTCTGTCTCTGCATAGCAGTGTACCCAGAGGGGTTCATCAACAGTCATACCTCTCCTTGGTAATGGAGTCATGACACCAATGTGCTGTTCACTTCTCTGTGGGTGCTTGGAGAAAGAGTCCTCTCTGATTCTGGGAACACAAGTTCTTTCTGTTCCTTTGTTCAGACCAACTACAATTAAGCCATCCTCTTGCCTGGTAATTTTAATGGAAAGCGCTGGCCATTTTGATGTTTCTGAACCACCACGGTGAACAAAATACCACGACTGCCCCAGACTCGTCAGGGCTATTTCTAACTTTACTGAAGGTATCTAGTAAGGAAGGATTGTCGTGAATGTTAAGAATTAGATTGTTTCATGTGGGCGCTGAGGAGATGGTTTTGTGAAATGTTTGCAATGCGTACACACAGTGAGATGAGCTTGTATCCCCAGCATTATATAAACTCCAGGTATGCCAGTGTGCATCTGGAATCCCAGGCATGCAGATCTGCCTAGCAGAATCAGCATGCCAATGCCAGTGTGGATGGGGGACCAGCAAGGATCCCTACCAGTAGATCAGTGTTTCTCAACCTTCCTAATACTGAAACCTTTTAACACAGTTCCTCATGTTGTAGTGACCCCCAACCATAAAATTGTTTTTGTTGCTACTTCATAATGATGATTTTGCTACTGTTATGAATCGTAACATAAATATCTGATATGCAAGATATGTGGTATTTGACCCCTGTGAAAAGGTTGTACAAAGCCCAAGGGACAGTCAAAGCTGTTAGGTTGAGGATCATTGCCCTAGATGAAGAGTTACAGGTAATTAAAAACTGTTAGAGAGAGAGAGAGAGAGAGAGAGAGAGAGAGAGAGAGAGAGAGAGAGAGAGAGAGAGAATGAGTATTCACCATGAATGAGCCCCCTAAATGGTTATCCAAACCCAAATGTTCAGCCTTAACACACATACACACACACACACACACACACACACACATCATATCAGCTATGTCATCTCTCTAATCTATGTCTATCCTTATATCTTATATCATCTAACTATCTTATTATCTATCATCTATCTATTATCTGTCTATCATATCTTATCTATTTATCAACTATTTATCTATATCCACCTATCATCTATCATTCATCTACCATATCTATCTACTATCTATCTATCCATCTATCACATATCTATCTATTTATCTATCTATCATCTATCTATCACTCATCTATCATATCTATCTTCTATCTCTCTATCATCTCTCTCCATCTATCACCTATCTATCTATCTATCTATCTATCTATCTATCTATCTATCTATCTATCATCTATCTATCATTCATCTATCTATCATTCATCTATCTATCATCTATCTATCTATCATCTATCTATCAATCATCTATCTATCTCTCTATCACCTATCTTCTATCACTCATCTATCATATCTGTCTTCTATCTCTCTATCATCTCCATCACCTATCTATCTATCTATCTATCATCTATCATCTATCTATCTATCTATCATCTATCTATCTCTCTATCTATCATCTCTATCACCTATCTATCACCTATGTATCTTCTATCACTCATCTATCATATCTGTCTTCTATCTCTCTATCATCTCTATCACCTATCTATCTATCTATCTATCATCTATCTATCTATCTATCTATCTATCATCTATCTATCTCTCTATCTATCATCTCTATCACCTATCTATCACCTATGTATCTTCTATCACTCATCTATCATATCTGTCTTCTATCTCTCTATCTATCATCTCTCTCTATCACCTATCTATCAACTATCTATCATCTATCTATCTCTCTATCTATCATCTCTCTCTCTCTATCACCTATCTATCACCTATCTATCTATCTACTATCTATCTCATATGTATCTTTATATCCAATACTAAATGGCTTCAGCAGGTCGCACCCACACCTTTACTTTCATGTGCACATGTACATGTGTAACAATAATAATTAAAAATGAGAGGCCATGACTTTGAAAAGGAGTGGGGGTCATGGAAGGGATTGGAAGGGGGACAGGAAGAAGGGGAAATAATGTGATAATATTTTAATTACATAAAACAAGAAAAAATAGTTACTTGTAGTGCATAGTTTTTGCCTCCCTCTTTGGCTCCTGGGCAGGCCGAGTTACCAGACACCACCCAGGGTCTCTCTGGATCTGCAGATGAAAGACGCATCCACATTAGCTTATCTTTAAGTCTTTCTGGCTCAGTGGCTGGGCACTTTCAATCCTCCCTGGGCTAGCATGCCCTTCCCTCCTGTACTCCTGGCTAAATACCTTCCAAATCTACCTTTAACTTTGTTGCCCTGTTACCTTCTGTGATGCCCATTGGTCTCTGCTGCCCATGATGCTTCTAGGCTGCCCTTCTGCGGGCCTCTTTCCTTTCCTCCTACATTTTGGATGATTTCCCCTGCAGCTCTGAGTCTGTTCCATCTCCCCCACTGCCCCTCCCCCGAAGTATCTCAGCTCCTCTCTCTCCCCGCATCTTAGTCTGCACAGCTCTAAGGGTCCTGCCCCATCTCCCTTTTCCTAGCCATTGGCCGCTGTCATCTTTATTGATAGATCAAAATGGGGACAAAGACCTTCAGCATCAGTCCATGCAGATTCCCGAGTAAATCAAAGCATCAGAACAGCTCCCCTACAGTTACTGACGTATAGAAAAATAAAACATTGTGGAAAGCCACTGACAAAGACACCTGGCATTGACCGCTGGCCTCCATACACATGTGCACACTTGTGCACACATGTGCACAGATACTGGCACACATGTGCACAAGCACCTGCAGGCACACGCACAAGACTGCAGAATGGTTGTTAAAAGTCTAAGCCTTAGTTCCTACTCCTGCTTGATGATTGACAGTGACCTTAGGATCTGTAAGGTTCCGTTTAGCCATCTGAGGATGAGAACCACAAATGTTGCCTGTCGTTTTGCCTGTTTCTCAGGAGCCAGGCAAGGAAAACCTGTGAAGTTCTTAGAGCTGTTTCGTTATATGATTAGAAACGTGGGCTTTCTTTCTCCACAACTTAGCTGTTACCAGATTCTTGGATCCCCACCACGGAACTCTGTGGTGTCTGGCTGGCTGAAACAGATAGGAGTAGTTCACACCCCTTTCATGTTGTACCTCTGTCTAGTGAGCCGTTCATGAGGGAAAAGTTGGATTAGCTCCAGAAACGGTCCCATCAAACTTTGCTGTTGCAGTCCCAGCCTGTTGTTCTGCCAGAGTACGATGTTAATTGGGGATGTCAACCTGACTAAAAAGAGAGACGCCCAGATTAAGCATTCATTGTTCTTGAGTCTCCACAGGTGTGCGGCCCACTCATTTATAGCCGATAGGGGCCCCAGTTGGCCTCTCGTTTGATTGGAACGGTTGGGATTTCTCAGGAGCCTTGCATGTCAGTCTATGGATAGAGTACGAAGATCTATTATCAGTGTGGACAGACGCCTTCTAATCAGCTAGTGGTCCTCCTTCAATACAAAGGCAGAGGAGTGGTGGCCTTTTGCTTTTTTCCTCTGGGGACAAGGTACCTATCTCTCCTGTCCTCAGCCATCTGGACTAGAGGTTCTCCTGGATTTGGACTCCAGGATTTGCATCGGTGGACTGCCCTGTATGGTTTCTAAGCTTCCAGGCCTTCATGTGGTGAAGGTTGGCAGTGTTAGTCAAAGACTAATGTGGTGGTTCTCAATCTTCCTAACACTGCCAACCTTCCAACACACCTCCTCATGTTGTGGTGACCCCCAACCGTACAATCATATCGCTGTTACTTCATAACTGTAATGTTGCTACGGTTAGGAATCACAATGTAAATTCATGATACTCAGGCGACTGAATATGTGGCCCCTGAAGGAGTCAGGGCCCACAGGTTGAGAACCGCTGCACTAGTATCCTGCGTGGCTGTGACGTCTCCAGATTAGTACTGAGCTCTACTGCCAGCTTCCCCAGCCTGCTAACTGTCAGACAGCCAGCCCGGGACTTCTCAGCCTCCAAGACCAAAGAAGCTAATTCCCTCCCTCTACTGACAGTCGTGTCTCTCTGGAGAACACTGGCTAAAGCAAAAGCTAATCTACAGCTTGCTAATTTTCCTGGTACTCAAGAAACAGCAAATAACAAATAAAGGACAACTGGAGGGGGCCACCAGAAGCCTATATCACTAATGATTCTATCAGCTGAGACGCCTACTAGTAAAATGGAATATTTGTGTTAGGTTTCAAAAAGCTAGGCCTGCTTTGCTGCCTCTCCCAAATATTATTATTACCACATTGTTCAGCATCTCGCTCCTTCTCAGAGACCGCGGGTTGGTTTCTATACATCCTCGGATGTGTTTAGTTCCTATGGGCTTCAACGTTTCTTACACAGAGATTGCCTTCTGTCTGCTATAACTGACCTCCAGAAATTATTAAGCAGAAACACTTATACCGCTTCCATCAGGAACATGAAGTTTTCTCTTCCAATCTATCCAGTCATTCTGAAATGTATGATGAATCCTGTGGATTTGTTAAATGCCGATATCTAATTTTCTGATATCCCTCTCCCCCTCTCAATCCCTCTTCCTCTCCCCTACCCTCATCTAGCCTAGGCTAGCCTCAGACTCCCTATGTAGCCGAGGATGACCCTTAACATCTGGTCTTCCAGCACCATTTTATGAGTGTTGAAATTGCAGGTTCACACAAGCATGGCAGGCACATTAGTGCTGGGGACTGGTCCCCGGCACTCAGGAACGTTATCAGGCAAGGGCTCTTCCAATCGAGCTCCATCCACAGCCCCTGGACTTTCTGTTTTATAGTCCTGCCGGCAGAACTCTGCAAGAGACAACAGTAGTGCTTTGAAACTGTGGACTATGCTAATGGCTATGCACAGGCTGGGATCATGGTCGTTGGTAATTCAAACCATTCAAAGAGGAAGCCGGTGTCCTATCTGCCATAAAGGCCAGGGAGACCTGGGGCTATCGTGGCAGTTTCAAACTGGCATATGGATGGTAGTTAAACTTGTGGGCAGATGGCAAAAGCAATTAGATGCAAATATTTTTTATTTCCAAACAGCAACCACAGTACCAGGCCCTGGATGCCTGCAAATCACATTTCAGTGATTCGGTGGCAGACATTTGTCCCCCACACGCAGGAGCAGTGGCCTCCATAAAAGCTGCATTTGGGGGGAGGCCCCTCCTCCTTTTGCTAAGCCATAAGCACAGATGTGTTCTGCTGGCGGTGACCCTGCTGGCCGGGACACAGGTCTGGGGAAGGAAACAGCATTCAAAGGCGAGGCCCTGCGTTTGGCAGGGATGACAGTCAGAGATGAAGCCAGATGAATGTTAAAAAGCCTGCGTCTTTCCAGAATTATTCTTGGAGGGTGACATATATAAATGAAGGAAAACCCCAAAGTCTGGTGATAGATCTTGTTCAGGATCGTCTAACACTAATTTTAATGGATTTGTGTCACTTCCTTGTGCACTCTGCACAGCTATTCTTACGAAGGGAGACAGACAGGGCCTGCAGCCCAGCCCTTGCCAGGATACTCACAGCTGGACACCTGGATAAAGAGGACACAAAGGACCTGAAGGACAGGAGAGATAGGTAGGCCTGTGCACACTCATGAGGCAAATGTGTCCAAAGGAGACGCTGTGGAGAATTCAGTGTTCTTAGGAGGAAAACTTTGTGGCTTTTCTCTTCAGCTTTCTTTGAGGCTGTGCCTAGAGTTGCTTCTCCAAGCTGATTGGAACACTTAAACCTTTGAATAACCCCCGGTCTTTGGTGGCTTTGCCTGGGGGGGGGGGTGGTCATTGCTTAAAGGATTTTGCTTTTTTTTTCCTTACTGGATTCCCACTGCACACAGCCATCCATTCTTCTCCCTCGTGTGCACCAGGGCTGAGCTGCTGTGACTCCTGCCCTCCGGCAACTGCAGAGGTTCTAAGCCCAGGGGAAGGGGCAGAAAGATCAAAGTGCTGAGCCTCTGAAGTTATTTGAATCTGTGCCTTTGGGAGCTAAACTGGATTTACATTAGCGCTTTGCAGACTCATCTATCTCTCACTGACACATTCGGAATGCTCTTGGTGACTTCCACTGCCCTCTTCATTCTCGATGGAGCTATTTCAGAAAGTTAATTAGCCTCTCTATGATATTTCTCTCCTTTGGAGCTTGAGGCCAACCTGGAGCTTGCCATTTAAAAATGACTCTTATCCTGGGGGTTAGGGAAGACAAATTCTGTTCTTTTTCTTTTTATTATTATTTTAGTTAAGTTCACATTTTACCACCATCAATGTAATAGTTAGTAACCAGAATTCCTCTCCTTTATGCTTCTTATAGATTTATTTTTTATTTTCATTTATTTGTGCATGGTGGTAGGGTTGGACACAGGAGTGCAGGTGTCTGCCAAGGTCAGAAGAGGGCATCAGATTCCCTGAAGCCAGAGACTAACTAAGGTGGTTGTGATCTGCCTGACTTGGTTGCCAGCACTAAACCCTGGTCCTCTATGGGAGCAGCAAATGCTCTTAACCACTGAGCTATCTGTCCAGCTCCCTAGATTTCTTCTAAAATGTAAAGAAGGTAGTCTTTGATCTCAGGGGAATTTATAGTCTTAGTGAGATTATGAAAGTTGCAAGGATGACGAGCACAGTTTAGACTACGCAGACTCAGCTGACTGTGTGGGTGGATGCATGGTGAGAATCTCAGTACACGTATCTTTCTGCCACCTTGCTCTTTACAGGTTGGCACTGTGGATTTGCATCCTGTATCCCCGATGCTGGTTGTGTCACCTAGGATACGCCGTTTGCTCTTGGTGAGCATCAGCTTCTTCACCTGCACGAGACAGAGGCAAGTGGACTGGGAGATGGCTCAGAAAGAAAAGTGAACGCTGTGCACGCATGGGGGCCTGAGCTTGAGGCCCAGAAGCTATGTGAAGATGGGGTATGACAGCGTGTGTGTTTATAATCCTAGAGTTGGGGAGGTGGGGACTAGCAGATCCCAGGGCTAACTGGCTAGCCAATCCTGCTGAGTCCATGAGGTGGAACTGAGAGGCCCAGTCTCAAAAACCAAAGTGGATAGTACTTTGAGGAATAATGTCTGAAGTTGACTTCTGGCACACACACACACACACACACTCACTCACACACACACACTGATGCATACACTCACATGCAAACATAGCAAACATAGGCATACACATGCAATGCACACATGCACACACAACACACACACATGCACATACACTCCCCACACATGTATAAATGCACACATATGCACAGGAAGATAGGCTTTTTAGAAATTGTGTGGATGAAATGCATTTATATATGCATATATGTATAATATATATTTATATATGTTTAATAACATTCATGATGCATGCTGAATGTTATAAAAAAAACATTGTCATTATTAAATACCTGTCGGTTTAGCTTTTTCCGCAGTGCTATATGAAGTCAAATGAGTAGCAGCTCGTGGGCACAGGATGTGCAGCTGATGCAGTGGGAATTTTCAGGTTATTTGATAGGTGTTTAAATCTGAATGTCCTTTACTTTCCAGTTCCTCTACTCACTAACCACTGAGAATATACGAGATTAAGGGTAAATGCAGCTTACCCAAGCTTTCCCTAACGAAGTGACCCAGATAGCAAGAATGCTGGCAGAGTGGGAATGAAGATACATCTTCTTTATGTGTGTGTGTTTGTGTGAGTGCAGAGGTCAGAGGTCAACCTCAGGTGTCCTCCTCAAATGCTATCCACTTGCTTTTGTCTCAGGGTCTTCCCTGGCCTATAGTTTGCTAAATAGTCTAGACTGGCTAGTCAGGGAGGTCCCTGGATCTACCTGCCTCTACTTCCTAATAACTGGGTTATAAGTGTGCACGGACATACTCTGCCTTTAGATGTGGTTCCTAGGGATTGAACTCAAGTCCTCATGCTTGTGAGCTATAGTGAGTTGGTTTAATGCTGCTTGGAGTCCCCCAAGGCTGTTTGCCCCAAAGAGAGAAGTTAAGACCCTCCCCCCAATTGATTGTGATTGGTGACTACAGATGCCAGCAGCCAATGGTTGGTTAGAAGAGAAATAGGTGGGGTTGAGTATTGGTGGGTTTAGAGAAAGGGGCAGAGGTGAAGCCGCCATGGGATATATGAAGAATGTGCGGGAGTGGGGGGCAGGGGAGAGAGAGGGGGCTGCCATGGGTTAAGGGCCAAGAGAACATGGTCCAGAGGGCTGCCTGGTTGGAACTGAGAGCAGCCCAGATGGGACGTAGAAATTAGTAAGTGGTAACTAGGAGTTATCGATAGGAAGGTAGATGACAGCAGCATGGAGGGTAGGGAGTTGCCCAGCTATTGTGCTGTAAGGTGTATTTAGGAATATAAGGTTGTGTCTTTCATCCAGGAACATAAATGGTCTAAGGCGGGTGGAAACCCTGCTCTGGGATTTTTTTTTTTAAATAATTTCTCATTACAGTGAGGCAAGCACTTCACCAGCACCGTGGTCTCCCCAGCCAAAGACAAAGATGTCCTGAGAGAGTCCTCTGCTGAGGGAAGAAAAACAGCTCATAGGAATTTTTCAATCCCATTTCTAACCGGTTGCCGTATTCTATTTCCCTCTCGTAGTTTAGTAGAAAACCCTTAAACCGGGGTTGGGGATTTAGCTCAGTGGTAGAGTGCTTGCCTGGGAAGCGCAAGGCCCTGGGTTCGGTCCCCAGCTCCGAAAAAAAGAACCAAAAAAAACCTTAAACCAGGGTTAAATCAATGGTTAAACCCTTAAATCCTTAAATCAGGGTTAAACCCTTAAATCAATGTCCCAGGAACAGGATCTGGGTGGTATCAGTAGCAAATGAAGTATGACGTCAACATTCTGTGTCTGTGCTTGTAAACTAACTGTAAGTATAACCGCTAGCATCTTGTTCCGAGCTGGGCTACCACGGAGGTTTGCAACCTTCCTAATGCTGCGACCCTGAAGGACAATTCCTCACATTGTGGTGAACCCCCCCACCCTAAAATTACTTTTGTTTCTACTTTATAACTGTAGTTTTGCTATGGCTATGAATTATAACGTAAACATCTGACATGCAGGTTATCTGATGTGTGAGCCCCAACAGGGGTCGCGACCCACAGGTTGAGAATCACGGCGCTACATTTTCCTCTCTATTGCTCTCTATTGAGTATTCTTCGAAGGCATTAAGAATTCTTAGGGGCTGGGGATTTAGCTCAGTGGTAGAGCGCTTACCTAGGGAGCGCAAGGC
This sequence comes from Rattus norvegicus, assembly GCF_021556685.1. Lineage (NCBI taxonomy): Eukaryota > Metazoa > Chordata > Mammalia > Rodentia > Muridae > Rattus > Rattus norvegicus. Next base: position 63,943,620 of record NC_141540.1, on the reverse strand, counting down.
CCTGGGTTCGGTCCCCAGCTCCGAAAAAAAGAACCAAAAAAAAAAAAAAAAAAAAAAAAAAGAATTCTTTCGGTTCCTGTCACATGGGCCAGCCTGCCCTCTGGGTGCCATATGGAAGGCCCGTCAGAAGCAGATGGGGTCACAGAGCTATGGTTGAGGTTCTTCATTCTGCTCCTGTAAAAACTATTGGTAAGGCAGAACTGTTGGAAGCTCCAGCAACCCTGGATCTAGTTAAAAGAAAGTTTTAAGGAGAAAAATTCATAGAAAAAGGTCAACGGGGAAAAATTTTTTCTGGGTCTTCTTAGACTCTGAACCCAAAACCAAGGCCCTAAAACTTGACAGAGTTCTGGCCATTCTGTCTGACTTCTGTGAAGATATCTTCTCGTCTAGACAAGACAGTTGACACTTGGCAGTTGATGGTTGGTTTCTTTCCTGGAAGCAAAGAGGCCATTCAGTCAGCATCACGGGACATCTCTCATTCAAACACGAAAATCTGAGGATGTCTCCAAAGAATTTTACACATCAATTGGGGGGAGGGTCTTAACTTCTCTCTTTGGGGCAAACAGCCTTGGGGGGCTCCAAGCAGCATTAAACCAACTCACTATAGCTCACAAGCATGAGGACTTGAGTTCAATCCCTAGGAACCACATCAGGGCAAAAGGGTTTGGCCACAGAATTCCTTCAATATCTGGTGTAGAGAAAAAAAAAATCATACTAACTACATGGTAATTTGAAAGGGGAAGAAGGTGGCTTTGTTGTAAATATCAGCATGTGACTCCTTTCACACTCCCCGATCTAGCCTTCTTGTTCCTTCATTCCATTTCCCCGTGGCCCCTCTCCTTCTTCACTCTTAGGACCCCAAGAACTGAGTTGGCTAGGACACTTCTATCCCATTTCGGGTTTAAGGGAGCTCACTAGACAGTAGACTGTGAATGAGTTTTACATGTGCTGGCCACAGCAGAATACAGTGTAAAATATGCCAAGTGTGTGAGAACATTTACGGTAACCAAAGGCGAAGTCACCGAAATTGGGAATGCTTTGCAAAACCTGGAAGAAGCACGGTGTTGTTATACCTCTGAAGATGTGTTCTGGAAAGAGCAGCTTGCACTGACTTCCTGGATGAGGACTCCTTGTCATTAGCTGTGCCCTCACCCTCAATATCACTGGGCCACGTGAGCCTCTTGAATTCATTAATTTCTTCTCCCCTTTTCTCATTTTACGGTGCTCGCTTGGAGCTAGACACAGTGGGCACAAAGGCGCATGCGCAGTGTTTGGTGGTACTGAATACTAATTGGCATTCTTTAAAACTCCAAACCAGATCACGACCATCTACACAACCACTGGATGGAGCCTAGTTTGTTTGTAGTTGGTTATCTTAGTGGAGAGCCAAGGCATGGGTCATCTTTTTGTTATTTTGTCTGAGCTGAGGACTGAACCCAGGGCCTTGTGCTTGCTAGGCAAGTGCTTTACCACTGTGCTAAATCTCCATCCCCGGCATAAGTCATCTTAAATAAGCCTCCCCAGACACTCACAGAAAGGGCAGCGTGAGAACGGACTGAGGTGGAAAACTGTAGTGCTTGCCCTGGTCTGCCCCGGGGCTGAGCTTTTGGCTGAGAGAGGTGTTTTGGAAATATTTGAATTGGCCTGAATTCCCACGTGTGAGGCAGAACTGCGCATGTGCCTTTGCTGTGGCCGGTTTGTTGTGGCTGCAGTTGCCAACACTGACTCTGACTTCTGTGGGTGCCAAAGAAAAAAGCTATCCTCAGCCTGTGAGCTCCAAGGGCAGACTCACAGGCCGCTCAGGTAGAGACTCCCCTTCCTAGGAAAGAGATAACTTCCTAAGAGGACACAGAAATACCCTAGCTCAACTTTCAGCTTCACCACGGTGCCTTCCTCTGCAGGAAGAATTTCCCTCCGTTCAATGGAAACGCACTTTGGGAAAAGATCCTAACAGTGCTTGGTGTAGTGGACATATCTTAATCCCAGGACTTTGAGGGCTAAGGCTAGCCTGGGCTACATACACCCTGCCTCAAAAAACAAAAATATCAACATAACTACCTTGGGTCCATAAGCTGTGCCCCACCCCATACTCTGAGAGGAGTATGACAGGCAGCACTGTCACTGCAGGGACATTCTTTCTCTCCCTCCCTTTCTCTCTCTCCCTGCCCCCCTTTTCTTCCCTCCCTCCCTCCCTCCCTTCCCCCTCTCTTTCTCTGAGAAGTCGTGGCTGTCCTGGAACTTGCTCGGTAGACCAGCCTGGCCTCGAACTTAGAGATCCACCTGATTCTGCCTCCCGCGTGCTGGGATTAAAAGGCATGAGTCCAGTTACTATGGCTAGACAATCTCTCTTTTGCCTTTTGGGGGTGGGGCTGGGGGTTCACTTCTCACACTATCAGGAGAAGGTCCTAGGGCCTGTAGGTGAGCAGAATACCCACACAGCTGAAGATTCAAACGGAGGCTACAGATACAACACCTTCCAAACTCTGGTTCCTGTTCTCATTTGATCTGACCTGCCCTTCAAAGGGCTGCTCACCAGACATCGAATTGTGGCATCTGGGGTGGGGCTTTCCTGAAAACTAGAGTTTAGTGTACAATCTAATCACCAGTGTGTTCCCTTAGAAGAAAATGTCTCTCTGACACGGGGCTTGAAGCTGAAGGGTCACAGTTTAGGGGCTCCACCCTGGCTTCCGGTCCCACTAGAGTCTAACTTGGTTTCTAGAATAGTATTCCCTTAAAAAGGACCAGTGAACTAGACTATGGGGGGAGGGCGGCAATGGGGGGAGGGTTGGGAGGGGAACACCCATAAGGAAGGGGAGGGGGGAGGGGGATTTTGCCCGGAAACCGGGAAAGGGAATAACACTTGAAATGTATATAAGAAATACTCAAGTTAATAAAAAAAAAAAAAAAAAAAAAAAAAAAAAGGACCACATAATGGCAATAGCAACCGATGACAATGACTTGGGGCTGAGGAAATTTGAGCATTAGCTTCTTCCTTCTTTTAAAATATTTAGTTTTTTAATTTTTTTTTACATAGTAAACATTTTAAATCAGCCAAAGAACTTCTTGTAGCAGGCGTTTTTTTTTTTTAAAATGGTCTGTGTAATGTACAATTCTGTAACTTGGGAAATCAGACGCTAGGCTGTGTATCCAGTCTCTGCTGCCATCCTGCAGGGAAGCAGACCACTGAATTGCAGGATGGAAGGCACCATTTAGAGTGATCCATCAGTGCTTCAAAGACAGCATCATCTCAGGGGCTGAGGATGCAGCATCTCAAATCACAGCTTACAGGACTCCTGTCTGTTACGTGGGTCACTTGTGGGTCACTCTGTTGTACCTGTCCCTGCTCGTCCTTTTCTTTGTCATGCTCATGGCCTACTGCGTAGGCTTCTCCTCTTCCTCTCTCTCTCTCTCCCTCTCTCTCTCTCTCTCTCTGATAGGGGTAGACCCCAGAATACATGGCCAGCCCAACCCTCAATTTTCCTTTTGCATGTATGGCATACCCACCCAACCCATACCCTCTCTAGGTCTATAAGGACAGGACTGCCACCCACAGCCACATGTACAGCATGTTCTGCCTGGCCTGTTGGATAAAAGGAAACCAGCGCCACCTTTGCCAAGTTGAACACAGCCTGCAAGACATAAGAAAAAGGAGTTGTATTCTTTTCTTTTTGTGAGTGGGAGACTAAGTTAGATTAAGTGGTGACCCGAGGTCTTAGATAAGATGGAAGGCTTTCCAGAGGGGAGGGGAATTTTGTCGTATGTATGATATTAATGAAGAGCTTCCAGAACTCAGAGTACTAGGCAAGATGAGAATACTCACCCCAGGTACGGGCTTGGGAATTTTCAAAATGCCCAGAGAGGATATGGAGCATGGACCCTAAGCAGCAGACATAGCTGTCACTGCCATGGGCCACACAAAATCTACTTTTCCCTTTGCATGTCCACTCCTAGACCCAGGCCTTACCTTCTTTTTTTCTCTCAGGGCAAAAATGTGGCCAGGGAACATGTACACAAACAGTGTACACATTCACTTGGTATGTTTTGCACACTTGCCTCTCATCAGTGTGTGTGTGTGTGCCTGTGTGTGTGTATGTATGTGTATGTGTGCGTGTTTGCATGTGTGTGCATGTGTATGTATGTGTGTATATATTTGTGCATATATGTGTTGTATGTATGCGTGTGCATGTATATATGTATGAGCGTGTATTTATGTACATGTATATATGTATGTGTATTTATGTTCATGTGTGCATGTGTGTATGTATGTATGTGTATATATGTGACTGTATGTATGTATGTGTGTGTATATGTGCCTGTGTCTATGTATGTGTTTACGTGTATGTGTGTATGTGCATATGTGTATGTATGTGCATATGTATATGTATGTGTATATGTGTGTATGTGTTTATGTGTATGTATCTGTGTGCATGTATGTGTATGTGTGCATGTGTCTGTATGTGTATGTGTGTGTGTATGCGTGTATGTGTTTAATTGTATGTGTGTGTGTGCGTGTGTGTGTGTGCATATTTGTGTATGTGTGTTTATGTGTATGTGTATGTGATGTTATATGTGTGTAAAAGATTGTATATGCATGTGTATATGCATATGTGTGCATCTTTGTGTATGTGTATTATGTATGTGTATGCATGTGTGTTCAAATTCTATCATTTTGTTCTAGTGGTTCTGCCTAGGCATCACAGTTTTCAAAAAGTACACGGTTGATCCTAGCATTCCTTAGTGTTGAGAAAGACTGGGGTGAAGCTAGTCAGGACATTGGGTTTGACTCCAGAGGGCAGGCCTGGGACCCCTTTACTATCTCCTCTTTTCACTCTTGCCCACAGTGTCTGGCTAGCACTCTTTCACCCTGATTTACTCTGATTGCGGACCAGATCCACTGGATAATTTTCAGTGGAGCCACCATGGACCAAATGGAGCCACCTTTCAACAAATAGAAAATGTGTGTGTGTGTGTGTGTGTGTGTGTGTGTGTGTGTGTGTCTGTGTGTGTGAATAGATTGCTGCCTAAACAGACTGTCCTCATGAACATGGGCTTTCTGTGGACCAGGCAAGCCAGTCTGCCTTTCTCATGGACTTGCTGTCTCAGTTGGTGCCATCGGGCAGATGCCTGCATTTAGGAATATTGTTGGCTTGTAGCTATTCAAACAGCATCTGAATTGCAATCCAAATGACTTTGTGGAATGCAAGATTCAAATTGTGTTTCAAAGCATGGAGAACTCTTGGCAACTTGGTGCTTGATCCAGATGCTCAGAGATCGGAGTGTACTTATGCTAGCAAGTGGGGCAATTATAGACGTTGCGTGAGGAGGAGTCTGTTCAAGGTTGGGATTTGGGGGTGAGAGTGAGGGTGGGGGTGACTCAGTCATGGGGCTCAGACCTAGCTTGCTTGAGGTCCTGGTTTATATCCCAAGTCCAGCCCCCTAACTAACTTGCTACATAAATAAGATTTGGGACTCCAAGATGTGTCTCTTCTGGCTAGAACGCTAGTGTTTTAATGACTGAGAGTATGTGCATGGCTGTTTTCCAAGTCTTGATTGTATGAGAGATCCCAGAAGATGAGAACGTCTGCCGTAAAACTCCACTGCTCCAAAGCCTCGGCTTCACCTGGGTACCCTGAATGGCCGTCTCTGGCCTCAGCCTGCCCTGTTCCATTTGTGCCTTCCGTCAGAGATAATGAAATCAGACAGGCCCGCCGACACTTCTTTTCCCTCCTCACAGATTTTTAATAAAACTCTTTGAACAACAGAGCTGAGCATCTCTGAGGCTTGAAATTAAAGTGATAAGAAAGGAGATCACTCACTTGTCAGGCTGCACCAAACTGCATCACCCGTACAAATTCCAGGGGAGCCCTTCTAAATCTGCCCAGAATGTAAGGCTCTCTCCATCTGGGATCCTTTCTTCTTCATTTTCTTAAGATGAAAACCCAGCATCAAGGAACTAAAAAGAAAGCTCAACTCATCTTGCCATGAACAACATGAGAATCAAGTCCCAAAACAGGTCTTTCCAAGAAGTAATTTCTGGAGAGAGCTCCCTTCGCATACATAAGTGCTCTCTGATTCAGACTTCCTGAGACAAAATATAATCACAGTTTGAACCATGAGACTCAGCGGTCTGCCTTCCAGGTGGAATCTGTAGGACAAGTTTCCAGCTATGATGGGTTCTCTGGGCTCTCCAAGCTCTTGAGTTTACTGCTTGACACCGGCGAATCCTCATGAGACAAGTCCACTTCCTCCACCCCCCCACCCCTCATGCGCCCACCCTCCATTCAGAGCCACAAAACCAACATGGTACAACCACGTGCACGAGAAAGATAATGCCGAATCCGGGCAGGCTAAGGCGGAAGATGAAACGGCGAGGGAGCAGTTTGGAGGGGGCATCTTATGCCCTTGGTCCTAAGTTGTAACCTGAATATTTATGTAGGTTCTCCCCATGTCGTTTCAAGTTAAAAAATCTTGACAGCATTTCACAAGCAAACCCATTCAGTTTCATTAAAAAAAAATAATGTATGTAAAAGTGGCTGAAATCTTAAAAATAATTAGGTCTCTCCTTTTCACCCTCTTCTTTCTTCCCTTTCTCTCCTCCTGACCTTGTCTGGTCTTGACTGTTTTCTTACAGGCAGGAGAAAAACAAATGAAGCCAATAGAATAGAGTATTTTAAATCTGGGGGAAAATGGCTGAAGAAAACCCCAAATTGTTCATCATGGTTAATTGGTTAACGTGCATGAGAGCATGAGTGTGTGTGTGTGTGTGTGTGTGTGTGTGTGTGTGTGTAAATGGACTCAGGACTGTTTGGGTCAGCCTCCTGTTAAGAAAACTGATCAGAGCAAGAGGTTTAAAGAACTATGCACAGAAGAAGGCATCGCTGAGGTGAGAGTAGGTGCTGGGAGCCTAGAGCAAAGCAGAAAGCCATTAGCACCAGCAAAGCTTAGGCAGGGGCATGGAAAGTTGTGTCCCCAGAGCCCAAGGAGTCCTGTTTCCTAGAGGCAATGACCTGGAAGGATGTCAGTGTGTCAGAGAGAATGATTAGGAATAGTTTCTATGAGGTAGAGCAGAGAAGAAAGACCCAGCAGGTCCCCCACCCACTTATAAATGGGAGACCAGAACTCAGAGAGCCAGAAACTCCAGGATGATTTATAGGGGTCAGCCTGTGGGGACACAGCATAGGACAGTGACAGGCAGAGTGAGGAAGCTGGGGTCCACAGATACAAATCAACAGCACCACAACCTGTCTGCTCATCAGGGACTTTGTCTTCATGAATGCCTCTGGCAGCTTCTGGACAACTGACTGTTCTTTTTTGTGTGTGTGTGCATAACAACCAAATATTGAGCAACTACACACTTGGCCAACAGTCTCCTTGGTAAAAGTGGTGAAGCAACCTAAATAAATCGATGATTTTTTTAATTCAAACTATGTCAGCCATTAGCCCGTGATGGCTTGACCTGCCCATGGGTCCAGTGCTCTTTCCTCCCCAGAGCCCAACACTGTACTTTAAAGGCAAAGACAACGCTGAACAAATTTAATTACCTTTTTCTTTTCTCTACATAAATTTAAAAGGCTTTCCTCAATCTGTTAGTTTATTAGCTCTTATCCATGAGTTTGATTTTGTTGTTGTTTGTTGTTGTTTGTTTTACAAATTACCCAATTTTTTTCATAAAGAAATTTGGGGCTTGAAAGCCATCTCGGGCTCCCTGTGTGGTTGGGTCCCCGAAGATGAGAGCTTTCTTCTCTGAGACCCCTCTCCACAGCTCAGTTGGTTCCCAGGCCTTGCCAATGATGCATGATTCTGGATCTGGCTACAGTTATTATTATTTTTTTTTTTTTTGGTTCTTTTTTTCGGAGCTGGGGACCGAACCCAGGGCCTTGCGCTTCCTAGGTAAGCGCTCTACCACTGAGCTAAATCCCCAGCCCCTGGCTACAGTTATTTAATGGATCACATTACAGACCAGTGCAGTCCCTGCCCCTGCCCTCCTCCCCTGTTGTTTTAACCTAAAATAGTTTCCTTAGCCTTTGCTGACAGGTTTTTTTTTTTTTCTTTTTTACTTGAAAACTTTGCCTCACACATGCATTCGTACAAACACACCCAATAAATCTGTGCTTTCAAAAAGTAACAATTCAGCTAACATTTCCTGTGAAGAATGGTCATGGTCAACATATTCACCCACTTCTGAAGAAACAAATCTCTCAGCTGTTTCCTAGCAAGAATACTTTCCTTTGTCAGGCTCCATATTTGAACAGAGAGAGGAGAAAGAAAAAAAACCAACCTTTGGACTAATATTGATCCCATGGCTTTACTATCTCAAAGCCCTACAAAGGGCATGGCTCACTCATCTGAAAGCTGAATAGCATTGATAAGTAGACTTGAGATTTATGCTTCTGTTCATCATGAGCGTTTTCTAAGAACCTTTGACTAACTCTCTCAGTAGCCCTAGACTAAGGAGGGCACACATGAAAGAAACCTCATGAATATTAAGTGGTGCCTCACAGGACCCTTATGGCAATGCTAGAGCATAAGAATTATGTCACTTTTCATGGGTAGTTCAAGAAGGTCAGGTGTTGAGTCCTGAAGAAATGGTCTTTATCACAAAAATACATCTGTAGCATGTTCCAAATGAAATAGTTATTCCGTTTTCCCTTCCACTCCTATGCCCCAGAAACTGAGTAGACTCAGGCACTGAGAGAATCCAGTGTAAATATCTTTTGCCTACAGGCTAGTGAGCTATGGTCTCAGATGTAACACGACACACCAAGATAACTTACGTCAGAAACAGAGGGAAGAAAGTTCAACCACTGGGCTGCTAATGTAATTAGCGTATTGCCTATGTATGTGCTTTTATTTTCATATAAAGGTTGAATTAGTTTATTGTAAATATTCTGGAAATGTTATATGGGGTATATTTATCTAAATAACTATTTGCATGGTTTTATTATTGATCTGTTTTCAGATCTGATACCTAAAGTAGGAAACTCACTTGTCTTTAATAGTTTTGTTTACTTTGAATAAACTGAACCTGGTGCGTGGTTCCAAGGTCAAGCTCATAGGTTACTGTGGTTTGAATGTAAGATGTCCCCCATGGGTTTGTGCATTTAAACAACTGACCCCCCAATGGGGGCAGCGTTTGGGGAGGTTGTGGAACTTGCATAGGTGGAGCCCTCATAGAGGAAGTGGGTCATTGGGGGTTAAGCCTTGAGATTTTGTAACTTATCCATACTTCCAATTCACTCTTTGACTCCTGACTATAGATACAATGTTACCATCCAGCCTCTTAATCCCACTGCCAGGCTTTCCCAGCCATGATGGAGTGATCTCCTCAGACTGGAAGACTAAATTCTGCAAATTGCTTCTTGTTAAGTATTGGGTTATAATAACAAGAAAAGTAACTAATGTATAGATCTTCTTTCCCTGTGGGTGGGGTTATAGTTCATCCATCTGGGTTGGACAGACACTGCTGCCTTTCTTAAATATAAGCAGAGGGGAAAGCCCTGTCTGGTTCCTGACCCAGAGGAAAAAGGGCACTGTACTTCTATCTAGTATTCTTTGGTTTGGGTCAACTCCAATCAAAGTTCAGATGTTTGGATTGCAGAATTTTCAAATATTGAGAGGCTAGAAATGTAAGAGCCTCTCGGCTGCTAGGGTGACACACAGGCACTGAAAGGTGTCTGGATGTCTGCCTCACCCCACTTTGCTTTTAAGCCGTTATTCATTGTTCTTTCCCTTTGCAATCAGAGTAAGTACTTCGACCTTTGTGTCTTCTCTCATCAGCCCCTCTCCTGACCAATTTCATCATGGTCCTCCTCCTTGCTTGGCTAATGCTAGCCAGTCAGCCCAGACTTATCCAAGAAAGCCAACAGTCTCTGCTGCCAATACAACTGGATGAATTAACCTAAGTTTCAGGGAAGATCTATAACTCTAGCCCTGGAGCCATGCGTGATGTTATAGGTTTGCACAGAGATGGTTGAGTCAACAGAAAAGTCAAGTGAGTTTCACACACTTCAGACATCAGGTCTGGGAAGGGACTGTGAGTGAAAACGGCAAGCGACAGTTCAGAGTTCTATCTCTTAAACATCCTTAGCTAGCTCTTATACCAAGACCCTTGTACTTCTAGGACCATCCAGCACAAAATATATCTATCCCTCATAGACTGGCTTCCCTGGAGCATGCTGTCTAACATCTGTTGCAGGTATTTTCCTACTTATTGTATTACAGGATTTCTTTCCCTTGTACCAGTGCAGAGCAAGCCAGTGAGCACAGCTCCTGCATGACTTCTGTTTTAGTGTCTGCCTCCAGATTCCTGACTTCCTGCCTTGGCTTCTCTCAATGGATTGTGACCTAAGATATGTAAGGCAAATCAACACTTTCCTCCCTGTGGTGGTTTGAATATGCTTGGCCCATGGGACATGATGGCACTATGAGGCATGGCCTTTGTGGAGTAGGTATGGCCTTGCTGGAGTGGGTGTGGTCTTTGAGTGGGTGTGGCCTTGTTAGAGTGGGTGTGGTCTTGTTGGAGCAGGTGTGGCCTACTCCAACACTGCTGGGCAGGCTTCGAGATCCTATGCTCAAGCTCTGCCCAAAGTAGAAGAAACGCTGCAGAAACAGTCTCTTCCCGTTGCCTTCAGATCAAGATGTAGAATTCTCAGCCCCTTCTACAACACCATGTCTGCATGCACACTGCCCTAGTTCCCACCATGATCATAATGGGTTGAACCACTGAAACTGTAAGCCAGTCTCAATTAGATGTTTGCCTTTATAAGAATTGCTGTGGTCATAGAGTCTCCTTACAGTAATAGAAACTAAATGGTTGCTGTAAAATTAAAATAAAATTTGTCTTTTACCCAACACTAGGTCTGGCACCATAGTGCCCCAAGATATCTGGTAGATATCCTCATCTCAGTCAGCAAAGCCTCTCACCTGCTTTGCTCCATTCCCATATCACACTGCCAAAGGCTACTCTCTGAGCCGGGCAACAATCTCTCTACCCATCTGGTTACCAAGGCAGGTTGCCACCATGTCAGAATAGGCATCTCAATTCCGTGTCGGCCCAGTGTCTCCAGCTACCACATACTCTCTTAAACTTAAATCACCACATGAAAGAACACACAACACAATACCCTCTGACCCCATTGATAATATATAATTTGCTCATCTAGACATACAAAGCCCTGTAAACATCCATCCCTTAAGAATATTCATAACAACCTGTAAACGTGCATAGAGGAATCTTAGCATCCGCCTCCATGTTCTCTCTCAGCTGCTTCTCCTCCTCCTGTTCAGTCTCCTCCTCTTCCCTCACACTTTTCTCTCGCCCATCCTTCCTTCTCATCCGATGACAGGCCTCCTTCTATCTTGTACCTGCCTTCATCTGTGTGACATCATCCTACATTTCACCCTTTTTGTCTAATTAAAAAAAGCTTTTCTCGGGGTTGGGGATTTAGCTCAGTGGTAGAGCGCTTGCCTGGGAAGCGCAAGGCCCTGGGTTCGGTCCCCAGCTCCGAAAAAAAGAACCAAAAAAAAAAAAAAAAAAAAAGCTTTTCTCTCAAATATAAGCTGAGCACGACTATTATCATTTTGTAATTAAAAGCATAAAATATGCCTAACACCCAGTCCAACATTTTCTCAGTGAAACAGAACATTTAGTTATCCATTCCAGCTTAAGAAAGGCTTAAAATCTATGTTATAGTCTGGCTAGCTTGTATACTATCTGATAACTATCTAATAAAATATGTATTTCAAAGTTAAACAGCCTGATAGGCTATGAGTTTTTAATCAGTCTTCAACCCCGTCAGAAATCTGAGAATGACCAAATATCTATACCCATAGGAAGCCTAACACGCTTCCAGAACTGAGAGGTTGAAGAGACAAATCACTAGCACAGTCCCCAGTTAGCAACATGTGAGCGGTAGTCTACAGCCTTCTGGCCCAAAATCAACTGACAGACTCTTGAAATGCGGAAATCTTGAAGGGCTGATAATTCTGGCTTGGCAAAATTATCAGTCGACCTTTCTGCATAAGGTGTCCCTTTTTGGACAGTATTAGTCTGTAGATGAAGTAGGCAGTTTCTGCTCAGTGGCTGGCTAGACACAAAGTACTCACTCGGAGGTAGAGATGCTCAATTTCTTCATTAAATCCACCAAAGGGATTTAATCATTAAATCATTAAGTTAGGACTATTAGGAGCAGATATGTCTCAACAAAAGATAAATAACTTTAAATCTCATATTTTGTGGATTTCTGACATTTTTGAAAACCATCTGTCTATATAAGGTAATCTGGACTGTTGTCCATTAGCTGTCTTATTATCTTGAAAGTATTCTAACAAACTCAGAGCCATGAATTTGCTATTTGGCCCTTAACTCACATGTGTAGTCAACTCAGAAGTTTGTAGTCAATATAAGGACCGGCTCTGAATGTCTGCATTCACTCTGCCTGGTTTCCAGACTTTTCTCACAACTCTCTACTTGGAGTCAGTGACTAATTTTCCTTAAGTTCCGAACCATGGGTGAAAATTTCCATGTGATTCAGGTAATCTCTGTGCTCTCTTCTTAAAAACAAACTTAATCACCTTCTAATAATACCTGTCATTAAGAAGTAGCTCTGTTTAACTAGGATTTTAGCTCAAAATTCCCATGCGTCAGAAGGAATATGAGTATCCTGAAAGACTTTCTAAACAACTTTCTTTAAAAAGCAGCCTTTAATCTCTAACTCTCTGAGCTGCCACTACTTATCACACAGCAGGGAACCTACAGCCGGCCAGCCCAGGATGCTTCTGTGTTTCTCTGTTTAAAGTTCCTGCACTTGAGGTATCACATGACCCAACATAGCGCTGGCCTCCTCTAACTTAGAAAATAAAACCTTCTTTCAACTCTTAGGATTACTAGTGGATTCTCGTTCACCACATGAGTTGGTTCAATGTCATACAAGATAGAACAAGGATTTTCATTGGATGAGAAGGAAGGATGGGTGAGAAAAAACTTTGAGGGAAGAGGAGGAGACTGAACAGGAGGAGGAGAAGCAGCTGAGAGAGAACATGGAGGCGGATGCTAAGATTCCTCTATGCACGTTTACAGGTTGTTATGAATATTCTTAAGGGATGGATGTTTACAGGGCTTTGTATGTCTAGATGAGCAAATTATATATTATCAGTGGGGTCAGAGGGTATTGTGTTGTGTGTTCTTTCATGTGGCAATCAAAGTTTAAGAGAGTATGTGGTAGCTGGAGACACTGGGCCACCACGGAATTGGGATGTATATGTTTGACATGGTGGCAACCTGCCTTGGTAACCAGATGGGTAGAGAGATTGTTGCCAGGCTCAGTGAGTAGCCTTTGGCAGTATGATATGGGGATGGAGCAAAGCAGGTGAGAGGCTTTGCTGACTGAGATGAAGACACCTACCAGATATCTTGGGGCACTACGGTGCCAGACCTAGTGTGGGGTAAAAGACAAATTTTATCTTAATTTTACAGCAACACTTCCTAAGTTGCTTTAGGTCAGTATTTTATCACAGAAATGTGAACCCTTAGACAGAGGGAATCTTGGCATATTATTTGAGTTTATATGACATTAAAGATTTACAAAATAAAGGTAGGAGTGTCCCTAGGAGTTCTTGAGTCCGTGTGATGGAAAGAGTGACAGCTCTCTCATCTCACTCTACGGTTTAAAGAGACTTAGACAGGATATGACCTAGAAGGGCCAGACATAGGTTCTCAGCAAGAAGGGAGAAAACAGATGAAGCAAGGGACACAATAAAAAAGGTACTGAAGATACAGGTTGCTGTCCTCTTTTGTTTTTTTTTTTCTTACTCTAGACCTAGACAAAGTCAATGACTGTGGCAGCCAATCAGTGAGTTCCCGTGTGTGGACAGAGGCTGTCCCTGTTTCATCCCTCATCAGAGGATTCCAGGCCACAATCTGAGACTCTACTAACTGTCCCCTGAAACCTTGTGAACACACAGGGTGTGGTCCCTGGCTCCTTAGCAAGGTAGGATAGAATGGGGGCAGACATACCTGGATGGAATCAGACAGAAGGGCCAGACAACAGGGAAAATAATTTCCCAGGCACATCACTCAGGAGGAGACGGTTGCTAGGACAACTTGGTCCTATACTTTTGTCACAAAGAATTTCAGCCTCAGTCTCATCTCTAATTTAGAACGGTTGTCCATGTGCTTGTAGGAGACTGACCTTTGGGGGAAATATGGAAAACAAATTTTTTTAAATAATGAAAGCTTTCAGAAAGTAAACATGCTCAGTACAGTTGGTCTGCTGTGCAGAGCAGTACCAGTCAGTTCCACATTTGACAAGTCCCACACTGAGCCCTTGAGGGAATTCATTCTTGATTCTGAGTCTTTACCTTCCTATCTTCCTTTACCAGTAGGGTGCTCAGAATAGCCAGTGTGTCGAAAGTACCATGCTGAAATGTCACGTTTCACTGTGCATTGTAGAGCATTCTCAGAGAGAAACATGTTGTCCTGAGACCCTTAGTTCCCAGGAACTGCCTGAGAGGCTTTTAGTATGTCATCCTAATGGTACCAAGTTATTAGAGGCATTAACTGCGTAACTACCAGGTGCCTTTTAATATATTAGTCTCAGCCTCTTGGCTTGTGATGGGCTCTTTGAAAAGCAGAGTGGTTTTGGGTTGACGGCAGGGATCACAAGAACACTGGAAGCCCATTGGGCAGCCTGTGCCTGGGTCCATTTTCGGCTCTCCATTTGCTCGGTTGGAGAATACCTGCAAGGACATGCTTTCCTCTGTGTCTTGGACGATGGCTCTTGTCACAAAGCAGACACAAAGCAGAGGGGCACACATTGTCAAGTCCTCTCACTGTTCCTGTCTATGAAAACCTTAATCATGTGTGTTTGCCTGCCCCTTTCTCTTTTTCCATGCTAATGAGACGGGGCTGGGGGGTGTTAGGCAGTCCACCCTGCCCTACCTCCTTGATGGGCAAATTTCCATTTAGAATGTAGACTGGACCCTGTTTAGACCACAGCCATTTGATTTGCTTTCATTTGTAACAGAGTCTGCAGCGACCCCTCAGTCAATCTCGTTGGATTGACCCTTTTGTCCCCCACTGAATGGTTAAGCTTGGGCAGTGTGGAGAGTCATCCCTGGCTCCCAGGCTGCAGGCTGCACAGCTGACCATATTAGGAGTATATGAAGGGAAGATTCAGTTCCCGGTGCAGCGGGAGCCTTCCATCAGGCTGAATTGCAGAAGCTATATTTAGCACCAGACTCTGGGGAACAGCGGCTTAAATGTGGGAGTGGGTTGCTGGAATGCAGATGTGTAGGGGACCTCTACTCCAGTCTCCAGGGATCTTCAGGTTGATGCCTCGGGGTGGGGATGGGGGAGGAGGGAGAGAGAGAGAGAGAGAGAGAGAGAGAGAGAGAGAGAGAGAGAGAGAGAAAGCACCTTTCTCTCCATGCCTTCTTAGTTGTCTGGGTAGTGTTCTTTGCCGGGGGAATATAATTCAGTCCCTTTCTGCTCTGTTGCCTTTTTAGTATGGAGAAAAAGAGCCATGACTGTTGAATGAATCATCTCTCAGAAGGTTGTAAACCATGATTTTTCTCCCCTCAGCCTCCCCTCCCTATCCCATATCCACTCAACATGATTTGTGCAGTCACCTTGTGTGATGTCTTCCCTTAGGAACTAAAAGGACTCAACTCCTTTCTGAAGGACATGAACCTTTAGTAACAGGAGGATAGTCTTCATGTCGCCGTGGCCCTAGGTCTAGCAATGGTATATATTATATAATATTATATATTATATTATATATATATTATATTATATATATATAATTTCTAGAAGAGAAACATAGTATGTATAAATTGATTTCATAGGAGTCCATACACCATATTCACACAGACTTTGATGAGAGCAGAAATTAAGGAAATGTCAAAGTATCTTTTACTTGTTGCCTAGTGTAATTGTCACTCTGGGTGCTCACTGCCCCTCTCTGCTAACTTAGGCCCAGTTTGGAAGCTTCTAGCCTCCATACAATCTTAGCCTAGAATGCTTCAGCCTCTGAGACATACTGCTGGATAAGTTCACCCTTTCTAGCTGTTTCTGAACTCTGGCGAGCTAGATCAACTCAGCTGTTCTGGGTCAAAACTTCTCTCCATGGTGATTGATTCCAACTGGCTTCTTTCTCGGCCTCTCCTTAATTGCTCTGTTTAACCTCAAACTAACTCTAACAATCTGTTCTAATCTTTGGGCTCCTTCTCATCCTCTGGATCATTCTGTCTGTATCTGTGTGTCTAGCTTGTTCGATCTCTGCAACTTCTATCTCTATAAATGTTCAGGTAAAACTGCTCCTCTCTCTCTCTCTCTCTCTCTCTCTCTCTCTCTCTCTCTCCCCCTCTCTCTCTGCATCCTCTCCCTTCCTGTGAGAGTTGGCATATCCTAGTCTGTCAAATCTTTCCCTGACTCATCATTTTTCTGCCACTCATTTAGACACCACTTTCAAACACGGGTGCTTCCCTCTACAAACTAATTTTACCTTCATCGTTTGGGATTAAAGGTGTATACTAAAGACATTTCTCTATTCTAGCCAGAGGGATTAAAGATATGGTAAGACTGAGCCACACCACAACTAAAAATAGGTTTTTTTCACAGTGTGATCAAATATCCTGAAACACAGATAATATGAATACAATAATGAATGATGCTGAAGCAAATGTTCTGAGGGTTGTGGTACCTGTGATCTCAGAGTAATCTGATTATCACAGTCTCTCTCTCTCTCTCTCTCTCTCTCTCTCTCTCTCTCTCTCTCTCTCCCCCCTCCCCATACCACTCCCCAAAACCTTACCACCTCAACTGAATGAGAGTTTACATGAATGGGAGACAAAGGCTGTTTTTAATAACAATTCTTGGGAAACCACTGAACATTTAGAACACTGGACTCTCATATTTGTTTCTCCTACAAAGCCACTTAATTTCTCCAAATTATCTCATATTCATTAATTTCACTCAGGCGAAATACTATATGAGCATGAAGTTTGCCTTGGAAAGTTTGTTCGAATTAAAAGTGTTTCTTGTTGAGCTATTTTCCACTACAGCTGGAATGCTTTCTCTTTAGAGACTCAGCTAGGAGGAAACGGTTGAGCTGTTTGTATGGCTTTGGTTAAAGCTCACAAATTGCAGTCAAGTCTAATGCATATGCATATGTGCACAGTAAAAGAAAAGGCTCTCAAGGAATTCAACCAGGCAACAGACTTCCTCACCAGCTATAGTAAGACCAGAAGTTACCTTCCAGTGAAAAGGTGCAGAGCAAACAATAGGTGGATACTGTGCCCAGAGATAGAAATGGAAGTTAACCACAGTCTATTGAGACAGTCTAAAGGGAATCAGGGAAGCTGGGTGTGGGGGTAGGGATCAGAAATGGCAGCAGATTCAGTGCAAGAGGGAAGAAAGGCTGAGCCTTATGTGGAGACATCAGGAAGAAGCTAGGATTTGGAGGCGATCCACCACAGGCAACAGAGCTCACCTCAGCAGGCAGAGTATGGTGTGGTGGACCTCTATGGCCATTGGCGGCTTAAAGCTGTTGTGTGATAGTATCTTCCGAGATTGAAAGAGCCTGTTCTACAGGAAGCTCCTTATAGGAAGGTAAACAACCCAAAGTAACTTTTAGGAAGTTCCTGAAACTGACCAAAGTGACTAGGACCCATCCCTGCCAGTTAAGCAATAAAAGCTGACACCCTCTCTCACACAAAGCACAGAACCAAGCTGCAAAGAAGACTCCAGGGCAGACAACTGCCTGGAACAAGCAGAACAGGCCAAGCTGCCTGGAAGAGGTTTAGACCAAACTGAGTCACCTGGAAAGAATACTCTTCACCCTGTGGAGCTGCCTGCAGCCCGTGCAGCATGCTATAGGTTCCCAGCCGTGTGAGCTGTCATCTATACTGGGGTGGGCTTTCAGTAATGTCACTGCCTTTAAGTTCCATATGCCTGAAGGGACTCTAGCCAGCCCAAGCAGGGCAAACATGGCTCTGGCAGGCCTTTCCCTTCTCCCCCATTCCCACTACCTTGCTAAAAACAAACAACAGTGGAGGATAGTAGATTACATTCCTAAAGCTAACCCCAAGGTCTAGTTCCTTATTTGGTCACTTCTTCCTGCTGAGGCTGACTACCAAGGTCCACCTATACTGAAGTCTAACAATCAAAGAATCCTTTGGTTCTTAACATACCCAACTAAAATTAAGTACCTCACCCTAACATGGTGTTTCCCCTTTTACCTTTATAAACGTACATTTGCCCACAGCCCACATCTGTCTCTTCTTTATCCAGAGGCATTCCTTTAGGCCCCTCCAGGACAAATATTCCTTCCCCCTCTCTCTTGTTCCTTTCCTGTTTTCCCTCACCCTCTATCACCTATCTTTGTCTCTTATTCCCTTCCCTTTGTCTCTCTGGGGCAAATAAATGACCTTTGTGCTGAGAACTTGGCCTTGAGGGGTCCTGAGCCTACCGGTCCTTTCAGTGCTTCTGTGGGTAACCCCCATAAACTCACTGGTTTGCAAAGCTAGACTCAGGCAGAGTTGTTTCTCTGGCTCCCCGTTGCTCTATCTGGAATGAAATAGAGGCAAACTCATCAGGCAAAGCAACAACACATGGCAAGGGGAAATGGCGAAGTCACGGAATTGCTCTAACGAGGCAGGTGGTGCAGGAGGGTGAGGTTGGCAACAGAAGTGTCATGCTCCTTCCCTTGAAGGGGCAGACATCTAGAGGCGAGCATATGCTGGAAGGTGAAGGAGGATAGCATGAGGTACCCATGGAAGCACTGAGCAGACAAAATGCTCAAGGTTCCCAATCATGTGCGGGACACAAAATAATTGGTGAGGATTTAGCTTGCAGAGAATCGCAGATCACGGTCATGAGGGTTGTAGACAGTCTGTGTCTTCCTCAACGCACACACTGTGCACCCTGATGATCATACCACACTCATAAATCCTCATTCAATCCAAGGAAACTGAGGCAGGAAGAAGCACTTGAGTAAGGCACATCTAGATGTTAAATCTTACCTTCAAACTTAACTGCTCTGCTCTCCTAACACTCACGGTGCTCCAGCTTTGGGGATAATTTGAGATCTGATTTTGAAGGAAAGAAGTATTTTCCATTTAGAGCTGTAATTTTCGCCACACGTTGGATCTGATAGTGGGCCTTATCAAACACCAGTCCTTACCATCCACAAGGTACCATGCTATGTGTTGGACCATAGGGAAAAATTAGATATAGGTCCCCAAGGAATACTGTGGTAGATGACCTCCCAAATTATGATGGCCTCACACTCAGCTCTCTGGGTGTGATGTGCAGATATGGATGCAGATAATCAGAGCGGGCTCAAGTGTTAGCATCTGAGGAAGCTTGAAGGAATAGTGACTTCTGGGTAGACAAGAAAAAGAATGCAATTGCAGGTGAAATTGGGCAAGTTCTCTGGAAACATGAACCATCAGAAACTTTAAGTGACATTTCCCCACAAACTTGAAACCAGAATATTAGGAAACAAACCCCGGAACATATACTGACACCTTCCTACCAGCCCATATGCACTTGCATAGGGGTGTTAGAACCTACTAAATTTCTCAACCAGTGCTCCTACAATGCCCTTGTCAGAGCCAGCAGCGATGACTCTGCAGCCTGTCCAGCAAATTGACAAATTATAACTCTGAGAGCTCCCCAAATAGCAGTGATCAGATCTCGATAAGACCCAGATAAATCGGAAGGCTGTAGGACTGTCCTACAAGGTCATACATGACCTTCAGGATGGCTAGATAAGCCGTCCCCTCCTCTGTAACGCTCATGATGACAATTTGTCTCTGCTCCCACTTGGATTTCCAATTTCCTTCTTAACCTATGAGACGCTGATTAAATTAAGCACTATTGACATCCTGGCTCTTAAAATAGAAAACTCACTTATAAGGATCAGACGCCAGAATAACCCAGTGTCCAGTGTCAATGCTGGCTTCTCATTTGTAGTTGACATTGTTTTATTTTTTTTCCCTGTAGTTGTAAAGATTAGATGTTTTTAGGGAGGTAGTCATAGAATTGTAGGTCTTCTCTGCCTTATACTCTGCAGCTTTTTAGTGCCTGGATGAAGAAGATCATAGAGCCAGAGGGACTAATTATAAGTTAGATTCTAGAGGGAAACCCTAAATGATAGCTAACGATGGCCATATGCCATGCTTCTGTGGTTGAACATTTGCCTCAGCTAGGAGGTTGAGCTCTTCTTAGTCTGTCTGTGTCCCAAATTAACCTAAGCCTCCTCTTCCACCTGGGTGGCAACCACACTTCTTTCATTATTAAGAAAATAGAATCCATCTGATATTTGACTATGTGCCTCTGTATCTGTTTCCATCAGATGGTGAATGAAACCTTTCAGGAGACACTTATGCTAGGCTCCTGTCTGCGTGCAGAGTATCAGTAACATCAGGAATTGGTTCTTGTGTGTAGGCTATGTTGAGATGGACCTGCCATTGGTTGGCGGTTCCCTTAGTCTCTGCTCATTTTTACCCTCATATTTTGTAGGCAGGACAAATTTAGGATTGAAGGTGGGATGATGTCCCCCTCCCTCCTGGAAGTCCTGCCTGGACCGGGGTTGGCCACTTCAGTCTCCATATCATCCTGTGGAAGAGTTGGGGATAGGATCAAGGGAGCCAATGAGGTCAAGAAGACCTACAGAATCAACTAACCTGGGCCCATGGGTGCTCATGGAGTCTGAACCATCATCCAAAGAGGAGCATGCAAGGGTTGGACCTAGGCCCCCTACACATCCCTAACAGATGTGCAGCTTAGTCTTCATGTGGGTCCCCTAATGATTGGAGCAGAGGCTGTTTCTGACTCTGTTGCCTGCCATTGGATCCCTTTCCCTAACTAGTTTGCCTGGTTGGGCCTCAGTGGAAGAGGATGAGCTTAGGCCTACTGGAACTGGATGTCCCAGGGTGGGGTGGTACCAAAGCGGGGTTCCCCTTCTCTGAGAAGAAAGGGAGATGGTAAAGGAGGAAGAACAGTTGCAATCGAGATGTAAAGTGAACAAGTAAATAATTAAAAAAAAATGAAAAAAGAATCCAAAGAAGTCATTTGACTTCTTTCTCTGTACTCCATTGGAATCTTTTCTTCTTTCAAAAATTTTATTTCTATTTGTGTGTGTGTGTGTGTGTGTGTGTGTGTGTTTTCTTCTAAGACAGGGTTTCACTGTATAGCCATGGCTGTTCTGGAACTCATTTTGTACACCAGGCTGGCCTCAAACTCAGACTCTTGCCTGTCTTTGCCTCCTGTGTGATAGTATTAAAAGTGTGCACCCCCATCCTCTACCACTGGAAACCTCTTGGTGTCTCCCTGAATCTGTATTCAGAAAACACACAGGAGGAATTGGCCTTAAATGTGTGATTTCCAACTTGTAAGCAGATTGTTAATACATCCCAGAAGCTCGAGTTTGTTAATCCCTCCTTGACCCCCCTGCTTCTCAGTGTTCTGTGCTTTCTCTCCTTCCCTTGGACCTACATCAACTTCTAGTCTTAATTTTATGGATAGCTCATGTCTTATTTTCCAGTTGTACAGAAGGCTGAGTCAACCTGAAAGGACCTCTACAGGTACCCATGAATGAATGGGTTTGTTACCACCATCTAAGTACAATATCCTGTCCTGTTCACCCTTGTGACTATAGTCTTGAGTGAGGTCAAACTTCTCCGTTGTTGGCTAGATCCTAACTTCCTCCAGATATTCACTGACATGGCCCAGATACCAGCCCACTCATCTGTCACCACCTATGCTTCCCTCTCGATCACACTACTTCCAGCAGCCCACAAATGCGCATCACTTAGAAACAGCAATAACATGGTCCTTTCCCATAACTGCAGGGAAGTGGAGGTAGAACAATTATGAGTCAATGCTGGCATCTGCTCCCCAGAGAGTTGGAAGCTAGCCTACATGAGCTCCTGTCTCAATAAACAAAACAACAAAAAATGAACCTTGACCTCACTTTGCCTGACTAGCCCCCATGGATTCCCCTCCTTTCAGTGTCAAGTTTCTCAGAAGCCATACCTATTCTTGTCACCTCTAATTATATTCTTCATTCTCTCTTTAATCCCTTCTAGTCAGGCATTTCCATCACTAAGCCAAGAAAGTGTCTTATCAAGGTCAATGAACAGTTCCTAAGGCGTTCTGATGGAGGTTCCTGCCTCTCTTCTCTTGAGCATCTGCTCAAGCTTTCCTTGAAGTCCTTGCTCCCATGTTATCCAGGACCTCATCCTTGCCTGCTTTCCCAACTGTCCTTCTGGTAGCTACTTGTCAGATTCCCTTTCTGGTTCTTATTTATCACCCCAGCCTTAGATGCTGGGGACATGCTGAGCTTGGTACATTGACCTCAGCTGTTTCGCTTTTTATACCAGCTTTGTTGGTGGCCTTGCCTGGTCTCAAGACTGTAAGTTTTATGTGATGTACTCTGATTGTTCCCAGCATCCAAAGTGGTTGGTCAAGCTTGATGTTCTCTGATCTCACAGAGCCTGCATCCAAGGCATCAGAGCATTCCGTTGGCTCAAATTCCAGAATGCTTCCAGGATCCAGTCTGTCTTGTCAACTCTCTGCTAATCTCATGCCAAGCCACTGACAGCTACTGCCTAGATTATTGCAGTCGCTTCCTAGATGGCCCGGCTACTGTTCTGGCTTCTCTCGAGTCTGCAGTTATGACGGCAGCTAAATGAGCAGCTTGACACCTAAGTCAGAACATGTGCTTTCCTGGCTCAAAAACTTTGCAACGCTTCTCTGTTGGACATGGGATAAAAGTCACGGTTCACCCTCTGCTGGCCAAACAGACCCCATCTGTTCTGCTCCTACTCTCTCCGCTCTCTCCAGACACTCTTTTCTGACTTTATCTCTTGGACCACTGTTTGGGTTTCTTCCTGTTCCTTCCCAATGCACATACTTGCTCAGAGCCTTTTAAATTAGCTTTGTTTCTGCCTGAAAAGCCCCACCCCCACCCATCTCTAAGACTCCCATGGCTCATCCCTCCCTTGAAGGTTTTTAACTGAGTGTCCCTCTTTCTATTTCTTTCTAAGTGGCCTCTCTAAAGTTACTTCCAGACCACTCTGCACGAGTTTCCTGATCTCTCTACTTTATCACTCGACGTTTACCACTCCTTTCCACTGAAGAGACTCTACGTATCCATCTCACTATTCCTCTCTTGCCAGAAGCTACATTCCACAGGTTATGGATTTCATCATTAGTATTTCAACCACCCCAAAACCTTCGGTGCCTGCAGCCATACTCGCTGTTTGATTGGAAGAATGGGTTCTAACGTCTACAACCCCATGGGTGGCCTATTCAGAGAGTAGGTATAAACGGGGGTCAGGTCAGTCAGTACTTCCTCTCCCCTTCAGCTCTCAGTGATTGTCTGACTTTCCCTGAATTTCTCCAACTGCATATGGGGAATCAAATTCTCAGCCTTCATTTATCAGGTCAAAGGGCTAGGTGTGGATCACTTAGAACAATGCCTCTGGCAATAGAAAATGCTCAGTAGATTCTACCAATCATTGTATAATCATGCTAATCAGGATCATCAAAACGCTCATTTCTGTTTCAATGATGCCATTTTTTTCTTGTTTTCCTCCATGTTAATATCTATGGTTTTCTTCTTATATTTTTGACTTGTTTTCCTTCACCAGACTTTTACTTGAAAATGGGTACCCTAGATCTTAGGGCTGGACCCTCTACTTACTGTCTGACTATCTGTCTATCATCTTATCTATCTATCTATCTTTCCATCCACCCACCCATCTATCCAAACAAACAACCAAGCAGCTATCTGTCTGTCTGTCTGTCTATCTTATCTATCCATCTAATTTGTGTATGTGTCTGTGTGTGTTTCATCCAATGTCCTAACAACTAATACCATTTATGTTTGTGACTTCCCATGTCTGTCTGCAGCACAGGCCCCCTGCCCTTTATTGCGAGCCGCCCCTTCCTTGATCTTGAGGTCACTGCCTGGACATCTTTAGAGACTCACATGGCTGTCATGATTTTAAGTCATGGGTATGGGTTCTTTACTGTGTTTCTTTTCCCCACTCTAAGTGTGAGCTGGACTTAGTGACTTGCTTTTACTGAAAAGAAGCCATCAAAAGCAATGAATGATGTGTAGTTTCTAAGGACTCAGTGTGGCTGTCTCTCTCTCTTAGATTTGTCCAACTTGGGGACCAGTGAGCAGAGTCTGCAGACATCCTGGCAGCTCCCTGATGAGGGGGAAGGTAAGCTCTTGCTGGTGAGGAACTGAGGGTGCGAAAGTGGGAACCCACATACACTGAGACATACCTCTGGTGACAATGGTGACAGTTCCCCTTGCTGTGTGGAAGGCAGTGTACTGGGGACCCTTTGCTAAAGCCACTCAGCTAGCAGCATCTAACTACCCCTATGGAACCCTAGCATAAATGCCTGCTGGTTTAAATCATTAAGTTCTGTGGGAATTTCTTGTTAAGGAGTCTCCAACAAGGTTAAGACCCAACAGTGACCATGGATTTGTCTGTAAAATTTTTTATATATTTTTGAAGTCTTTGTTTCATGTCTCAAGGTGAGCCCTTCTGGTGCCTGAAGTATGTCACGCTGTTTCTACTTAGAGGCCTTTGCTCTTTCCACTTCTAGCCCAGAAACCTCTGTGTCTACCAGTTCATGAGACTGGCATTTACCTCTCTGGATCAGGGTTAGTTCAATTACTGTCTTCCCAGAGATGCCTTCTCTCTGACCATTTGTGTAAGACAGACAGGCACAGACATACACAGGGACTCTCTAGGCTGATTCTCTGCCTGTGTTCTTCATGAGGAAGATTGTAATTTTGTGGGTTTTGTTGATTCCTTCTTACCTTTCTTCTCCAAGGACAAGAAAGTGTCATGGACTCCAGGCTGGGGAAGTTCTTGCTACAGAAAAGAAGCTTCACATGCTGTGTTGACTGAGAGAATGTTAAATAGACGATGAAGTAGACAAGTTGAATTCTGCCCTCTGGATCAAGTCATCTCAGGGGGCCCAAAACTGTCTGATTGTGGAGTGTGGCAAAGAGCAGAGCTGTCACCCAGTAGCCAGCATGACTGAGCTTGAATGGCTGAACACTGCAGTCTGTGTATTCTGACATGTTTTACATGACACTAAAAGGCACATAGCACAAACCATCTAAGCTTAATGTGAGCATATATGTATGTTTAAAGAAAAATACAATTTCTCTCAGTGATAGAAAAAGTTCCAGGTGGGACAGAGGCTCAACTATCCCCAACAGATTGAAGAATGAGTCCTCAGCAGGAGAAGAGCTCCCTCATGATGCATAGCCAGGCCTTGCTCAACACTCCTGAACTTGTACTTAAGAAACTGACTTCTGGGCTAGAGAGATGGCTCAGTGGTTAAGAGCACAAGCTAGAGTCATCTGAAAGGAGGGAACCTCAATGCCTCCATAAGATCCAGCTCTAAGGCATTTTCTTAATTAGTAATTGGTGTGGGATTTCCTAGCCTATTGTGGATGGGGTCATCCCTGGGCTAGTGGTCCTGTGTTCTATAAGAAAGCAAGCTGAGGAAGCCACAGTGAGCAAGCCAGTAAGCAGCACCCCTCCATGGCCTCTGCATCAGCTCCTGTGTCCAGGTTCCTGCCCTGTTATCGTTTCTTTCCTGACTTCCTTCAATGACAACCATGCCATGAAGTGTAAACCAAGCAAACTCTTTCCTCCCATGCTTTTTGGTTACGGTGTTTGTTCAGCAACAATAACCCTAATATATCAGTCATTCCATTGCTGAGTGATTGGGGGCAGAGCTGAGATAGGATCGGGAGTCCAAGGTCCACCTAAGCTACACAGTGAGTTGAAGGCCATCCCGAGTTGCATAGTCAGGATGCCTATGACTATAAAAAGAGAAAGACTATATATAGTTGAGGACAAAGTATGGCTGATACAAAGAAGCAACATTTAGCATTGCAGATAACGACTGCTGTTACAAGGCAGTATTTCAGTTACATTGTAACAAAACTACCCTAAACTTGATAGTATAAAACAATAACCATTTAGTTATGTGCGTTGATTTTTGGGGGTCCAGGAGTTGAGATGGCAGAAAGCTAATATAGCTTGATGTCTGAGTATCATCTGATTTCGGATGGACAACAAGATTGGATAGCTGTTGAGGATTATTTTGAAACATCATTAGCTCACCACTGGACTGGGCTTTTCTCTAATTGTTGCCCACACTACCCTCTGCGGCCTTTCCCATGTTAGGGGATGACATGATATCTTCATTTCTAAAGAAAACAAAGGAAGTGCTATCCTAAAGTACCACCAAAAGGCAGCATGATATTTACCAATTTGCACCAAAAGATGATAGGGTATGGCCCATTGAAAGGGGGCAGACCATTGGGTTGGCCATTCTTCCTTCTGTGACAGATGAAGAAATATTGGGATAAGTGCAAGGAGTGTGCCCAGGTTAGATTAGTGATCTTCTCACATGTCTTACTGAGGACAATTGAACACTATATTTTACCCTATAGTTATTGAAGGGGCTTGAACTTGACTGTATTTAAGAATTTAAGAAGTATGATGATGGAACCACAGAGGAAGGCTATTGAAGAAGGAAAGAAGAGAGGAAAGAAAGAAGTGAAATAGTTAAAGCAAGAAAGACAAAGACCTGAACTAAGACATCGGTGGGGAAGTGCAGCTTTGAGAATTGTCAGGGGCTATGGGTAGTGCTATTTGGAGAAAATGAAAACGTCAGAAATCCAGCTGAGTTTGGAAAAAGATAAAGTGACTTTGGGGCACGTTGAGCTTGAGCTGCTGAAAGGTCACCCAGTGTAAAGTGTCCCATAGACAGCTGGAGTCAAACATTAGGAGCTCAGAAAAGAAGAGGAAAGGTAGTCCTTAGTCTGGTAGTATTGGTTGGTGTCACGAGTAAGTAATTGTTTAGGAAGAACATTCAGAGAAGATGTTATTAACAGTTTGGCAGTTAGCAAAGGTAGAGGTGTTATTAGAACACATGGAGAAATGTTTAGAAAAGCAAAACAAGAATAGGAGGAAACTTGTGTCAGAGAGAGCAAGACGAAAGCCAAAGCCAACAAAGAAGATGTCTGTGTGGTACAGGAGGTAAAACATTGATTGACTTGTGTTCCCTCTCTCGCTAATCTTAAATACCTACTTGATAAATAAGTTCTTTTTTTTACTTTTATTTTTTCAATTAATTAATTAATTAATTTTTACATTAATTTTATTCCCCTCCTGGTCCACCCTCCTACTGTTCCACATCCCATACCTCCCCCCGCCCCATCCCCCGACTCCACTATTATGTCCCCTCCCCACCCACCCCACCAGACCTCTAAACTCCCTGGGGCCTCCAGTCTCTTGAGAGTTAGGTGCATCCTCTCTGACTGAACCCAGACCTGAGAGTCCTCTGCTGTATATGTGTTGGGGACCTCATCTCAGTTGGTGTATGCTGCCTGGTTGGTGATCCAGTGTCTGAGAGATCTTGGGGGTCCAGGTTAATTGAAACTGATGGTCCTCTTACAGGGTTGCTCCCCTCCTCAGCTTCCTCCAGTTTTTCCCTAATTCAACAACAGGGGTCAGCAGCTTCTGTCCATTGGTTGAGTGTAAATAACTGCAACTGACTCAGCTGCTTGTTGGGTCTTTCAGAGGGCAGTTATGATAGGTCCCTTTTTGTGAGCACTCCATAGCCTCAGTAATGGTGTCAGGCCTTGGGTGTCCCCTGCCTCCCCACCTTGAGCTGGATCCCACTTTGGTCCTCTCCCTGGACCTCCTGTTCCTGCAGTTCTTTCAGACAGGAACAATTATTGGTCAGAGTTTTGACTGTGGGATAGCAACCCCATCCCTCCATTTCATGCCCTGTCTTTTTGTTGGAGGTGGGCTCTACAAGTTCCCTCTCCCCACTGTAGGGCATTTCATCTAAGAAAGAGGATCACTTCTCCATTGCTGGTGGGATTGCAAACTGGTACAACTCTCTGGAAATTAATCTGGATGTTTCTCAGAAAATTGGGAATATATCTACCTGAAGACCCAGCTATACCACTCTTGGGCATAGACCCAAAAGATGCCCCACCATGCTATAGGGGCACATGTTCCACTATGTTCATAGCTGCCTTATTTGTGATAGTCAGAAGCTGGAAATAACTCAGATGTCCCGCAGTAGAAGAATGGATACAGAAAATGTGGTCATTTACACAATGGAATACTACTCAGCTATGAAGAATGAGGACATCCTGAGTTTTGCAGGCAAATGAATGAAACTATCATTCTGAGTGAGGCAGGCCCAAAAGGCTAATAAGTGAATATTAGCCAAAAAAGTACAGAATACCCAGGATACAGTCCACAGAACTCAAGAAGGTTAACAAGCTGAAGGGCCCAAGTGAGGATGCCTCAATCCCACTTGGAAAGGAAAAGAAAGCAATCATAGGAGGCAAAGGGAAGGAGGGGCATGGGTGGGAAAGGGGAGAGGGAAGGGAAAAGGGGAACGTGATCTGGTATTGGGTTGGGGGACAGGACTGAAGCCCTAAGGGCCAGCAGAAAGAATGGAAATAGGCAACCTAGGGAGGTAGCAGGTGTGTGTGTGGGGGGGGGGGCTCTAGAATGTACCAGAGATCTGGGAGGTGAGAGACACTCAGGACTCAAAGAGAGAGAGCTTAGATAAATGAGTTCTTATCTCCCATTCTTCAAACAAACAAACAAAAGCAAAATGAGAAGAGAGCCAAAGTTGGGAATTGGATGAAAGAAATTGAGAAGGACGTCTTTTTATATTTAAAACATTTCTTCCCATCTTGAGTTACTAGGGCAGTTTGAATTGGATGACCATATCTGACTGAAGGTAATTGAAGGGAAAAGGAAAAAAAATGTTGGGAGAATATTAATGTGTCTCATGCAATGTGAAGACTTGGTCATCAGATCACAGTACACAGTGAGAAGCACCAGGTAAACTGAAAAAAAGCCAGCCATCGCAGTGTTCTCTCTAATTCATCCTCTGTCTCTCTCTCTCTCTCTCTGTCTCTCTCTCTGTCTCTCTCTGTCTCTCTCTGTCTCTCTCTCTCTCTGTCTCTCTCTCTATATATATATATATATACACACACACACACACACACACACACACACACACACACACACACACACACACACACATCTCCTCTCCTCTCTGTTGGCTTCATCCTCATCAATAGACCATGGTCTTGCAGGTAGCCCCTAAGTCCTACATGGTGAGCTTTTACTACTAAGTTGGCTCATTACAAAAATGCCCCATGAATGAAGAATGAAGAACCATCTCTTGGGGAAGAGGGCTGGAGTCCTGGAATGGAGAAGATGGGACGCAGTATTCTATTAAAAAAATGGAGACAGGAAAGCTAGGCCCACATGGCCCTGTGTGTGGAGCCTCAGCATTCAGTTTCAGAGAGGATTTATTTTTCTCAGAAGCTTAGGTCACCCTCCACCATGGAGTGTGACTCGTTGTCCTTATTTATCTTGGCAGTCCCCTTTCTACACATACTACCTTGGCACAGTTATTAATAGCATCCCTTCCACTTTCAGAAATGTCCTGAGTTGGAAGACAAATTATGAGGACATCTTATTTATTGGTTGTATGGCTCTGAATTGGCCCGAGCACTTGACTTTAAAGGATGGTTGTAATGACAGGCTGTAACCCCTTGAGACAGGCTATTCTTCAAGGGGCACTTTCCTACTCAAAATATAATAGGCATCCAAGACTTGGACTCAAGAATGAAATGTCAGACAAAGCCTTTCTCTCCCAACGTACTTTATAAAGTTATATTTGTCAATGCCTCCAAGTCTGAACAGCTTGGAGTATTGTAGACAGAGCACACAAAGAATGCCATGGAGTCGCAGAGCTAAGTTAAAATCTCTTCAGCCCAACCACCTTTTAATTAAATAGGGAACCTGTGGCTATAACATACAAATATGCTTCATTTCATGACTGCTCTAAGTTTAGAAGCTGACAACCAGCAGACATTCAATACGTGTTTGATTTTATTTTCAAAGATCACTTTTCTTCAGCCGTATTACCATCATAGGTATTGAGCAGTTCTTGAAGACCCTACTCCTGGAAGTTCCACATGCTCAACAGAGCAGCCACAAAGTCTCTGTACTAAAATGTCCTTTCCCAGAGAGTGTGGTTCAGTGCTAAAATTCCTCCTTAGCAAAACAGGATCCTGGCCTTGATCCTCCACACTACACACAGTCATTTCCTAGAGTCTGGAGTCATTTTGTCTCCTGTAGCATAGTCCATATTCTTCTTTGACCGTGATTCTATTCTCACATCTGATGCAGTTCCCTGATCCTCTGGCGGTCTAACCATTTATGGGCAGTTATTCTGTCCAAAGACCTGTAGGGCAGCGTTCTGAGATGCATTTTGATTGTGGTTTATTTTTGTTAAAAAGTGCAAATCTCACAAGATATGGGAAATTAATTGGATTTCTATTATTATCAAGCTTGGATTGTTAAGACATTTTTAGCCACACCACACGACTAACTCCTACATAGTTTCCTACTAATTATTTTTAATTAGGTGTAGCCTCGGACTTGAAGTCTAGCAGAAATCAAAGAGATTTTCTGCATATGTTTCTACAAGGTTAGCTCTCCCATATCACTCCTTATTTAGTTGTTTACTGAGTTGAGCTTGGGGTTTGTAGTTCTGTGTGTTGAATATTAAGGTCTTAGAAGCCACTTGCCTTCCAAGGCATCCAAATGATTCTACAACACTGTTTTGATATCTAGAATCTTTAGCACTCCTTCTTTTCTTTCTCTTGACATCTAGAGGGTGGTGAAGGCCTGAAAGAAAGGCATGGCAGTCAAGGCAGGACATTGTGAGTTTGAGGCAGACCTGCCTTCACCAGACAAACAGAGAAGGGAGGAAGAAGGAAAGAAAGCAATCATTAGATGTAGAGAAGTATCCTTTTCCAGAACAATCCCACAGTTCGAGTACTTTATTAGAGAGCTGATAAAAGGTAAAGAAGGAAGTTTTACAGCAATTGAGGTTGTTCCTCGGTGACTGAGCCACATTCTGAGAGATTTCCTGATCATGGGTAGTGTAGACAGACAGGGTAACCATCTGTGCAGGATGTTTTACTGAAAGTTCCTATGTTGGGTGTGACTTTAGACTACATTATGTCTGAAAATATTTCCAGCTACTGGATTCCATGGACAAAACACAGGCACTATTAATAAGTGTATTGGGATTTTTTAAATCCCATAGCTAAAAGGGTATTACACATTTTCTTCACGGAAGATATAACTAGAAATGCATGTATGTGTTCTAGCTATAATAAAACGACATGTATTATGGTGTCTGCCTAGAGTGTTTCAGGAAAAATTAAACTGTTCTAGGCCCCAGATATTTTTAATTCAAGTAGAGTTGGAATTTTATTTAAAAGAAAGTAAAGGCTTTAGATGCACCTTATGAGTGGTCAGAACCATCCATTAGGGTAACTATTCAAACTACCTTGCTTCTCATAGTTTTTTAAATGTGTTTTTTTTCATTTCCATTGATGAATTCATCTAACTATTCATCCATCTACACTATAGCTCTTCTCATATAGCGGGCAATTGTGAACTAGCTTATGGAATTGTAGCTCCTTTGGAGTAAGAAAGAAAATACAGAGGTTTTAGAGCTCCACTCGGAAGAGTGACACATTCTGTTCTGCTGTGTTCGTGTGCTCTAACGCAGAGCTCTGAATTTCCAGATGAAGACACATTTGACTGAATGTAACACTCAGCTCCCTCATAGATCATTAGGATGGCCCAGCTGTCTCAGAGACACAATAATACATCTCTATGCCATTACTTAGAAAAAGTCATTCAAGCAATTTCAGGTAGGGAAAGAGTTAAGAGGTAGAAGAGTTAAGCATAATATTCAAATCGAAGGATATAGTGAATGGTTGTCCTAAATATCATCACTAGGGGCAATATAAGAAAAGCATTTGCAGATTTACACATTGTTCCCCAATTTTTAAGTTAAGCTTTTCTATTCAGAGAATGCTAATTAGCCAAACTTGAAAAGATGATGGTTTAGTTCGTTTCATGAACTAACACCACTGTACTGATTTCTCTAAACTTTGCAGCTCCATTTTTAAACAACCAGTCTAACTCTGAGTGGTTGTATCACTGAACTTCTGTCTTGAATTGTTTTCAGTGTCATCTTGCTGGCTCAGGCCAGTTTGACGTTGAGAAATAGAATTGGCCTGGTGGAAGCACTTAGGTTCTCACAGGAGCCACCGAGGACACAAGTGGATTCTTCAAGGTGGAGTCTTGATGGCGAGGGTCTCATTTGAACTCTAAGAGTGCTCAGTAGAACGTGTTTACTGGTCGCGATGCTAAACTAGGATGTGTGAGGATCTTTGTATTTAGGGGGTATTTTTTTTCCATAAAAGACTGAAAACTCAAGGAACCACGAAAGGATTATTTGGAGTCTTTTTTTCTTTCCGTTAAACTTTTCCTCACTGGGGCCGCCCTAATTAGCTCACACTCTTGGAAGGAGAATTTTGTGTTCTCACTAGCAATCAGCAGAATTCTACTGTAATGTAGAGGTAAAGCACAATGTGTGTGTGTGTGTGTGTGTGTGTGTGTGTGTATTGGTCTGTGTGTGTGTGTCTGTGTCTGTGTGTGTGTGTGTGTATTGGTCTGTGTGTGTGTGTCTGTGTGTGTGTGTGTCTGTGTCTGTGTTGGTCTGTGTGTGTGTGTTGGTCTGTGTGTGTGTGTTGGTCTGTGTCTGTGTGTGTTGGTCTGTGTGTGTGTCTGTGTGTCTGTGTCTGTGTGTGTCTGTGTGTGTGTGTGTTGGTCTGTGTGTCTGTGTGTGTGTTGGTCTGTGTGTGTGTGTGTGTGTGTGTGCATGTGCATGTGTTGGTCTGTGTGTGTGTGTGTGTGTTGGTCTGTCTGTGTGTGTGTGTTGGTCTGTGTGTGTGTCTGTGTGTGTGTGTGTGTCTGTGTGTGTGTGTGTGTGTGAGTGTACATGTGTTGGTCTGTGTGTGAATTGTGAATATGAGGTCTGTAGATTCTGACTGAAGTTATTCTATAAAAAGCAGCATGTATTTCAGACATTAGCAGGCACACAAACTACCATCTACAAGCCACTTTGATTGTGTGTGCATGTGTGCATGTGTGTACACGCACACATATATATATATATGTTGTGTATCCCCAAGCCCAATAATGAGTGTACCACACTTGTATAACTCTGATGACTTAGAATGGCAATTTCACCACAGACCCCTCCACCAACCCCCCACCCCCCTGTCTCTAAGGTTCACCCTAGCCCTCTTTGAATATCATGGAAGCAAAACAGAGGTGTTTCCCTGTTTCATCTGGCCTTGGGATGGTCCTGAATCCAATCAGTGGACTTTCTCCCACTGATGTGTTAAGGATCAACTAGGCACCTATGTGCTTAGCATAAAGTAGGCAAAAGAAGGACTTGATACCCCACCGGAGAACAGCCAAGCCACGTATAATGACTGAGCGAGAGTGAATCTGTAGTCTTTGCTCTACAAAGTAAAGTAGACTGCAGGTTGATTTAACCTTGGCAGTGTCTTCTGTGTCTAATTTGGAAGAAACAGGCTAGAGGATTTCAGCCTTACATGGTTTCTTAACGGAAGTTTTCTTTCTTGAGCAGAGAAGATTACCGTTTGTGGATCTAAGCTACAAAAGGTTATGAACCATTGCTGCTTAACTTCCTGTAAAGGGTAAGGCCTTTAAACCTGGTTTAGAATCAGCAAACTTGTAAAAAGTGGACAGTCTAGGCCTTGGTACACATTAATTCTTCCCCAGCTGGGGTTCCTGTGGTGGTTTTGAATGAG
This sequence comes from Rattus norvegicus, assembly GCF_021556685.1. NCBI lineage: Eukaryota > Metazoa > Chordata > Mammalia > Rodentia > Muridae > Rattus > Rattus norvegicus. The sequence continues at coordinate 63,909,817 of NC_141540.1, read as the reverse complement.
ATGTCTCTCTTCTACAGATGACAGTCTCTCCATGCCTTGTCTGAAAGGGAGCCTGCTTCAGCTCCTGAATCTGCTACTGTGAGACCCACCTACTCTTAAGAGACCAAGCCACTTAGGAGCTCTGTGTGCAGTCCCAGACAGCCCACCCACATCCCCAAGGAGCCTGTCTCTCACTACCCTGTCCTCTCTTCCTTGTCCTCCAAACCCAGGAATTCCAATTTACACTTCAAGTGTAGCACACACATTACCATAGAGATGGAGTAGCCTTTTGATATTGTACTGTGGTTAGCAAATAAATGAGAACACTCGTTCATAAAACATATATCTCTGCTTCTAGTTATATAAGCTCACATATAGTAATAAATTATATATACATATATATAAACAATTGAACAAATCATAAAAAGTAAAATCAAGAATCAATGTTATTTAAAAATCTATTAGTCTGTTCCCAAACACAACCTTTCACCTCCCCCAGAGGAGCGATTCTCAACCTGTGGGTCACAAACCTTTTGGGGGTCTAATGGCTATCACAGGGGTTGCCTAGCCTCTGTGATAGTGATATCACAATTCATAACAGTAGCAACATTACAGATATTAAGTAGCAACAGAAATCATTTTATTGTCGAGGGTCACCACACCATGAGGAACGGTATTAAAGGTTCACAGCATCAGGAAGTCTGAGAAGTCATTGGCCTACAGGGTTTGCCCATCACTGCAGAGGTTTCTGCCCTTGTGAATCCAAGGGTTGAAATCATGGCTTCTAACCAACATGCATTCTACAGAGATCCGGTGTGGGGTGGAAGCTCCATCTTACCTCCACAAAAATCACCATAGTGTTCTGGACGCAGGGAGAAACTGAATGATGCCTATTTAATGCACTGCTGGCCTTCCACCTCGTCACTGCCCTCTTCCATCACAGCTCTTCTGAAATGCCTTCATTTCCTCCCCTTTGCACCCAGCCATCCCATCATTCAAAGCCAAGACGTGGTCCTTTATCTCCCTCAAGTTTCCTGTTCTTTTTTTTTTTCATCTATGGAAACTATCGGCTTTGCTTTTTTTCCTTGACGTCTTCTTCGCCATCTAGCGATATATCTCAGGTGACATATTTTCAAACATATCTCTCCAAAGAAAGTGTGAGTTCTTCTTTACCTCCTTGCTTTTAACACAATCCTTAACTTTTGTTACATTTACATAAATATGATTCTGTAAACACTTAGTGAGTCTCTTGATTCAAAAGCATTGTAAGTGGATGAGTGGATGTGGTGTTTTGTGTTTTTACACACATTCAAAAGGGACTCTTCTTGAATGCCCCAAGATATCCTATTCTCACACCGACCCAGTTTGCAAAATCATTCTCCATAATTTTTTGAAGGATTTGAAAAATGCAATGTGAAGTAAATCTCTTCAACATGCACATAAAATCCCAGAGCTGTGGTTACAGGATTGCTGGTCTTTTGGCTCCCTCAGACAAAATCATGCATATTTTAGACTATCCTGTCAGATCCAATCAACACTGTGGAGTCTGACCAAAGAATAAATGTACCTGGTTTGTTTTAAAGCTATTGCTTATGAATTCAGCATTCTTGGGATCTGGTTAAGATCTACACGTTGAAGTTCTGGGAACCCCATTCTTTCACGGAACTCATGTTTTCTTTGTGTGGTTTCTTGGAGTTCAGACCTCAACATATGTGATATAGAGATTAAGAATTCAAAAGCATAGGTATTGGCAGCCACACATAAGGAGGCAGAGCTCATGTAAATAAGACTTTAGGGAAGTCTTCAACATGATTGAGCACTGATTACATGAGCTTAGGTAATGAGTTCTCTGTTTTATACAGCCGTACTGTTCCAACTCTGCCTCATACTCATCTAGAGCAAAAAGCTAAGCATTTTCCAATTTAGTAAAGAGGATTTTGGCTCCGTGGAGTCCAGAAAGTATTGATATTTGACTTCCTGTTATAAAACTTTATGATTTTTTTCTCATCAAAAACTCAGCAGCATTTTTTGTATCCTATATGAATGGTGCTTAGTAAGTGTTGACTTAGTGACTTGGAACGGAAGATTAATGTGTTTATCAAAGAAAAGAGATTCGTGTTCTACCCAACATCCCATTTTTCCACTCCACATACATCTTAGCAGAGATTGCTAATCTATTCCGTCAATTTTTAAAAGCACCTGAAGACTTAATTATTTGCTTTACCCTTAGAATAACCCTGAAGGTAGGATGAGAGGGTCTTATTCATAAACAGGTAGCTCCAGAGAGGCTCACAGGTTCCTAGCCTTTACCTCAGAGAATCTTTCACTGAGTCAAGTCTGAGGATTTAGAAGCAATGAGGGAAGGAGAAGCCTGGCTGTGATGTCATGCTGGAGGTCTGGCTGTGACGTCATGCTGGAGGTCTGGCTGTGATGTCATGTTGAAGGTCTGGCTGTGGTGTCATGCTGGAGGTCTGGCTGTGATGTCATGCTGAAGGTCTAGCTGTGATGTCATGCTGAAAGTCTAGCTGTGATGTCATGCTGAAGGTCTGGCTGTGTTGTCATGTTGAAGGTCTGGCTGTGATGTCATGCTGAAGGTCTGGCTGTGATGTCATGCTGGAGATCTGGCTGTGATGTCATGCTAGAGGTCTGGCTGTGATTTCATGCTAGAGGTCTGGCTGTGATGTCATGCCGGAGATCTGGCTGTGATGTCATGCTGAAGGTCATTAGATAAGCAGAGTGACAGTAAGGTTTTCCCATGTCCACACTGGTACTTTGGACAAGATGACTGTTGCAATGGTTTGTTGTTCTTTGCACTGAAGCATGGTTACCATCATCCCTGGGCTCTACTAGACAACATTAGCAGACTACATTGCCCCAGTCATAACAACATTGAAAAATGTCCCCTGGGGAGCGACACTCTCCCTTACCCGAAAATCACTGAGTTAAAAGGAAACAAGAATGTGTAACATCTGTCTAATGAAACACAGAGGCAGCTACTGAGGCCCTCATGACTTGACTACTTATTTTGTCCAACAACATTTATTATAACTTTCTGTGTACTAATTATTGGGAGGAACTAAAAGAAGGTAAAGACAAGCAGAGCACAGCCCATCTCAGAAGTGATTATCTACAGTCTGCTGCAAAGGGAGGAAGTAGGCAACAGTGGCAGATGGTCCTTGATGTCCTACTATGTAATTAGTGTAGTTAGTGAGGATCCTTGGAGTTGGTACAGAAGATGCCCAGACACCAAATGCTTAGCACGAAGGAGATTTGCTACTCCAGAGGAAACAAGCAGTGGGGAAGGGACTGTCTTTGAATCTGGCAAAGGCTGCAGCAAGTGTCTATGCAGGAGTGGGATTTTAAGGAGAGAAGAGAAAGGCTCTGCTAGGATGAGTTGGCAAGTCCTGAGTGGACACGTTAGACGGTGTAGCTGGAAAATGAATTTTGATTGCTGGACCCTGGAGCTTTAGCCAGGCATAAGGAAGTGGCCAAATAAGAGAATAGACCCTGGTGTTTAGCTTTAGGAATGCAATCTAATGGGAAAGGGGAGAAGGGTAAGACCTACTAGTGCTGTGTCTGCAGGGCTTGGGCCTGCTAGAGGGCTCTTCAATTAGGCTCCACATTCCGGAGATACTCAAGAGGAAAGGCATACAGGTAAAGGAAAATCATGAAGCTCTTTTTTACATGTACAAGACATTTTCAAACAAGCTGAGGGGTAAGAGATGGGGAAAAGAACTATAAAAAAATCATTAACTGAGAGAATTATGAGTGGATTCCTCTAGAAAAGTGTGTCAGAGCTAGTGAGTTGACACAGGAGATAGAAGTGCTTGCCACCCAGCCTGACCACCCAGGCTCAGTCCCTGGGACTGACATAGTAGAAGGCGTAATGAACAAGTACATTCACTGTACATACATGAATACAAGGTATGGTGCAGTGTTGCCTGGGATTCCAGACACTGCCACAGGAGTCATTTTCAGTAGACAAGTTAAGTAAACACAATAATTCACCCAGAGACATAGAAGGGGCTTTGATGGAGGGAATCACTATCAGAAGGACAAAGTCTTGGGGAGTTTCTCAAACTGAAAACTTTCTCTTTCCAGTTGAGATGAAGTAGACATGCTATCTGGTATTAATGTTGCCTCCTACTGGCCTTGACATTATCTGTCTGTTTATCTGTCTTATCTGTTTGTCTATCTGTCTATCTGTCTATCTGTCTATCTATCTATCTATCTATCTATCTATCTATCTATCTATCTGCATATCTCCTAATTATTTGGTTTGTTTTAGAGGCAAAGTTTCCCTGTGTAGCCCTGGTTGTTCTGGAACTCACTCTGAAGACCAGGCTGGCCTCAAACTCAAAGATCTGCCTGCCTCTGCCTCCTGGGTGCTGGGATTAAAAGCATGCACCACCATTGCCTGACATTTGCTTACTATTTATTTATTCATTCATTCATTTTTAACTCATAGATCCACCTATTTTTCCCTATACTACAAAAGCAGCTCAGGAGAAATCACCACTAATCCAATATGAAATACAGTAATTCAGCAATTGAAAAGGGGACTCGTGTGATTAATCTTGTCAATTCATTGCTTTGTAACTTAATTACTTTATAGCTAGTAATAAATTATGAGCATTCCCCCATCTCCATAAAGTCATATATGCAACACTTTACTTGGTGAATTTACACAAGTTTATAGTCACTCTCCCTTTATTGACCTTTTGTGCCTTTTAATCTGCATCACTGTAAATCCCCCCAGCACTCCCTCAGAGCAATCTCTAAGTAGCTTCAGACACCCTTAATTGTTCCACCTATTACTGTTACCTCTGGCTCTATATTTTGGAAGATACAGTCTACCAAGCTGCATTAATATGAGCAAAAAAACAAACAAATAAAACAAAACAAAAAAAAAACAAAAAAGAACCAAAAACAATAACAACAACAACAACAAAAACAGGTTTGTTTTGTTTTGTTCTTTTTACCAGTTTTTAAATTAGTCATTTCAGATCATTGATAATCAAAACCTAGGGTCAGCTGGAGATGTAAACCATGGGCATTTACTGCATTAAGACAATATAATCCCAGCCTAAAGCAAAGTCCCTTGATGTGAGCTCCAGGCTACACTGCCTTATCTCAGGGAGCCAAGCTCTTCTGGGAGGCTTTCTGAAGTAATTGCAAATTTGCCTGCAGATGCTCTCTCCACCTTTGTGACTGCTCCAAGTCAGGGCTCCAGGGCACAAATCCTTGAAGTTGCTCACTCTAAGGGTGTGGGGCATGAGAAAAGACACAAACATGATTACTTGACTATATCAAATGTTTGCTTTGGATTTGATGGCCCTCAAAGTCGATTTTTACATAACCACTTTTTAAATTTGAAAACACCTTGTGTTAGGGATAATTTGCTGGATGACAGGATTTTAATCTGGTGTGGTTTAAAAAAAAAAAAAAACAAAATAAAAGCAGCCAGAGTAGATCGTTTCCAACAGTCTGCGTGTGAGATCTGCCAAGCTTGGAATCCTGAAGTCTTCCAGACGTGTGTTGATGGACCAAACCTGCTCTTGACGCTTGCCAGTGAGTGGCGGCTGCCTGATTGTCTGTGAGAAGCTGAGAGCGGAGCTCGTTTCCAAAACCAATCCTCCTTCGCCAGAGCTGCTTGTTAGTTAGCCGCATTTCTTTGTTTAATGGTGCAGCGTCCAGAATAGCTCTTTGGACCCAACACCGGGGAACGAACTTCAGTGCTTACTTGGACATTCTAAATTTAGCTCATTTTTCTGGGTTGTTGGATGCCAGTGGGTCAAATGGTTTGGATCCTGAAGTGAGGTTTGGGTTTCAGAAACTCACAGGCAGGCTCTTCTGCACAGCGATTTGACTTCAGACCGAAGGGAATAGAGCCTGTGCCCATAGGTATGGCACATACACATCCAGAATATAGATCCAAGCGTAATATCTTAGGAAGCCCTTGAGGCTGCAGCATGACCTCACTTTTCCTTAGAGAGTAAAATTCAGCTTCCTGTAGGTTCACTCCATTTGAAGGGAGCTCAGTTCTTGAAAGGCCGAGAGAGTGTCACGTGGGCAGTACAGTCATCTGAAAGCGAGCTTACTGATGCGGGCTCTGTCAAGATACCAGAGTCGGACTCCATGTTACAGAACTGCTAAAGGGACAGTAGCTAGAGTCAGTTTGGAGAGTGCTGGAATGCTGCAGCCTGACTTCTGCCAAGATGCAGTGAGGTCTCTTGAAGCGAGTAGCTGGCTAAGACAGTGAGCCTCTGGATACTGCCTTCATCCGGCTTCCACGGAGGGTATCCAATGCCCCCATTTGGGCTCCGCAGTGGACACCTATTGCCTTCATCCGGTTCTACCATGAGCACCTACTGCCTTCTATTTGGTTAAAATACTCGTTGTAAGAAAAAAATGGCAAATAGATGTAAAATAAACAGCAACAACCATAAAACTTTTAAATCGCTGTTGAGAAATAGCATTTAAATACGCAAGGGAAAACTAAAACCTAAGACTCTTGGAAAATCACCCCCACCCCACACAGACCCAGGGTCAAAAACCATAAATCTCAGGACTATGATTGGCTCTAGAACTCACATTGACCTGCTTGTCCACAGCGATTGCTGAACCCTTCATTTCCTCTGTGAGACACACTGCCTTCCCCTTTCGCTGGCCTGAGACTCCCCACCCCCACCACTTCTTTGCTTAGTCTCTCCCTTTCTTTCTTGTCTTCCTGTCCATCCTCACTCTCCTCCACTCTCTGTTCCTTCCCTCATATTGATTATTTTTTCCTTGTCCTAGTCTATTTGTTTCTATTTTTTAATCGGTAAAGTCTATAGATAGATAGATAGATAGATAGATAGATAGATAGATAGACAGACAGACAGACAGACAGACAGACAGACAGACAGACAGACAGACAGACAGATGAAGTCTCATCGTGTAGCTCTGGCTGGATTGGTACTTGCTAAGCAGACCATTATGTGATATTTTTATAAATGAAGAAAGATTTGAGCATTTATCCGGTCTTTGGCGCCAGTTCATCCTATTCATTTTTAAACCAGGGTTTGAACATAGGATATTTGTGCTCAAAGATTTCACAGTGCTTTTGTTTGGAAGCGTCTTTGGAGAGGTGATTGGTTTAATTTATCTTTCTTATAATAAACTTGATTGAGTTTAAGACCTGTCACTTACACACACACACACACACACACACACACACACACACACACACATACACACACACTCCTACCCTTTTGTAAGACTCTGGAAGACTGCCCCCTCAGAACCCCTATTATAATTTCATCTGAAGGGTATTATCTAGAGATTTTTAGCAAACGCAACATGAAAATCTGCCTTTACTAATGATGAATGATCAAGAGAAAAAGACAAGGTAGGCCCACTCAAGGCTATGCTAAACACTGCTCGCCTAAGCCAAGCAGAGCCTTTTAGAGAAATAGTTCCCATGGCATTTCTGGCCTGTGCAGAAACAGTTATATAAGTCATGGGAAAATGCCTCTTCTCATGTAATGTTCTGGCTGAGCTCACAGATCCGAAGCTGTCCCTCTCAAATCTGAGACAGCCAGAGTATTTTCAGAATTGCTTCTGCAACAGTGTCTGTGAGTATCTCAGACATTCTCAATCATTCTGGCCTTTAGCACCATTAACCCTTTAGTTTGTGGCAATAACCCTTTCTCTTCGATTCTCAAGTCTGAAAGTGTTTTCTCCAATTGTCTGTGTGCTTGGTTGGTTTTTTGTTTTTGTTTTTGTTTTTTTGTTTTTGTTTTTGTTTTTGTTTTTTCTTTTTTTTTCCTGCCTTCCCTTGACAACATCTGTGTTTCCCTCAAACCTGTGGGTTGAGGTTGTAGCTCTCGATGAAGCTGTATTTGAAAGCAGGACTTTCAAGGAGGTAAGTCAGGGGATGGAGGAGTGGCTCAGTGGTTCAAACTGCCCTTACAGTTCAGTTCCTAGCATCCACATTGACTGGATCGCAACCGACTGTTACTCCATCTCCAACTGGACCTGACACTTTCTTCTGGCCTGCACAAGCACATGCACACTCATGTGTACGTGTGTGTGCACACACACAATTTAAAGTAGATCATTCATTTAAAAAAAAAGTAGCTAAGCTTAAATAAGGTTAGAAGGCTGGGCCCTTGTCCAGGAGAACCATCACCCTCACGAAAAGAGAAAGATAGGTCAGATTGGTCTCATTCTCTTCACATGTGGAGTAAAATCCACATGAGGATACAGAAGGAAGGGAGGTAGCTGCCAGTAAGCCCAGAGAGAGTGTACTACATACCAACCTGCTGACACCTGGGTCCCATACTTCTGCTTTTAGAAATCTAGCACGGGCTCTTGAAAACTCCCATCAACATGTGCATGTGTACCATCAACACCCAAACAATTCCAGCCACACACCTAGCAAAAGCTACATGTGACTCCTCCTAAGACACCAAGCTGTCATGGAGCTATGAAATCCCAAGCTTTGGGTAAATAAGGAGATTTCAATGTTTCTTTGGACCTCATGCCTACATACCATGTGAGTGTGTGCATACACGGAGAAGCAAACAAGTTGAAACCTGTGTTCTACAATAATAGCAAACGTTGGTGATCGAACTCTTTCTCTATGTGAAGAATGGTAACGCTTCACCTGCTTTGTCTGACAGTCATGCTCCCATGGGCGAGAGTTGGGAATAAGACCTACTGACAGACATCAGACCATAGTGTCTTAGTGCAGTGCATCCTGTCTGCGTGTATACACTTTGCTTCCCTGACTCCTGTGATGGTACAGAAAAGTAGATCTGAGACAACTACCAAAGCAGGAAGGAATAGAAAATAGAAAATATCACATGGAGAGGGACGGAGAGAAGTTAGGACCAGAGTGTAACTTAGATCTAGAAGTAAAGAAGACAAACATTTGTGTTTAGTGTGTAGTTCTCGGCAGTCGACCAGAAAATGTTCATCCCAATACAGATGCAGATACTCACAGCCAACCAACGAACTGAGACCAGGGACCCCCAGTGGAAGAGCTAGGGGAAGGACTGAAGGAGCTGAAGAGGATTGCAACCCTAATCAAAGAAGAACGATATCAACTAACCAGACCACCCAGAGCTCTCAGAGACTCAGTCACTAACCAAGAAGTGTACAGGGAGGGACCCATGGCTCCATCAGCATATGTAGCAGAGAGGATGGCCTTATCTGACATCAATGGGAGGGGAGGCCCTTGGTCCTGTGGAGGTTTGATGTCCCAGTGTAGGGGAATGCTTGAGCAGTAAGGGAGAAGTGGGTGGGTGGGAAGAGGAGCACCCTCATAGAGGCAAAAGGGAGAGGGGACACAAGGGCGTGTGGATGGGATGGGGAGTTGTGGAGGGGTAACCAGAAAGGGGGATATCATTTGAAGTGTAAACAAGTAAAATGATTAATAAAGAAGAAAAGAAAGGAAAGAGAACGCTCATCTTTATGATGCTGTGCGCTTAAGTTAAGAGCATTGTGCTTATTCAGCAGAAGCACAGGTCCTCTCTGTAAGGAAGCCCAGCCAGATTATCTCCCTAAAAGTGAATTTAGGACACAACTGAGTAAAAGTACCAACCTCTTCAATGCCAATGGAGTTACAACTGCCAAGGGCTACCTTGGGATCATATCAAGAGCACACACATCTGACATACACCCATCATTACACTGCAACTTGCCTAGCCATGAATATCACCAGCCTTTCCCCCCTCCTCCTTCCGAAACCTGGTGTCTCCAGACTGAAAAGAAACATACCTCAACAACAAAATTCAGGCCATCATGAGTGTCTAACGGAACACTGATACGGAGGCGGTTAACTTTAAAATTAGCGGAGGAACTTGGGCTTGGAGAATGTGTCTGTGACCCAAGAATAGATTAAGAGATCAAGCTTGTGTCCCACTCTTAGCATTTTAACAAATGAAGGCGTTAAAAATAGATTTGTGGTGGGTTGCAAACAGCAAACACAAGCTTTGTTTTAGATGTTCAGTGACTTGTATGCATATGGGTGTTCCTGTAAGACATTCATAGCTGAAACAATGGTCTCTATTGTGCCAAAAAAGTAACTGGTTTGGTTATATTGACAAAAGTAGGTATCTTTGTTCAATGTGTTCAGAATTAATTGTAGGATGGATAAAGATTAAAAAGCAACATTGTGGCCACATCTGATAAATATTCTTAGAGGAAATAGGACTAAGAATTCCGGGGGGGCGGGGGTGGGTCACTATAGTTGCGGAAGAAAGACTGCGTGAAGGAGCTGTTTTTGGATAGTATGTGGACAGGATGGATAAGAATATAGGCCACATTGCTAGTGCACAGACTAGCACAGAAAGATGATAGTAACCCTCTGTGGTTTCTATGACAACACCACTTAACTTGGTACAGTATGAAGCCCTTGTACTTCAGGATGAAAAACAAAAAATTTTTTTTTCCTGAGACTGTCATATATCATGTTGTTTACTTAGCATGCATTCTCCAGGAGACATGAAATAGTTCTTATCCAGCTAGGCTAACAAAGACGGACTCTACCTGGTACAACACAGCCCTTTCATTATTTTGTGTTTTTAATAGTCACGTTAAGATGGTAATATGTGATACGGGCAGTAGAATTCAAAATGGCATCTCACCCCTGTTTTTATTCATTTTCCTTCATTTTTGAGATCCCTAAAGAGTCCTCATCTTTCTATCTGGGACATTGAAAACATTTCTTATCCCAAGGTATCATAACTCACAGGGTTAATTAGCACCCGTATGCAGGCAGCTCTCAGATTTATAACCTCAGTCTAGACTTCTCCTCTCAGTTACTAGACTTGTGGATTCATTTACCTACTTAGGTATGTCAAAGACAACTCTCCATCTGCACGTCATAAATCAAACTCATGAGACGAGGGCTTCGAGAAGTAGTTCCTCAATGCTGTACTCATCAGAGCACATGACCACAGCTCTCTCGTTTTTCTCCTCTTCCCTCTGAGTTGGACCCGTCACCAGGTTCTGTTGATTTTACACGCAGACAGCTCTAGAGTCCTCCATCATCACCTGTACCAGCATCCTAGTCAAGTTATCATGACGTCTCTCCTGAACCCCTATTAAAAAAAAACCCACAATGATCTATCAACATCTACGCTCTCTCTTTAGTAGGCCGTTCCCTAGACCAAAGCCAGAGCTAGAAGTTTGAAATTTGGGTTTAAAATATTTCAGTGGTTTCCTGATATACTTGGGACAGAAATAAAACTCTTCAGTATGCCAGATCAATCAAGACGCACGCTGCAGAAGGCTTACCGGAAATAACTTCCTGAGGCAACTGTTGCCTACGTGGGAGGAGGTAGAAGAGTATCAACAAGGCACAATGGGACAGCCGCTGGTGACCAACTGTAGTTCCTTTGCCAACCCCAGGCCAGAAGAGGGTAGGAGAGGAGGTGGGAGGTGGGAGAAGACAGTCATTGTAACCACTGTAACCACTGCCACAATCACCTCTTAGGAATAACATTATGGTCTAAGTCCTCTAGATTCACTTTCTTTTAAGATTTATTTATTTACTATGTACAGAGTTCCACCTGCATGTACACTTGCGCACCAAAAGAGGGCATCGGATCTCATTACAGATCACTGTGAGTCATCATGTGGTTGCTGGGAATTGAACTCAGGACCTTGAAGAACGGCCAATGCTCTTAACCTCTGAGCCATCTCTGGCCCTTCTAGATTTATTTTTTAAGACCTTAAATAAACCTTGTTAGTGACAATCTGTAAGTCTCATGACCTCCCTCGGCTGCTTATTGAACAGAGTTACTGAGCTGTTTGGGAGATGAGAGATGCTTCAATGTGTGTGTGTGTGTGTGTGTGTGTGTGTGTGTGTGTGTGTGTGTGTAAATGAACTACATTTATTACTAAGGCAATGGTTTTGATTGGATCGAAAGGTAACTAATTTGGTTACATCTACAGAATTGGGCTTGCAAATCTAGGTAGTATAGGCTTGGAATTGTCAAAACCTACGTTAATTGGAGTTCTTTAGTGCTTCAACCTCCCTTCTAGGCTACCTGCACGAGGTAGGGGAAAAGAAAGGGTAACAGGAAGTGAGGCCTATGGACCTGTTCAGAAGTAGTTCTTTGGGAGATCCCAATCTTCATTGTCAGGATATCAGCAGTTCCACCCAAAACACCAAACACAAATCAGGAGCAGCATTCCTGTCTACTTAGCAAACACCAAACTCGAATCAGTAACTGCAGCTTGATCCAGAAGCAACCACTGGAGTGGTTTCAACGAACTCAGCACAAGTCTGCAGAAAATGCCAAGAAGCAGCTGGCATATCCGGAAACTCTTTGGTGAGTTACTCTCTATGACGTCAGAAGTGAAGATCAGTGATGTGTGCAAGGTGAACCAACGCAGCAGCCTCGTCACTGTCTGTGAGGTCATGTTTATATTCTTTCTAAACATCAAGCATCCTCTCACATGTCTGCTTCAGCAAAATATCACATGACATAACAGAGTCTCCAAAGAGACTGACTTCATGATCATTTGTAAAACAAACAAAACAAACAAACAAACAGATTGAATTTTTCCACAGTGCCTGGAAAGTGCAAGACCAGGAGACCAACAGGAATAATTTTCTGATGATTGCTTTTTTTCTGCTTTTAAAACAGTGCTTACTGGGCTCTTAAATATCACCTAAAACTCCCGTGTTGGAGGATTGGCCCTAATAAGCTGATGGCGTTATCGGGAGGCAGGAGAACCTAGAGGTGGTAGAGATCGGTAGAAGGATGTCAGGCCACTGGGAGTGAGAGTTATAGGGTTATTGGCATCTAGACCCTTTCCCTCCCTCTCTGGCTGGCTATTCTGACATGAGCTGTTTGATCTGTCATGGGCTCTCTGCCCTGCTGTACTGGCTGGTTTTGTGTGTCAACTTGACACAAGCTGGAGTTATCACAGAGAAAGGAACCTCAGTTGAGGAAATGCCTCATGAGATCCAGGTGTAAGGCATTTTCTCAATTAGTGAGCAAGGTGAGAGGACCCAGCCCATTGTGGGTGGTGCCATCCCTGGGCTGGTGGTCTTGGGTTCTATAAGAGAGCAAGCTGAGCAAGCCAGGGGAAGCAAGCCAGTAAGTAACACCCCTCCATGGCCTCTGCATCAGCTCCTGCTTCCTGACCTGCTTGAGTTCCAGTCCTGACTTCCTTTGGTGATGAACAGCAATGTGGAAAGTGTAAACTGAATCAACCCTTTCCTCCCTAACTTGCTTCTTGGTCATGATGTTTGTGCAGGACTAGGAACCCTGACTAAGACGCCTGCTGATCATTTACCTCACCACAGGCCCAAGCAAGGGGACCAAACACCAGGACCATAGATCCTGTAGCCATGTTCCAAGACAAAGTTTAATTCCATTAGGCTGGTTACCCTAGGTATCATGGTACAGCCATGCAACGCTGAGGAGGAAGGGCCCTTGTTGCTTGCTCTCTTGATGGAGGGACAGGATGTCCCCTGGAGTGGAAGGTAGCAGGATGACAGAGGCAGCTTTATAAGGGTCTCTCCCCTCCACCCACAGGAAAAACCTGTTACCCAAATACCTTGAAAACTCACTCCTTCTCACGGCCATCTTATGTTTTCACTAATGTTTAAACTGGGATTTCGAATGGCCATGCTCAAACATGCAGTAGCCTGCTGCAAAAGACTGGTTTTCTCCAGTTACCTTAGTCAGGATCCCGGAGAACAGGCATTGCTTAAAAGCAGAAGGCAGGGATAAATTCTGGTTTGTGAGAAAAACAAACCAGAAAAATGGATGAGAAAGGGTCCTCAGGCTGGCTTCACACCATGGCCCATCAGTCAGTTAATTATCTAGTCACGTGCGGCCATCTCTTATTGCTTCCTGGTGGCTGTTTCCCCTGACTGGGCCCCGCCATTCCAAATATAGCCTGTGGACGTTCGTGCGGGTCTAGCCTTTGTGGTCTGAAAGCTAGACTTTGTTCTTATTTTTAGAAAACCTTGGGAGGCTTCTTCTATCTTTGCTCTCTGTATCTCCCGAACTCTTTTAAAGCGACACGCTCTACAGAAATTGGTCTCACATGTGTTCCAGGCAGCTGTGGCCGATGTGAGGTGACACTGTAGGTGCCTCACAGATGACAGCAGATGCAGTCAGTAGGAAGACGTCGTCTCCGTGACTCCTCCTGCTCACTAACTCTTAGATGTTCACATTTTCCAGGATTAAGTTGGAAATGCTCCCAGTGTTTACTTTTTACTTGCTTTCTCAGACTCCTCTCCCCTCCCCCTCCCCCTCCTTCCCTTCCCCTCTCCCCACACACACCCCCTCCCCGGCAGTAATAAAGTCACCCTGTCTGTGGGTAGATCTGTGGAAAGTAACAACACAGACAGCTGACCTGACTGTCGAAAGTGTCCAGGGCAAGCCTGTGGTTTGGGAGGCGTCTGTGTTTTATGTGGGCTGGAAACAGGCTGTGTATTTCCCATCTGTAGAGACGGGCGTAGCAACAATGGAAATTTATGCCTCTCGAAAGCCTGGCTACACATTAAGTCACTGAGTGCTGAACGCATTGGGTCAGGGTGGGTGATCTCTGGCCAGCCCACCTCTGCTGGCCGGGCTGTGTCTCTTATTTACTTCCAATCTCTCCTCAGAAGGAAGAAAATAAAAAAACATGTCTCATGCAATTGAACCAGATTAAGTAGTTCTGTGTACACATGTCACTGTCTTCGATTTTGATATCATGAAAACAAGTTAGGCTCAATCCTTTCTGCTGGAGTGGACCTTTCCTTCGACGCCCCGTTCCAAATACTTACCTAGCTCTCTGCCCTAAAATACATGGTGGGGGATACAGTTGGATGACTCTGGACTCCACAGTCTAATGGAGAATTAAAAAACAAAACCTGAACAAGAATAACAAATAAGACATATGGTGTGAAAGAAGTTAGTACATGATACAGTGTGGGGTGAGCCATCAGTTCTCTGAAGAGAACGTTTCTAGAAAAGAAGTAGCTTCTCATCAAACCTCACAAGACAGGAAAGTGGGTCACAAAAGACAAGGGTGGGGCTCGTAGACATGGGTACTATAAAAGAAAAACCTGAGGACAAGAGGTAAGAAAGAGAGAGAGAGAGACAGAGACAGAGAGAGAGAGAGACAGACAGAGAGAGACAGACAGAGAGACAAAGAGACAGACAAAGACAGAGACAGAGAGAAAGAGACAGAGAGAGAGACAGAGACAGAGACAGAGACACAGAGACACAGAGACACAGAGACAGAGACAGAGACAAAGAGAGACAGTGAGAGATAGAGAGAGACAAGAGAGGGAAGAGCCTGATCCACCAAGGAGAATGGAATCCTGGAGAATTGAGAATAGTCAGTCCCATTGAATCCTGTTCATGGTGAGTCCTTGGGAAAAGACAGAAATAAACAGCTCTGTTACTGGGACTAAAGAAACTCGGCTTTTGGTTTCCAAGTGTGCATGGCCTGTGTATTAACTGTGTAGTTACGCTGATGCCAGTGCACTCTGAAGTTCCCAAACATAAAAGTAGCATCTGGTGAGTGGTTCACTAGCGCTCTTCACCCACAGGACCATTGGACTGTGGGACCTCTGCTGGGGAGTGCTGTGTGCGCAGAGACCTCACAGAGGAGTGGTCAGTTATTCCTGAGAGAAGGAATAAACCTAGCACCCACGCTCATGGGTAACGCTTGTTTAAAATGAATACCTATGTGACCGAATGATGCAAGAGTGACAAGACATAGATGGTCCTGAGAGAGAAGGGAGACCTCCTCTCCCTCTCTCCCCCTTTCCCTCCCACTCCCTCTTCCTCCCCCCTCTTCCTTCTCTGCCTCCCCCTTCCTCCCCCTTCCTCTTCCTCCCCCTTCCTTTCCCTCCCCTCCCTCCTCCCTCTCTCCCTCCCCCTCTCTCCCTCTCCCTCTCTCTTTACCCCTCTCCCTTCTACTTCTATTCCTCCTTTCTCTCTCCCTCCCCACTCTCCCTACCCCTCTCCCTGCCTTCCTTCCTGAACGTTAGCTACTCGTATTTATATCCCAGTCACAATCTGGATTTAAGCTGCCCCCTTTTAGGAGTCATACATTATTGCTTGTCTTTAAGAAAAATTGATTTCTCTTCCTCCTCCTCCTCCTCCTCCTCCTCCTCCTCCTCCTCCTCCTCCTGCTCCCCCTTCTTGCTTGGTCCTAGCTGTCTTTAGTAGAATATTTAAAGGAGAGACCACGGAGCCCATGACGAAGCAAGAGATGAAGTACTGATAGAACCCTTAAGAAAAGAAGAAATCAGTGGTTCAGAGTAATGTGATTAGCATAAATTAGCTGGCCCATGGAGCACAGACGACCCCCCCCCCCAGAGACTTCCCTGCAAGAGGGCCTTTTAGAATCTCGGACTTCCCAGAAGCATGCAAATGGACAGCAGGTCTTTGGTAATGAGATGTAACACTAGTAGGCAGTATAAACGTTACACACAGACCAGACAAGTCTTAACCTTGCTCCATATCCCCCTTGAAATAAAATATATGTCACTGGGCCTCTGAGGGAAAGGTATTCTTTGCTCTCTGCTGAGTCTGCAGGAAAGAATGTTCCAGACTGTTTGCCATGTTTCCTCTGCTTCCAAAAAAAGATTAAGACTGAAGTAAGTCAGGCCAGAAATAAAAACCATGGCCTCCCTCTCCTTCTGTCAGCAGAGATTAAACAGATGATGACCAATCACTGTTCCCTGCCACATTCCCAGGACAAATGGAAAATATCTAATGCTGAAAAGGAGGGCTCTGGGCCTCCCTTCACAGGACAGACAGTGTCCACATAATAGGTTGCCTCTCAGGCACAGGAATCACAGATTGATTTAGTGTTCAAACACGTTTGTAAACTGTTGCGGGAACCCTTAGGGCCAGACAGATTCTCATATTCAGCTCCGTTTAGACCACGTCCTTTGATAAGAGCTTCCGTGTCTATGAGGGCTCATACTGCTCCTCCCTCCACCCCCACCTAAACCTAGTCAATGGGTTGCTATTCAGTGAGCAGGTTAGAGAAAGGATTTAAGGAACACTTAGAAATACTTTTTGTTAAGTTTCGGAGTCATTCAGAACATCCATGTGGAGAAATGCAAATCTCTCTCAAAAGACTCAGAAGAGATGAGCTGCTCCTAAGTGGCCTTTTGTCAAATGGATGTCTGAGGCAGGTTCTTAAAGCTCTAGAGTTTCCACTCCAGCTGTAGTTCTGGTTCCTAGATTAGCACTGAACGTGAAGTGGGACTCAGAGTCACTTATCCAGAGTGCTCCAGGGAGCCTAGACCATGTAGGAGTGTGTATCTCAGGGACATTTAGAAATACACCACTGCAGGTAGAAGCAAAGGCTGCCTTCGAGATGTCAGACTCATATCTTCTGATTGTGCCTCAGTGGTTAGGATAGTTAGTGTTTGTTAAGTCAGTATTCGATAGTGTGACTCTCTTCCCTAAAATACAGCTAGAAATGACAGCTTTGTTACTTTCTGATCTGTTACTGATCTGATCTGCTCCTTTCTGATCTCCTCCGAGGCACTCAGTGAAGGTCACAAGGTCCTTTTAGAATTCTGGGCACCTTTTTATGTCTGAGTTTTAGGAGCCGATCTGGGACAGATGCCTCCCTATAACTTCTGACTATTAAAATGTCCTTTCCGTGAGTCATATCTTCTTTTCAACTTTACTTTGGGAATTTGAGATTTATGTTTAACTGCCCTGAAACAAACATTCACAATTTAAAAATAAAGCCTCTATGCAGAGGGCAAAACTCAGTACCATAGAAGTGCATCCAAGGGTTGGAAAGGAGCCGGCTAAAGCCTTTGCAGCACCAAAAAAGACATGTCAGCACTCCGGACAGTTTTCTCAATGTAACAGTTTAGAGTTGTAAGTAACGGAAATTTACTGGGGCTGGGTTGGGCAAAACAAAGAGGATGAAGGAAATTAGACCCACATCACACAGTTCTAAAGAGCTAGCTCCAAACAGACTACACCGGGAGAAAATTCTAGAGTCAATGTCGAGCACTAGGACACTCAAAGTCGGTGGACATTTTTATCAATAGGCCCTTAACGGTGTCTGAGCTCCGCAGCTCTGGCCTTCGTATCTCCCTTCCACTTCTCAGGTTTCTGGAGACAAATTTCTGATGTTCCCACTTTGATTAGCTATTATTGTTTGACAGTTATTCTAGAGGACAAACTCATTTCGGAGAACCCTCGGTCCTCTAAAAGATCTACTGGGAGAACTACAAATGGGAGAAGTAAAGGACACCGGGATGCTTGGCTAAAACCCTGCGTGGGAGCAAAGAAAAGGGTGAATGGGCAGAACGTAACATTCCCATAACAACCACATTTTGGCTAAGTCAATGAGAGTCAAAGTCACACATTCTGAAATGCAAGAAACTGTATGAGAGCGAAGCTGCCGTCTCTCTGCTTTTGGAAGTCATTGGCTGCAAGCAGACCGTGGGAAGGGCAGCCTGGTCTATGGACGTTGTTGTGGACTCGTGACTGGATCATCGGGCACCACCCGTGCATCCCATCCTCACAGCCGGACTGCTGGAGGTTGCCATGTCTGCCTTAGTCCTTTTCCTCAGTAAGAGAATGCAACGAGTGGAAAGAGCATCTAAAGCTATCACCTCAGCGTTAGCCTTGCGAGCTGAGCTTGTGAGAACTGTCTATGCATCTGGGACTCTACCAGCACCACAAAGTAAATCTGATCATGCGCTGTGATTCCCTGCTTCCTGAGATATCCCTCTCACTTGTGTTACTGTATTTTGCCACATCTATTTTAAGATCTGTTCAAGCAAAGAGTTGAATCAAATGTCGTCTGCTGTATCACAGGGAGGTCATCCTTTGGGTAATAATAATAGCCAAAGCAACTGGTCTTTAGCCTGGTTTTGTCCCTGTGACTAATCACACCCATTTTCTTGTTTTCTCTGCTGTACTGGCTGGCTCTGTGTGTCAACTTGACACAAGCTGGAGTTATCTCGGAGAAAGGAGTCTCCCTTGAAAAAATGCCTCCTGTGAGACCCAGCTGTAAGGCATTTTCTCAATGAATGATCAAGGGGGATGTGTGGGGTGGGGCTCATTGTGGGCGGTGCCATCCCTGAGCTGATGGTCCAGCTGTTCCATAAGAGAGAAAGCTGAGCAAGTCAGGGGAAGCAAGCCAGTAAGTAACATCCCTCCATGGCCTCTGCATCAGCTCCTGCCTCCTGACCTGCTTGAGTTCCTGTCCTGACTTCCTTTGGTGATGAACAGCAATGTGGAAGTGTAAGCTGGATAAACCCTTTCCTCCCCAGCTTGCTTCTTGGTCATGGTGTTGGTGCAGGAGTAGAAACCCTGACTGACACATCTGCCTTCTTGGTTCCTAGGAGCCCTGTGTGTCGGTTTTCACTTCAGTTGTGATGGCAATGCGTGACTTTCAGTGCAGACTTTTCTTGCTAATTGACTGCAAAAAAAAAAAAAACAAAAAACAAAAAACAAAACAAAAACAAGAGATAGAGGTATGAAGATAAGGAAAGGGGTCGACTAGTCAGAACACGTGGTACCCAGGATTCCAAGAGAAATCACGCTTCCTCACACATGTACTTCTTCCCGCTTCCCACCCAATAAAGCCTCAATATTTCTTTCCATCAAAGTCTTTATTTTCTACCCCGTTTCTCACCAAGCAAGCCAAGAGAGTCTTACTTCTCTGTCTGTGCATTCACAAGCCCTGAGATTAAGGTAGGGGCTGACTATCCTGACTAACTGACTCAATAGCCTTGGATATTATTTATGTATTGATTGATTGAGTGAGTGATTGACTGTTTTTGTTTTGTTTTGTTTTGCTGTTTCAAGACAGGTTTTCTCTGTATGTCCCTGGCTGTCCTGGAACTAGCTCTGTAGACCAGGGTAGTCGAATTCAAGAGATCCTCCTGCCTCTGCCTCTGCCTCTGTGCTGGCATTGAAGTCATGCGTCACCCCTGCCCAGCATCTGGCTCTAGAGCTAACCTCCGACCCTACACACAAACACCGCACATCAGAACTTCTCCAACCGCACCTCTGCTTTATGCTGAAATGCCTTTCTCTGTCTACAGCTTCTGACTCCTTTTCATGAACACATCACACTGAGAATATATAATGGGTGCTACTCAATTCAATGACATTCTCTTATGGCTAAGACGCTTTATTTTTTTTCCCAATTTTTGTAGCATTTTATGTGAAACAGTATGAGTGTAAATAAATTGTTATTTGGCCATATTAATCATGAGAATGGCATCATTTCACATAAAAATAACACTTGGTCTCTAGTGCTTGATACCCGTGTAGATGTTTCTAATTGGGCAATTGTGCCAGGCCTCATCGCCAAGCAGTCACTCACTCACATGGTGATTCAAGCTCCTTCCATCTGTAGCACTCTTAAATTGAGATTTCCGTCACACTGGCATTTTCCGAGAGCAGATATGAGGAGGGCAATGAAAACGGAGGGTTTCTCTCAGCCAGGATGAAAATTAGTTTATATTATTCATACGTGTTTTCTGTTTGCCGTTCATAACTCCTCAAGTAATAGAACTCCAAGCTGCAAGACAGACCAGGGGATGGCATCCGGTAAGCACTACAACCCATACCAGATCCACTCACAGAAACTTCTAGATAAACTCTAGCAGGTACTAGAGAAAATGGTTTCCCCTGAAGAACCCAACTGCAACTGATTATTTCTTACCACGTAAAACAGTGGTCTTTTCTCACTTCCTCTTTATTTGTGTTACCCCCCCAAGAACAACTGATACTCACCAATTCAGACAAGAGCCGTTAAGCTCCAGTTACAGGGACTATTTGTGGCAATGAGTGTACAGAGCGTGTTTATGTGGTGCTTATGCTGAAAATGCCAACTGCCAGGTAGAAGACAATGGAACACAACGTACAGAGAAGGATGAGAAACGAGCTGTACGGAAGGAGCCTCACCTCACGCTGGAGATCCAGGTACAGTTTCACGAAGCAAAGGCTTTAAGTTAGCATTGTGCAATGGAGAACAATGAGCCGTTTGGGGAAATCAGACACTTCATTCAAAAGCTGTAAAATTCATGATGTGCCAGAGCTTTAGGGGACTTGGTGTGACTGACAGGCAGCTAGTCAGATGGGTGGGGCCGGTGCCGAGGCTGTCAGCCAGGTTGTAGAGAGCATTCATAGCTGAGTTGTGGAATTTGATAAGCTTGATGAGTCATTTGAAGTATCAACATGGCTGGACTCAGGGACCTCTAGACGTCAGGTAAGGATTTGAATGAAGGGGCTCTGAGGGTTTTCCAGTGATGATTGGCCATTAAGGGTTGGTAGACCCATGGGTACAAGTCCCACTGTCAACGTGGTCGAGTGCTAACAGAAGAGCATAATGGAAAAAAAGAGATAGGAGCCATGATAATCTGCCAAAGAGTTGGGGCACCTTTGGCCTGCCCTGGGACACCACAATTCCTTGTTCTCAGGCCTTTGGATTCTGATCCTTGTATGGGTGCCTTTTCACTGTGTGCTTTTGAACCGTGACTTTGGCTCCTTGGCTCTCTGAGGAGCTTGGACCCAGTGATGTTCCAGGTTTCTCTGCTTTCCTGGCTACTAGTGGATGCACTTTCAGGATACCCTCATCTTCATGAAAATATGAGCCAAGTGTTCCGAACAACTGCTGTCTAGATATCTCTGTGGATTAATTTCCCAACGCTTCCGTTCTGGAGTTCTATTCTCAGCTAAAGCAACATGTATGACACAATGATTTAAGCAAGGATTGGGGAGATGGCTCGCCTGCTGTTGCAGGAGGCCTGACATCAGTTCCCAGCACTCATGTCAGGTAGTGAACAACTGCCTGTGGCTCCAGCTCTGGTAGAGCCAACACCCTCTCCTGGCCTCTGTGGGCACCGCATGCATGTGTGTATACACTCATACAGACATGCACACACATGAAATTTCTTAAAGTGAAAATAAAGGATCTTAAGCCATGCTCACGCATTCACTCACTAGCAAATTTATATCATGAACATATTTATAAATTAGTTGGCTTAGGTCTTATGTGCTTTGTGTGCACTGACAGTGATGTTCATGGCTACTGTCTCAGCATGGCTTATCTGGCCATTGCCTGCTCTGTACCATGGACATGCTTTCATTTTAAAGATGGCTGCCATTTAAACAATTCTGCTCTGTGATGTAGACACACTCTCAGCCATGAGTCTTGCTTTAGACTGATGTGTGTTAGCTTGGCACATCTTGCCTTTGTTAAATCTGTAAAAACATTTATTAAGAACATATTTCATACCAGGCACTTCCCAGGAACTGAGCTGGTTGGAGTTAGTGTTTGAAGGACAGAGAGAGCATGGTGTGGCAGAGAAACTTTATCTGAAAGTTAATTGAATCGTTTACATAATTCTGAGAAACATAAGCACACTCCGAAACTTGTTTTTCTCTTAGGCAAAAATGAGGAATATAATATCTATTTGGGAATATCATCAGAGTTTAATAATACAATGTTTATAGAACGTCTAACAGTGTTCTGGAGTAGGGGATGTGCAGGATCTCTTAGCCCATGACAGGTATCATTAACCAGACTCAAATCCCTATAGAGTCCAGACACAGCTTGAGTTTATGTATATGTGATAGCAATTGTCTTATAAGACAGTGTCAGAGTCATGCCCTTGGACAGATAATCAGGAATTAAAGGCCTTTTAATGGCTGATAAAGTACTCTGGTTATAATGACAAGAACAGGAAAGCAGAATGTGCAGGAGAGGGAACATAAATGACATTCCTTTAGGTTCATGTCATTTTCATAGCTAGACTTCGTGATGGTTTGAATCTGGTTGGCCCGGGGAGTAGCACTATTAGGGGTGTGGCCTTGTTGGAGTGGATGTGACCTTGTTGGAGTAAGTGTGGCCTTGTTGGAGTGGATGTGACCTTGTTGGAGTAGGTGTGGCTTTGTTGGAGTGGGAGTGGCCTTGTTGGAATAGGAGTGGCCTTGTTGGAGTGGGTGTGGCTTTCCTGGAGGAAGTGTGTCACTGTTGGGGTAGGCTTTGAGAGAACTTTCTCCTAACTGCCTGGAAGCCAGTCTTCTGTTTGCCTTTGGAACAAGATGTAGAACTCTCAGCTCCTCCAGCACCATGCCTACATGAAAGTTGTCATGTTTCCACCTTGACAATGGATTGAATCTCAGAACCTGTAAGGCAGCCTCAACTAAATGTTGTCCTTATAAGAGTTGTCTTGGTCATGGTGCCTCTTTACACCAATGGAAACCCTAACTAAGACAACTTCATTGGCAAAGACTGGCTTCTCTCATCCTCCTGGACTTGCTCTGTGTTAGCTTTCCAAACAGGTGCTGCTAGCTCTTTTCTGTTTTAAGCAACAATAGTCAAGCTATGCCCGGTTCTAAGATTCCTGTTTAGAATCAACATAGAGATTCACTCACTCTCCGTAGTGGAGGCAACAAATAAGCCTCATCTATCATGGCTTAGCGGTTGGTGCAGCTCTCCTGGATGTTCGGTTGACTTGGAGTCTGGGATTCTGGGTCCATAAGGGTTTGATGACAGTCAATTAGGGACACTTGACAAGAGCAGGAAAGGAAGCACATGGGCTAGTTACTTGTCTGCAAGGGACACTAGAGTCCATCTAAAACTGAGATCTAGAGAAACTGTGTCTTAATTGGGGAAATTCCTCAAAGGCAAGATCCGATTAGACTCCCAGTGCACTGTTCGCAGTGATTTGTGTGAACCCTTCATCCGAGGGATGCCTCACTTTGGGAGCATCGCTTGCAGACTCCATGGGCATAAATCATGAGCAAGCCTTAGCGCTGATCCCATGATTTCAATTTTCTTGTCTAAACCATGTAGCTAGCAGCATGGTTTCCTTTTGATAAAGCCCCAAGCTTTAAAGTACACAGTGTAGTGAGTTGAGTAACTGTATCGTTCCATAACCACCTTCATGTGCAAGACAAGGAAACTTTAAAGTCCAAGTGCCCTGTTACATTTGATTCTCTTGTCTGAGCCCATTGTCCATAGAACCAGTTATCTTCTCTCTGTTCTGCATTTTTCTCTGTTTAATATTCCTACCAGGTCATGGACAGAGTCATCTAGAGTATCGCTGTCATTTGACATAAGCCCCTAAATTCACTCACACGAGTATGTTCCAATTAACTACTTATTTCTCTATTTTTTAATGAGCAGTAACTTCAGTTAAATTATTGAGGTCCAAGGTGGTTCAGGCGTGGGGGCTTAACTTCTAGTTGATGTTCTAGAAGTGAGCTTAGTCTAGTAGATGATTCTTCAACCTGTCAATCAGTCATAGCGTTAGCCAGCAAAGAGATGCTGAATTTTAAGAGTTAGCGCCTCCGTAATGACTCACACAGTATCATTTCTGATGCTCTTTCTTGCTGTAAGGGTATCAATTTCCATATGGAATAATTTCTAGCATCCATGAGGCAAGCATCTGTCTGTTGTATACCTTGAGTCATTGGGTCTGAAGTAGCTATCTGGCTCTGGTCTTTATGTGGTTCCATACACTTCTGGTCAAAGGATGGAGGTAACTCGGGTCTACATCCAGGAAGATCTGGAATGGTGTGAAGTGCTGCCTGGATAATGGCTCCCCTGTTCCATTTTGAGAAGTTGTTTCAGTTTGGCATTCACCAATTTTTTTTTCTTTTTCTTTTCCACTATGCTAGAACAGACATCTCAATTTCTTATACATCATTTCCAAATATAGCTCATACATAGTATTGGTCCTCAGCAGAGCTATTCTGAGCCTGCTCTGCACATGCGGGGTTCAAGAGCTACTGAGAATGAGAGCAGAATTCAGACTGCTAGCAGACATCTTCTCCCACCTTCACATACCACATTCTCACACACATATACACACACAAACACACATACTCACACACATATACACACACAAAATACACACTCTCTCACACATATACAAACACACATACTCACACACACATATACACACACTCACATACACAATCTCACACATTCATACATATATACACACAAACACACACACACTCTCTCTCTCTCTCACACACACACACACACACACACACACACACACACACACACACACACTTTCTTTGTCTCCTCCTCTCTCTCCAATGATTGTCTTGGTCTTCGGTGTTTTCAGGGGAAAATGCCCACATTTCTTCCTCCTCAGTTCTTCCCTATCACAGAGCCTACCTGTAACTCTACCTGGTCTCCAGCTAAAATGGAAACTGTATGCAGCTCTTCCCTGTGAACATGGAACCAGCTCTAAGAATCTGTGCTCTGCCTCCCTCTCTGGTGACTTCTGCTACCTTCCTATGACACCATGCCCAGGGAATGCAGTAGTCATCTACAGAAGTCTTTACTTATTTTCATCAAGTAGACATATTTTCTTTACAGTGTGTGTATGTGTACATGTGCATGTGTTAGTATGTGTTTGTGTATATAGTTGTGGGGGGTGTATATGTGTAGAGATATGTGTGTTGTGTATGTGTACATGTGTTCATGGGGTTAGTTGTATGTCTCCAGGTGTGCAAGTGCATGGCACCCGTGCTTATGAGTTGTGTATAGTTATGTGTGTATGTTGTACAAGTGTATATGTTTTCCTATGTGTGGTATGTGTGTATAGGTGCATTGTGTGTGTAAATGTGTGTTTGTGTGGTTATATGTATATGTTGTACATGTGTATATGTGTTCCTGTGTGTACTGTGTCTGTATAGTGGTGTGTGTGTGTGTGTGTGTGTGTGTGTGTGTAGGACAGATGACAACTTTGGGTGTCATAGTCAGGTGCTGTTTACCTGATATGAGACAGATAGTCTTATTGGCCTAGAACTTGCCACATGGGCAAGGCTGACTGACTCGTGAGCCCCGGGGATCTACAGCACTGAGATTCCATGTGCACATCAACATGCTCAGTGTATTTTCTCTGTGGGTTCTGGGGATCGAAGTCACGTCATCATGCCTGGGTGGCAGGCACTTTGCCGACTAAATGACCTCCCCAGCTCCAGCATTTTCTTGAACTATAAATTGCAATTCTACCTGTGTCATCCCCATCCTGATTGCCTTCAGGGCTTCCAGTGTCAGCGCTATGGTGTACTCTGAACTAAGTAACAGTGAGGAATTCCATTCTTACCTTATTAAATTTAGGGCAAATTGATGCAAATTACATGACACATGTAAAATAATGATATACTGGCTCTGAGTTACATTTAGAATGCTACTAAAATTAACTTATAGCTTTTGAAATTAATTGAGCATATGAAATAACCCCAGTTGATGTTATCTACTTAATTTTAATAGAATAATGTTTATTTAAGTAGTACCTAAAAGAACCATTTCATTCCTCTAAGAGTCCAGGAGAGTAATGTTATCATTAGGTACTCCAGTGCCCTGGGCCCACCTTATCCTCTAATTTTAACAATAGCACAAAGGAGCTGCAGGGCACCATCTGGTGCAGGTGGCAGAGAAATCCCAATGGTACAGAAAACTCACCACACGGACACTAACTCCGAACTGTAGCTCGTTGTACCTCCATTTGTAGACAGATCAGTCCAACCTTAATCACTTACTTAAGGTGGAACTCTTCTTGTTAATTTCCTCATCTGTGACAGATGGGTACACTTGGGGGGAGAAAGTAGAGATATGATAAAGAAAGAGTAAAGGAAAGAATAGAAACAAAGAAGAATCAACTGACTCAGAGCTGAGTAACTTCATTTAGTCAGTGACCATGGTGTCAGCCATCACCTAGGCTGAACTACACCTCCCACAATTCTCTTTCCTGCACTCTTCCACTTGGAGCAGCCTACAGAGGAGACTCCAGTCGGGCATTCAGAAGGCAAAGCAAGATAGCAATCATTTTGTAGTTCATGCAGACAGCCACTGGCTAGCTCATCTCGTTGGCGTCAGACAGTCCAGGGGCCTACATCTGCTGGTCTTCTCCAGAGGCCTTCCTCGGCTCATCTGGTTCCCGGGTCGTGTGTTTAGTTCCAGAACAAGAACCCCAACTTCTGCAAGACAGCTGAGTCGTTGAGTTCAGAGATGTGAGTAGCTGCCACACCATGGAGGCTGCTTCACTGTGGCTGCAGCTTTTCTTTGTGGGCTCTAGTCTGCTCTAGATCTCCGTGCTGTAAATCCAGCTTCCCTTTCTGCCAGTCTTCTCTGTAGCTTCAAGCTCCAGAATAAGACAAAAAGACTAGATCCAGACTCAGTATAGATGCTGATCTGGACTCAGTATAGACTTTGATCCAGATTCCACAAGCACTTCAAACCAAAGGGTTTTTTGGGCTTTTTGTTTATTTTTGTTTTTATTTTTAAAAACCCTTCTCAACACCAACACCAGTGCATGCTCACACGTGTGTACACATGAACGCCTGAATGTATACAAAATACAAACCCATGTACATATGAACACACAGGGATGCAATGTATATTCTCACATACACATGCCCAGTGCACTTCTTTCCTGACTGCTAACTACTTCAAGCAATAATTGAAAATAATTCAACTTGCAATACATGAATTAAGTTTAAATCCACCCTTTAATGGCTAGAGAGTAGGGATGACTGTGAACACAGTTCCTTGCTGGTTCTGGAAGCATCATGGTGTTAAAAAAGACCTTGAAAGGAACCATCCATCCCTTCGAATAATAATGACAGTAAAATTAACAGCAGATTCTTGAATAGTTACTCACTCCTATTTTAGAGCAACATCAAATACTTCATGGGAACCACATGAAGCAAATGATAGTTATTCTTGTTTTACCTTAGGAGCTTAGAAGGTCACCCAAGCAACTGCCTGAAGTGACACGATGAACACATGACATGGTCAGGACTTGCATGGTACCGGTCCAGAGCCTGGGTCCCTGAGTGCACTCTACATGGTATCTGATGCCAGGGATTCTGTGAAGTTGAACAATGAGTGAAGCAAATGATCAATGCTGAAAGGGAGATGCATATGGGTGAAGTCCCTTGTCATTCGGCATGTGATCTGATTATCTCCCAGAGAGTCACATGCTGAGGTCTTGGTCCCCAGATTGAGGGAAGTGACTGGATCATAAAGGTCAACTTTATCAGTGAGTGCTGTATTGATGGACCCATCATTTTGTGGGCTGTTAGATGGTGGTACAAACTCTGGAAATGGAATCCAGTAGAAATCAGTGGGCTTTGGGGGTTGTGCTTTGGGGCTCTATCTAGGTCTTGTGTTCTCTTAGCTTCTGGGTTAACATGAGGAGAGCCCTTATTCTCAACAGCATGCATTGCCACCAAGGGGCTCTGCTTTGCCACCATTCTAAAAGCAACAGAGGCAGAAAATGTTAAGTTGATCCCTCTGAAACTGTGAGCCCCACAATCCTTTTCTGCCTCCATTTCTCTCGGGTGGTTTCCACAGTGATGAAGAGCCAGTTAGCACAGACGCACCAGTGAACTTTTGTTTGGCTTTCTTGAAAAGATCAGGTTCTTTCCACAATAATGTGGGCGTCTGCATTCTCGTTCCTCACTTCGGTTCCACACCCCTTTCTTCTCCCATTGTTACTCTCTACCTACAGCTTTCTTCTTTGCTGGGATTCTTTTTTTTCTTGCCAGCATTCCAGGCTGGAAGTGTTTTAGGAGCAGATTGTTACATGCAATTTCACTAAAAATAATCCGAGTCAAGTTGCTGGCAGAAGTGTTAGCCTTGGAGGAGCACCAATTGTTCAAAGTCGGGAAAGTGCTGTGTGGATCTGTCCTGGGTTTTCAAGTGACATGATTCTCTGAGACTGGGCTGGCTGGTGGACGAACACAGACTAATGGGAACAAATGACCGTCTGATTCCTGGGTCTCTGCTGACATCAAAGTGGGAATTATGGCTGGAAAAGTCTTTGAGCAGACAAGTAAGTCTCATGACCCTTAAATGGAACACCCCTCCCTTTGACAACTCATGCTGTTCTACTGCCTTTAAGAGATCAAGTTGCTCAAAGGGCTTTCTCTGCTATTGTTGCTCTGCCATCTCTACTTGGGCAAGTCTACCAACAGTTTGGCAGCCTAGAGTTTAAGAATGTGGGATCTGGGACAGGCCATCTGGGCTTGAGTTTGGCCTTAAGGCTCCTTACTGGGAGACTTTGAACCTTCTGTGCCTAAATGTTCTTATAGATTAAAAAAGATTCAATGATTTTATGCTTGCCTTGTACTTTTATTAGGAAGATTAAATAATTCAGCACTTTGACAGCTCCGGATGGCAGAAAATATAATGTTTTCAGGTATTTACTGGATAAACTTGCAAATATACCTGGTGTTGAATTTGGACTCCACACTCAAGTAACTGTCAACTTACTCTCACTTCAACGTTACACAAACATGTCCAAAATGCAGCTCAACCTTTCTTTTCAAAGCTCCCCTGCTTTTGATTCCCCACCACCACCACCAAGGACCTCAACCCCATCTCATGTAGAAACAGGAGAGTCATGTTCACTTCACTGGACTTGGCCAGATCTCACAGTATCCATTATACCCATGAGTCTGTCTCCTCAGTATCTCGTAGATTCCTCTATTTCTATCAATTTCACTACTACTGATCGGCAACATCACCGCCAATGATGGCAATGTTGGTGCTCCGGATGTCCACTTATGCAGAAATAGACCTTCCAAAATCATGTGATCGCTTTCTGTCTCTCTGACTTTCTGTCTCTCTGTCTGTGTCTGTGTCTGTCTGTCTGTCTGTCTCTGTCTCTCTGTCTCTGTGTGTGTGTGTGTGTGTGTGTGTGTGTGTGTGTGTGTGTGTGTGTGATCTAATCAATGGCATGCACTTCAAGAAAGTTTCTGTGACATAAGCTCTTATTGTGAACCTAACACAAGCAAGAGTCTCCAGGGAAGACAGTCTTAGTGAGGGCTTATCTACATCAGGTTGACCTATGGGCGCGTCTGTGGGACTTTATCTTAATTACAAAGGATATGGGAATTGCATTAAGGCACAGGAAGACCCAGCACATTATGGAAGGCACTGTTTCCTAGTCAGGGAGTCCTGAACAGTGCAAGAGTGGAGAAATTGAACTGAGCCCACGCAAGCATGCGTGTATGTGTTTCCCTGCTCTTGACTGTGGATGTGACTAGCTGCCTCAGGTTCCTGACCACTGTGACTTCCCCACCATGTTGAACTGTCACCTAGACTTTTAAGCCCAATCATCCCCTTCCTGTCCTGAGTTGCTTTTTGTTAGAGTATTTTTATCACAGAGACAGAAATGAAAGGAGGGCAGTCTCCCATGAATGTGTTCTCTTCCCTATCTGTTAAGTTTCATATCCATATGGCTTCAAGGTTTGAGTCTGCCTCTGATTCTCTCTGTACCCCAATCTCAACCACCTTCCTCCTAGAACAAGAGAGATGCTGTGGTCTCCTCTGAGAGCAGTGGTCCTAAACCTTCCTAAGGCTGCTACCCTTTAATGAAGATCCTCATACCGTGCTGACCCCTAACCATGAAGTTATTTTGTTGCTACTTCACAAGGGTAATTCTGCTACTGTTGTGAATCATAATGTAAAATCCGACATGCAGGATATCTGATATGCAACCCCCTACCCACCCCCACCCCCTGGCACCATGACCTGAGGACTACTGTCTTAGTGTGTCGTCCTCTCATCTCTGACCAGCAGCTCTGTCCCCTGTCACCTCCAGATCTTCATTTACATCTTCCTTCCAGATGCTTCTCTGTGTTACTCTTCTCACCCCAAAGCAGCTGTGATCCCAATTAAGCGCAGGGCACACCCTGCTTATTTTATGTTGCTTCTAATAAGCTAAGTTAACACCTTCATTTGCTGCCCTCCTTCCTACCAGACTCTCTGCTGGGCAAAGATCTTATCTAGTTTGCCATTGTCTTCCTGTTATAGGGAAGAAGCCCAATAAGCACCGGTTAAATGGTTGTTTAACGATTGAGCCAATGAGTAGATGTCTTGTTCGCGGTGTCACAAACACCTTTGACGGTAGACTCCACTCTGGTCCTAAACCCAGTTTTGACCAAAAAAAAAAAAAAAAAAAAAAAACTGGATTCATGGGCCCCAAACTTCTGAGACTGTTTATATTTTTAAATAAAAAGTACCTGTATCCAATCATCTTGGCACCATTGGGAGCCATGGTTAAGATTCCAAACAATATTTACTTGTTATAAATGCACTTTTCTAACACTTCTTCATAACTTACAAAGAGGAATTCTGTTCCTAGGCATCTTCTTTCTCAAGGTGTGCCTCTCCTTCTGTCTGACATGGAACAGGAAGGACAACTGAGTTCCCTTTGTGACCTTTTGCTTCATCTTTGTCTCTCGGGGCCTATCGTAAGGCACAAGTTATTGAAGTAGATCATTGTCCTTATTAGTCCTCAGTGGCCCAATTACCTGAAAAGCACAATAAAACCATAAGAAAAAAAAAAAAAGAAAAGCAAAAGAAAGAATGGTCTCCTCAAAGGACACGTGCACATCCTAAGGAATTCTAGTGTTCCTGATCTTGTTTACATTTCAAATGTTATTCCCTTTCCCAGTTTCCAGGGCAACATCCCCCTAAGCACTCCCCCTCCCCTTCACTATGGGTGTTCCCCTTCCCATACTTCCCCCATGACCGCCCTAACCCCAAGAATCCCATTCACTTGGAGTCCAGCCTTCGCAGGACCAAGGGCTTCCCCTTCCACTGGTGCTCTTACTAGGCTATTCACTGCTACCTATGAGGTTGGAGCCCAGGGTCAGTCCATGTATAGTCTTTGGGTAGTGGCTTAGTCCCTGGAAGCTCTGGTTGGTTGACATTGTTGTTCATATGGGGTCTCAATCTCCTTCAAGCTCTTTCAGTCCTTTCTCTGATTCCTTCAACGGGGGTTCTGTTCTCAGTTCAGTGATTTGCTGCAGGCATTCACCTATGTATTTGCTGTATTCTGGTTGTGTCTCTCAGTAGAGATCTACATCCGGTTGCTGTCAGCCTGCACTTTGCTTCATCCATCTTATCTAGTTTGGTGGCTGTATATGTATGGGCCACATGTGGGGCAGGCTCTGAATGGGCATTCCTTCAGGCTCTGTTCCAAACTTTGCCTCCCTATTCCCTCCCAAGGGTATTCTTGTTCTCCTTTTAAAGAAGGAGTGAAGCATTCACATTTTGGTCATCCTTCTTGAGTTTCATGTGTTCTGTGCATCTAGGGTAATTCCAGCATTTGAGCTAATAACCACTTATCAATGAGTGCATACCATGTGTGTTTTTCTGTGATTGGGTTACTAGAGGGACGTCTTAAGGGAACCCGAAACTATTCTCCTTTGTTTCCTGAAAAGCAAGGAGGAAAGGAAGCAAAAATTTCTTTGCTTATCAATTATCAACAAGATCTAACCCAGAGGTTCTCAACCTGAAGGTTACAACCCTTTTAGGGGTCAATGACGCTTTCACAAGGGTGGCCTAGGACCATTGGAAAACACAGGTGTTTACAGTTCATAACAGTAGAAAATTACAGTTATGAAATTACAATGGAATAATTTTACGGTTGGGGGTCGCCACCCCATGAGGAAATGTGTTGAAGGGTCGCAGCATCAGGAAGGCTGAGAACCACTGTGCTAATGTCTACTGCTATCTACCGTATAGTGTGATGGTGCAGCCATAGCTGGTATAATCCATGCATGTTGAAAATATCAAATGAAAGTCGAATATAAATGTCTATCTCAAATACATTGAACTTATTTTCAATTAGTGGAAACTTTTTTTAAAACCTGGTTTCCTTAGCAGAGTATAGCTGTGTTTCCTTGTCTACTGAATGAGGGAATGGGGTGCAGGAAAACATGCTCTTTCTCATGACAGACTGACTGCATCTTGTTTGCCTTAATCCATGAACTCTCCCAAGGCTTTAAAACTGCATGCACGAGCACTCCCTCTTTCAAGCTAAGTTCAACAAGATTCATGGGGTTAGTGGGGCAGCAGCCACAGAAGACCATGGGATGGCTCCGGATGCCTAATTAACTCAGCTTTCAAAGGGGACCCAAGTCAAGCAGATGTCCTCTTGTTTCACTCCTCCTTAGTAGCAATGTTTGCTTTTCCCTCCAAAGCTCCCATTTTCTGTATGGTGTTTCACTTTTTAGCAGATTCCATGGTGCCCCAAGTAAGAAAAAGTATGATTTGTAAGTATCTGCAAATAACTTAATAGTATAATGTAGTTTAACGTTTGGAAAATATGTAATTATTTAAAGTTTATTCCATATTTGAGTACAAATTGAGCAGGTAACCGGGATAAAGCAGCGAGGTGGATGTTTCTGTCCTTCCTTTGATCATTGATCATGTGTATACATGGTACGTCTGCGTGTGTGCATGCACATAGAACCTGCTTTTAGATTAAACATAGAATAAAAACTGAATAGTCACATGTTGAGATTAATTTCTTGATTAAAAACTCTCGGATACAAATTTTCAACTGTATTCAAAGCAGAAACGGAGAAAACAATGCAATTACTAAATACATGAACTTTTACAAAGTACTTAAAAACGAAATGAAAAACTCTGTTGACAGGTTATACTCCTGTTTCACCGACACTAAATGCCTGGTCCATGTTGTTGAGTAACTGAAGTTTCTCTCCATGTTATTAGAAGAGAAAAAGAGTGGATAATTTTTCTTCGTCCATGTAGGAAATCCCAGGGAGAAGCTGGCCAGCGTCTATGCCTTTCAGCTTAGGTTTTCTGCTCCATCAGAAGCCTGGCTTCTCTGGAAAGGTGTTTTCTTCTGCCTAGTTCTGGTGCTTGTTGCTTCGTGGTCGGCATGGTTTTGCATTGAGTCAGTCTTGTCAGAGGCCCCTGGAAACAATGTGCATCTCGGACTCCGCTGCTTTCTTCTTGGTACTGAGAGCGAAATAGCAGCACTGTCATTGTCTGCTGGTTCCACTATTATCTCTCCTCTCTCTCTCTCTCTCTCTCTCTCTCTCTCTCTCTCTCTCTCTCTCTCTCTCTCTCTCTCTCTCATCTTAGAACCCATGGTTTCTAGCAAAAGGCCTGCAGGTTAGCACTTGACTTTTATGAATGACTTCAGTAGAGCTGGCTGATAAATGATACAGAATCAAGCAGACCACCACATTGGGAAGACAGGAAGTCAGCTTTAGTATGAACTTTGGGGGAGGGGGAGGGGAGGAAATATCACTTAAGTAGCATAATAAACCCTAGCCTTTTCTTCTAAACCATCACCCGGTTCTACCGCACATCTAGACTTTTCTCCAGTAGAAATATGAGCTCTTAAGGGCTTGCGGCCTGTAGTGTTGGAGACAGTTCTCATCCTTTCGTCCCTTCGCACCTACATAGGCTTCAGGGTCTCCCCAAATGCATCAGAGATGCCATAAATCTGGTGGTCGTGCAAGCATCTGCTGAGCCCGTTTGATTGCATTGCAGGCATGGACACCAGCATGAGATCTGACTTTGAAGAATTTCTTTTGTAATTTCTTGTACAGTTCTTTATACCCACTGTCCCCCGAGAATCGGTTTCAGACGCTAATTATCAGGGAATCGTGTCTGTGACGGCAACGTTCTCATTTCAAAGGAAGTGCTTTGACTCAGCGACTTTTTTTCTTTTGGGGGGAGGCGTTAGGAGGGAGACGTTCATGGATTCCAGGCTGACCTAGAGCTTCTTATGAAGCTGAGGATGACCTTGAACTTTTGATTTTCCCACTTCTACCTCACAAGAGGAGGAGTTAGAGGTGTTTGAACAATGCTGGTTCCTGGAGTTCTGAGGAAACTCAGGGTTCTGTGATGCTCGACTAGCACTGCACCAGCTCAGCTGCTTCTCCAGCTCTTAAGGAATCTTCACCTTTCCTTTCTTGGATTTTATCTCTACTACCCCTCCTCCCCGTCTTTTGAACGCAATAAAACATTTATAGATAACAGTTTTTATTATACAGACTCCTATAAAGATACAAACTTTTCTACAAAGTAGCAATTCCCACTTCAAAAATCACTCTCAAAATTTCAGAAACAGTAGTCATAAGTGTGCAGATTAGACACTCGTACATGCAAACTATTTAGAGTCCTAAGTATCTTTAAGAAACTATTTTACATTATGCAGTTTCTTAGCCTCCATCTTCTTGGCAAAAGGTTCTAAATTGTTGTCCTGTCCCCCTGTGGCTCACGGGTTGTCCTAGAACATCGGATATTTGTTGGCTGACTAGTAGGCTGCTCAAAACGCAGTCCACTGCTTTGTCAAACAGGCATCCGCCACTTGGCGTTCTCTCTG
Organism: Rattus norvegicus; assembly: GCF_021556685.1. Taxonomy (NCBI): domain Eukaryota; kingdom Metazoa; phylum Chordata; class Mammalia; order Rodentia; family Muridae; genus Rattus; species Rattus norvegicus. The sequence goes on along the minus strand of NC_141540.1, from coordinate 63,874,695 downwards.
GAAATGATCCTGATGAGTATCGCTTCCACACTGGCCCAGGGTGGTGTTTAAGTTTGGCTTGGTCACACAGAGCCTCAGAGTCCCCTCTTAATATTGATACAGCCCAAATCAGCCCCCATGGAGATCCTGTGAATCAGCTCTCAGTCTCCGAAGGATGATGTGAATTACTTCATAAAATGTCAGAAGCTGTAGTGATTGAACAGATAGATGCTTAAAAAGCCTCAGGGCTTTGGGGGGGGCGAGGCCCACTGTTGGTTATGCAAATGAATCACCGTTCTGGGGGCAAAGGGAGAACAGCGGATGGGTGCCTGAGCTCAGGTTTCCTAGGGCTGCAGAGGTCAGAGGTTCATTAAATAATTAACTGATTTTCCCCGTGTCCCATTAACAAAATCGATATGGTCTCATGAGCTACTCTGTATCGAGATGAGCCACAGTCAGGCAGAAGGAGCAGGACTCACCCAGTGAAAGAGCAAAACCTACCCATTTCTTCAGCAGCTAGGGAGTCAGGCTTGGTCATTGGTCCCTTGGATTAATTGTTTGTAGAGCTGTAACAGTAGAGAAAGAATGGGACCCCCTGACACGCATGTATTTAGCCTGTGGCTCCAGGCAATCTTGGTATCCCATATCCTTACCCTCAAAACAAAGGGACACGTAAACAGCTTTTGACTCCCCCTTGGTTTCTGTCGGTTTAATTTTTAAACAACGTCTCAAACCATTTTACTTAGCGGAACTATTTAAAAATAGATTTAATTATCAATCATTTAAAGAAATAATGTTCAGAATGGGAGAGAGAGCATAAGGTGGATATTTTTCAAACTCTGGAAGGATTTATATTTTGAGGGAGTATTCACTGATCTCCAGCATTCATACCTTCACCTCCATTTATAATTAACTGTATTAACTCAATAGTTTCCGTCAAGTCAGTAGCTGAGAGTCACTGGGATCTCATAGTGAGTGGCCAAGCACATTGTTGGTAAGTAAGAACCATTAATTCACCCAAAAGGTTCATATATCCATACTGTCTAGCTGGAAAAGCAGGCCGAGAACACTGGGGTAGAGAGATTGCTGTAAGTATGAAATCAGCCTGGGCTACGCGTAGTGAGTTCGAAGCTGGCCTGGACTGCAGTGGGAAACCCTGTCTCACACAACTAAACTAAAGCAAATGCAAACAAACAGCAGAACCAGTAAACAACAACAACAATAAGCTGATAGAAAAATATTTAAATTTGTCTCAGATTGGAAGAGTAGCCTAGTGGATAAATAAGTGTTTAGTAGCAGGCACAAGACCTGAGGTTTAATCTGAGGTGCCCACATGTATGTGTGCGTGTGCATACCACACACACACACACACACACACACACACACACACACACACACACACTATACCACACATCATTGCCCACAGTTGCACAGCTATAAAACAACTGGATTTGAATGCGGGTCTGCTTGGTGACAGAGACCTTCACCCTGCAGACATAGTTCTCTTAAGCTTTCAGAACATCGACTTGGGACCACTATCACCTACAGACCAGTCCTATTTCGAGTGACTTATATCTATTAGCTGACTCATAACTAGAACACAATCCCACGGGGAGTTCGATCACCCTTGTCAAGATGACAAGAAAGAAAATGATCTTCATGTGTTCAGATCATTTTATGCTTTCCCTGTGTTTTCTTACACATTCATGCCATGCACACACGTACACGTGTATGTCTGCTATCAAAAAGAAATAATGGCAGCTTTGGGGTCCTTGCGAAGGAATGGCCCCATCTCCTGAAGAGAGGAGCATGTGGGAATGTATTTACTTTCAAGTGACAAAATTAAATGTTTGGAATGAAATCTTATTATCAGTTCAGTCAAAGTTTTGAAAAAGTTAGGGCTTTCTGGTTCACCAACTACGGACTGTGAGATCATTTTTAAGTAAATTCAAAAGACGGTGTGATGGTATGCCCTGTTTCAGCAGGGTTACATCATTCATAGGATGATATTAATTTTAGTCCTGCCTTCAAAACCATAATTATACTATTGAGTTACTGGGTTTAAGTTTTATAAGCTATTTTTATATATAAAGGAATTCTTCAATAGTATTAGTTTTCCAGAGGTGTCGACTTCTATTCCAAGCCTACCACACTAAGATATCCAACTAGTACTGGGTGCCAGACATGACCCTGCATTCCAAGAATCACCATAGAATAAGACTAGTCACTTTCTGGGTGATCTAAGCAAGAGTCCTGGTTTTAGACAATGCCCACTGGGAGGAAAGATAACTGTTTTCACCTACCGTTCAAGTCAACTGTGAAATAACTTTTAAACTTGATAGCCTTTGGAAGGGTTTAACCTTCATCACACGCTGTGTGTTTCCCTCTGGCTTTGGTGTATATCCAGGGTTATGGAATTCTATAGCTAGGATTCCTGTTGATGTCTAGGCTCTATCTTGCCAGATGGAAAACAAGGCCTGGTGCTTGAGCACCGAATTCTTAAAGGATTTCATTCTTTTTTGTACCTGTGGTGAGGGTTGTGTCTTAACAGCAGGTACATGAAGGGCTGGGTAGCCAGCTCAAATGTATGAAGAGTTATGTTGAAAAAAAGCAAAGATTTGACACTATTGATTTTCAACTGATAGTCCAGCCGATAATAGTAAGTTAAACGTTAGAAAAGAAATAAATAAAGCATGCTTCATTTCAGCAGAAATACAAAATGTGTAAACACACAAGGCTAAGATGTTTGAGGTTTGTGGCTCCAAGGAAGTGGTTTTCAACCTGTGGGTCATGATCCCTTTGGGGATTGAAGGACCCTTTCTCGGAGGTCACCCCTGGAAAACACAGATATTTATACTACAACTCATAACAGTAGCAAAATTACAGTTATGAAGTCACAGCAAAACATAACTTTACGGTTGGGGTGTCACCACAACTTGAGGAACTGCATTAAAGGGTCACAGCGTTAGGAAGGCTGGGAACCATTGCTCTAAAGGAAAAGAAGGACCATCATCTTTTCCAAACCTCACATCTCTGGGGAGTGAGCTGGCATTTCCCTGAAGTCCTTAAGAGGTCAGACTGCACCCGGCACGTGAACACTGACTTATTTTCTTGTGCTATGCTGGCTTTAAAAGAAAGATCACAAACTCAACAATGTGCAGTTGTCCAAGGTCATTCCGTTACCCGAGGCAACTCAAAAATTTCTGCCGCCTCTGCTGATGGCAGCCTGCTCCGTTTCCATGTTATCATCCAATATTCTTTTATGGGACGATTTAGATGCTAACTGGGGATGGAAGAAATGGTTTTTTGGAAATTCTTTCCATCACCTCCAATCTGTTCTCCCTTTCCTGGCCTTAGTACTGAGCATAGAGCTGCTGTTCAGCCATGTTTATATACAACAAGAAAGTGGCACAGGCAGCAGCATAATTCAATGAGCTCATTGTCATTTTGCAATTTCAGTTCCCCTGACTTTTACCAGGCCACACAATCTCCTTGAGAAGGAGCCTTTGAAATGATTGGATATAGGCTGAGGTCACCATCTAATCTCAACTCTGTGCGATTTTTGTTTCTGTGGAGCTCTCTTTATTTTATTTCGGACGACTGGGTCTCAAGCAAAACAGAACGACTGCTGACCACAGATCAGCCCCACTAATCCAAAGCTTTTCCTCAGTGCAGCCACTCTCTGTTATGCTGTGCAAAGCTAGATAGACACCAGGTCACAGAGGGAAGAGAAAAGGCCAATGCACTTCAAAGGCACTCTTGGATAGATTACTCATTCAGAACCCCCTGGAGTAAACTTCACATCCATGGCAGTCACTGGATACATAAAAGTTAAATCTTAGTGCTTTCTCCTCAGTGTGGTCTTATTAATGAGTTTGAATGAATCTTTCCCATGTGGCTCAAAGATGCTCAAAGACCTAGAAGTGCTTTGGGGGTCTTCTGAGAGAACAAAATAGATACCTCCAAGAATAGTAGCTGGTGTGCATAACTCATCCTGAGCTTAATTTGAAGATGGCTCTGGGAGAGAGGGTAGTGCCTTCAGTGAATGTCTAGGGGGTAGGAGAAAGGAGATCACTGTACAGAATGTTCAAGAAACAGCAAATAACTGAAGGCACAGAGTGGAAAGGCCAGACAGTAGGGTGAAAAGCACTTACCCAAAACACTCTACCAAAACAGGAGATATGGGGGTGGGGGGCCAGCCCCCAAACAATCATGGCTGTAGGTTCAGGAGGCATGGGACATTTGGAGTCTTTGCATCCACTTCCCTTGGTTTGGTTCTACTGTGGGTGTGGCCATTGCTGCCCTCTTCTGCTTCCCACAGTGAGGATGAAATGAACCCAACTGAGAGCAAAGAGCCATGAATTCTGGGCGCTGGCATGCTCAACGCTTCCGTTGTGTCTCTTGGATGGAGCGGGTCTCCCAAGTGATGCTGCTGAGGGTAACATTTTGTATGGCAAATGGCCTGCCCTTGGCTGCTACTCTTATTTTTCAGTTATTCTTTGCTTAAATCACTTCTTTTACATTTGAAATTATAATATAATAACATCATTTCCTCCTTCTCTTTCCTTCCTCCAAACCCTCCAATATGCCCCTCCTCGCTCTCTTTCAAATTGATGATCTTTTTTCAGTAATTACTGTTACATATGTATGTGTATGTATATGATGTTATGATATATATGATGTATACATATATGTATATGATGTATATGCATATGATATATATGATGTTATAATATATGGTGTATATGTATGTAATGCACACATATATGCATATGGTGTATATGCATATGATGGATATGCATATGATAGATATGCATATGATATTTATGTTATGATGTATGAGATATATGATATATGTACATGTCATATATGTGAAGTATTGATGCATATGAAGTATGATATATATGTATACTATAATATAGGATGTATATATGTATAGTACTAAATATCACCTGCTCAATCTGTATAGTATACTTGTATGTATGTTTTGAAGGCCAACCACTTAGCATTGGATAACAAATTGATATGCTCTTCCCCAGGGAAGACTGTCTCTACTGATTTCAACACTCCTCAGTGGCCTGTACTTCCTTGTGTAGGGTTGAGGCCTCATGGTCTTTCCTCCGTTCACATTGGCATGTGTGTTGTTGTTCTTGTTCAGCTCAGGCTTAGGCAGTCCTGTTAGTGAGACTCTGTGGGTGTAGCTGCTGACGTTGCTAGGAGACACCACCTTACAGCGAACTCCCAGATTCTCTAGCTCTGTGGCCTTTCTGCCCTTTCTGCAATGACCCCTGAGCATTAGGCACAGGAGGTATTTGTAGCTGTCTATAACTGTGGTTCTGGGGTCAAGTGAGGGAAAAGCATGTGCTGCCGTCTAGCAAGCTCAGCGAGGAAGCAAGCCAGCAGGCTAGGGTACCTCACGCTCATGGAAGGGTAAGGTAAAATTAAAGGACATCAGCAGGTAAATGCAGAGGCCATTCTTGCTGTCTTATTGAGAGCAAAGACCTGATTTGAAGTCGTTTGTTTTCCCCACAACCTCCTCCCTAAGCCTAGTTAGCCCGAGTATTTAAAGCAGAGTAGTGTTGGTGCCTTGGGTCTCTCTGGTTATTCTGAAAAATCCGAGAGCCATCTCACCCAAGCACCCATCTTGGCCCCCATCTGTCAGGATTCACTTCTTTTATAACCAAGAGCCTGCCCAGAGGTCAGCAGCCAGGGGTTCTGGTGAGGCCCGACGGGTGCTGCTCACGCACACGGCTGGGGTGATGGTCTGCAGTCTCCTTCCAGCCCGTTGTCAGCACAGACAACCTCTGAGCCTCAAGGTCCACTGTGCTCTGTGTCCACCACCCCCCTGCCCCCTGTCCCCCGCCCCCCAGGAGATAGTGCTGACATGTGGTCAAAAGCAGATGTTATAAACTCAGAGAAGTCTGCATTAGAATCCTGACTCCACCATCCATGTCTTCTAAACCTCAGTCTCCTTGTCTATATTGTAAAACGTAAGGACTCCTGGGCCGGAGGGATGATCAGTTGGTCAGGAATCAGGGAGAAATCAGTAAGTGCTTATCATGCTGCTTAGCGCTACTGCTGCTTACCAAGGCCGCACTTCCAGGTTGTAAAAATATTTTGCCAAAGCGGCTCTTTAAATACCCCATTCATAGTCCTCGCCACCAAGGGAAGTAAATGGCAAATACTCTGAAGGGTTGCGGGTGTAGCCAAGAGGGCCCCTCTCTCCTACTGTACTCTCAACTGTCACTCCTTTAGCAGATGCTTCTTAGAGACCCCATGGATGTCATACCTACAGATTCTGCATAGCTTCCCACAGAGCCTCGGGCATGAATGATGCTAATATCTCGGAGATAGAAGGAAGGGCATAGCATCTCTGAACCCAACACAAACGAAGCTGATATCTCTTAGATATAAGGACGGGCACAGCAGTGGCTAAACGCTATGTGAGCATTTAAAGGAGATTATGAGAGAAGGTTCAGTCTCCCAAGAAAGACAGAAAGCCAAACATGTGACACAGAGAAGCCTCTGGGAAGTCAGAGGTCATATTTTAATTCATATTTACATGCAGGATTAGCCCGTGGGAGACCAAACCAACCAGACCAACCAACCAACAAACACAGTCCCACTGCATCTGGAATAATATCCTCTAGGAAGTGTTATGTGTTTGGAAACAGTGACAGAAATGCTGGAGAGTGCTTTATGCGCCATCCGATTTGAAATTACCCTCTCTTTTATGCCCTCCAGTAAAAGAGAGGGAAAAAAAAAACCATCTACTCAGTAACGAAGGCATAGCCCATTATAGCGATACTATTCTTTTTTTGGGGGGAAAAATTACATAGCAGCTTCGTTCACTCCATGTGGTAAACCAAATTGCTTCAAGTAAAGTACAAAGAAGACAGACACTAAAATTGAAATCTTCCTGCCTCTGGCACCTAGAGGCACATGCTACAGCCAGAATGCACACGGTGAGAAGAATGAGGGAAAAAGCAAACGCAAGCGTTGAACTCGCTTAGACAACGGAGGCTGAGGGGCGGCAATTTTCATGCTCCATCTGCTTGGAGAAAATCCCATGTTAATCAGGCCTATAAAAGGGTGTGGGCGCGGGGTTTCATTCTGGTAAAGCCATAAAGATTTCTGTACACTGATGCATCCTTTATCTGTTGAGTCTGCCTTTATTTTATTATTATTTCCAAAGAACCGCTTCAGCTCCCCACCCCACCCCCCAGGAAGTCGGCTAACTAAAGCCCCTGGGAGATTAGCGAATAAAAGCAGGCTACTGGGTATGGATAACATACACCGATGAAGAAACAACTCGCTCAAAATGAAATATTCATATTGGGAAATTTGACTTTTTAATTTAGATGTCAATGAAGTACTAACCCTTATCACTCTGCCGAAGAGGCCCAGGAATTAAATTCACAGAAGACTTAAATAGAATCCACGTACCGGATTTTAATAATTTGCTCTGAGGGTCACACACCAAAAGACTCTGTTCCTGCTTAGATGATAGAGATTTCTCCTGCGGGGGCTTTCCTTTCTTTGGCCTTGAAAACAATCGTATTTAGATTTGCTCTGTTTCGTTTTCATTGCCCGTATGTCCCGATGCTTAATGGATCATGTGGCTTAGATTAAAATGCAGTTTGCCGGGAAGCAGAAAACAGTGTAGAAATAGGGGCAAAGTTGCCTCGTCATGATTCATAGCATTGATTTGGAAACGAGAACGAAGGCTTTGGGTTCAGGTTCAGATGATCACATCACAGTGCCCAGTACAGCTCTGCCTAGTGCTTGCCTTGGATCTGTGGGCTAGTTCATCAGTGTCTCAAAAATGGGGTAACCTGCTCAGTACAAGGCAAGGGCTCGCTCATGACCGCTCACAGTGTTTTAGCATCATTAGTAAGCGCATTCGTTTAGTATTCTGTGCTTGGTTCTTCCAAGGAAGAATTGATTGACTTGACGCAAATCTAAACAGAGCAGCCACGGCTTGTTAAGGGAAAACATCATAGTAAATTCCTCGTGTGGTACATATTATCAAGCAGTAACAATGGCTGGAGGCTGAGGACCTTGCACCATGCAGGCAGCGTAAGTTGGTGTCACGGCTGGTTAGAATGGACTTTTGAGGCTAACATGAAACACGGAGCTGACTTTCTCGTTTAGGCCTCATATGTGCCAGGCAGTGTGCTATGCAGGTCCCATAGCTAATGACCAAATGATCATCCTCCGTTTATTTATTAATGTATTTGGTATTTTCACGTGTGTGCATGTGTGTGATGCGTGTGACTGTATGATGTACATGCGTGTGTCTATGTGTTTGCTTGCATGTGGGCCTAAGTGCACACAGGTAGACATGCGTGTGTGTGTGCTTGTGGAAGCTCGATGTTGGTATTGGGTCATGAGAAAAGATCTCTCACTGAAGCTGGAGTTCTATTCTTTTAGCATCTAACCAGCTTATCCTGGGATATTCCCTCTGTCTCTTAAGTGCTAGGAACACACGCAGTGTGCCGAAAAAGTCCAGCTTGCTTGCCTGCTTGCTTTCTGTCTGTCTGTCTGTCTGTCTGTCTGTCTTTCTGTTTTCTTTCATATGGATTTCGAGGGTTCAAACTCTGGACGTCAGGCTGCCATATCAATTGCTTTATTCATGTACCATCTCTCCAGCTCACTTCTTTTTGTTGTTGTTGTTGTTTTTTTGTTTGTTTTGCTTTGAGTTAGAGCTTCGCTTTTGGCCAGCTGAGAACTCAGTGTGTAGCCCAGGCTAGCCCCAAACTCTCAGGGATGCTGAGCTGTGAGCCATCAGAGCTGGCTCTAACCTTGTTGTGGAGATGAGATCGCCAGGGTTCAGACGACTAAAACTTTGTCTCCACTGAGTGGAGAAGTAGCAGTTTAGGAGGCTCACCACCTTTGATAAGGACACATCTTCTTTCTTAGATGGGCAATAGCCTGTCTGGAGTCTACAAAGGCTCACAGAGGAATAGTCAACTACCATCTAAGCGAGGAAATGATATCCAAAATAAAAGACAGGTGCAGGAGGCACGTTCTGGGGATGATCGGGAGGGGGGTACAGAAGGTTTGGGGAACCCCCATGATTCAATGAAGATACAATCAGAGTCTGAAGGGGGAGGGGAGCAGCTATTTAGTGCATATCCTGGAAGATTAAAGTAAAGGGTGGATAGAGGCCCAGCATTGAAAACCAACCCCTGTGGGCTTGACCTCCAGATTGTTCAAGGCTCCATCTTCCTTCTAGAAAGTGAGAATAAAATATTGCCTGGTTAGTGTTCTAGTATGATGACAATGGTGGTGGTGGTGGTGAACATGGTAATGGTAATGATGACGATGGGACAGTGGTTGTGTTGGTGGTGGTGGTGATGATGATGCTGCTGATGTTAATGGTGGTGGTGGTGGTGCTGGTGCTGGTGGTGATGGTGGTGATGGAACAGTGATGATGATAATGTGCATGATGATGATGATGATGATGATGATGATGATGATGATGATGATGATGATGATGATGATGATTGTGGAGAGTCACCGTCTAAGAAGGATTTGCTCAGTAATTCTCCCCAGATAAAACAGTTCTGGTGATTAAATAGTTAACCCATAGAAAGGGCTTAGAGGGAAGCTTGGTATCTGTTATTTGGTGCTATGACTCATCAAGACCATGGAGAAAGCAGTTTGACTTTTCCTTGATAGGATTTTATGTCCTCGCCTTCTTTTTTATTCCTTCTCCACAATATCGGTGGCATTTTCTCTGTTTAGGGATGTTAGGGCAGAGAAGTCAAAAGCAATGAACCCTTCATGGCTTCCAGGCTGAAGAAGCAGTAGAAAAGGAAAGATAGCAAGGTGGATGTGGGCTTCAAAACAGGGCTCTTGGCTAGAATCCCCGGGAGATGAGAGTGAGCAGAGCAATCCAGACCGGTGCAAGGAGTCGGCAAACAGGTTTTCTGTCCATTCAGAGCCCAGGAAAAGAGCGAGTTGGGAGACTTGCCTGGAGGGGTGAGCCACCCATCAAACATAGGGCCTGCGGAGGTGCAGGATCCGACCCACCTCTGAGAGAGCTTCAAGATGCTAGGTATTCAAGAAGCTGCCGGAAAGCTGGATCTGAAGAAAATTTTAGATGGGAGTCAAGAAACATAGCAGTTAACTTTGCTGATGAACAAAAACCCCAGACTTGAACGCATATCTCAGCTGAGGAGAATCAAGGACTAGACAGCCGCTCCCACGACCCTGGGCGGAGCTTAATGCTGCTCCTTGAGAATTTGTCTGTCACCTGGGAAGTATGAGCAGGGCTCTAAATCCACTGATTTTTTTATCACCGCTCAGAATGGGTGCTCAAAGGGGAATGTAAGTGGACTCATAAATCAAGAAAATTAAACTGACGGCTCACTTGAGTAAAATGTCTCCTAAGCTAGTGCAGCTTCGGGGCTGACGGGAATGAAGCCCCAAGCCCTCTAACTGCACAGAGAGTGCGTCTGCTGGTGCTGCGACCTGTGGGATTTTACCCTGGTTCTTACAGTGAAACTCCACAGGATGCCGCGGTACTGTGATAAGGTTTTTGATAGGATTTTGGTCACGCAAACGCCTGAGATAAATACTAGTTTTCTCTCCAGTGTACTGAGGTTAAAACTGGGGCCGAGGGATCAAGGTTACACTAGGAGTCTGCGATAGAACAGGAAGCAAGACCAGGCACTGAACAGCTCTAGCCTGTGCGATTGGTCTCGGTGCCTTTCTGCTCCTTCTGGCCTTGACCAATAGCAAACATCCTAGCACACACTGGTGTGTTTCCTGGAATCCAAAAGGGCACGCAAGGAAAGAGAGTGTGTGGGCTGCCTCTGGTGACCAAGATGACTAATTTTCAGAGCACAGTGGTGTCACTGAAGATAAATTTGAAGAGCGGCTGGGGTTCTGCTCTAAAGTGACGCACTAGAAGAATAAGATTTTTTTGTCATTGCCATAACGGGTCTAGTTCCTGTGTGCATCCTGGTGGCGATTAGCTGTACACACCATGCAATCACATCCTAGCCATTTGTTTACATCCTGGTCACTGCCCCCTCCCAGTCATCCCTTCCCACAATCCTTCCCCCACCTCCTTTCCCTTCTCTGAGTGGGTGGGACCTGTGGGTTTGCATTCAAAAATCTCACCAGTGGGAGTGATGAAATCGTCCTCAGTGCTGAGACTGGCGAAATCACCTCATCCTTGGTAGCAATGAGCCACCCATTTGGGCACGTCTTTTTTTCTATTAGTTTTCCTCATTAATTAGAAAGTTAAGGTTTATTTTTTTCTCTCTCAACTTCCCATCATGATTTATCTCCAGAAATCTCCTTGATGTGTTTTTGCCTTTCAGAGTTCTATTCTTTCTCCTTTTAATATCCAGAAGTAGGGAATTGTACATTGATGTATTTTTAATTTTATGTAACTTTTATTTCTCTTTTGTTCTGTGGATTATATCCAATTCTATAAAATCAGTTTCTGTTGCCAGTTTTATTGATTGCTTCTCTTGTGCTAATTAGATCCTCGTGCAACTATCCACACTTAAAAACCAAGTTCCCAGGTGGCTGGAAGGGGTTAGAGAACCTATTTCCTGATATATTTTCTTTTTTAAAAGGAAATGTTGGGGGAGCAATCAACCATGACCATTGCTCTAGGCTGAGCTAGATACCACACCAGTCCTTCAGATTCCGTAGTTGTAAAGTACAGATGTTCTGTGGTTTGTCTGAGAGTTTGGGGATAATGATGAGGAAAATCGGATGATGCTAGCCATAGTAGTGCTGATGGAATGATTAGAGCCCTCACTGCTACATGTAGACAGATCCTGTCTTGTGCATATTGCCTATATAGAGTCATTCCCCATTCACATGCATCTCTGACCTAGACACAGTTTCTAAGCTGTTTTCAAAGACATTGAATAACATGCCCAAAAAGTTATTGCAACATACAGTGCATAAACATAGCATCACATAGCAACAAAGTGGCTTGCCCAAGTCACATAGAAACAAAGTGGCAGAGGCAGCCTTTGAACAAAGCTAGCTTGGCTCCAGGCTCCATTCTTTTCATTTTTAGGTTGTCTTGACTAGTCGCCTACAAGAGTAGAGATCTAGGAAAAGGTTTCCCAAATAACCCAACGCTTCCCTAGATAGAGCAGGTCAACCTTCAGTGGGCCCTCTGGGCAGTGGATGGTTCTCTGGTTCTCCTCCTGAGATGACTTGAGAAGTCAGCATGTTTTTCTGGATAGTTTTCTTACATTGATGTTACATTCTGTAAAGAAATTAATAAATAAATTTAAGCCTTCATGTTAACTTCCACTTATTGCATTTATATTTCTTCATGATCAAGGAAGATGCGTTACCACTGGAATATAGAGTTTGATAGACATGTAGCCTAAGCTGACAGGTCTCTGGAACTCTGAGAGGCTGTTTAATGGGCCGGAGAAAGAACAGCTCAGCCATAATAAGACTATGGATTTGAAGCTCTCAGAAGCAGTTCTTTAGAGAAACACAAAGGAGACAGACCGCCCTTCAGAATGCATTGACTTCCCGAGGAGCCACCTGAAGTGCCTTCTGGGATTGCTTTACGTTCGTAAATCATTCAGAATGAAAACAGAGGATTTTTTTAAACAAAATGTTCAGTACTCTGCTTCTCTAGCTATTATGAACATCAAGTCACCTAAAATAGACACAAACACGTAAACCGGGTGTAGAGGGCCCTGCTCACAATCGCAATGCAGGCAAGAAGATTGTGTGCTTGAGGCCAGCCCGAGCTACACGGTGAAGTGCTGTCTCAGAAGCAGAATAAATACATAAAAACAAACCCTGGGGTATTGCAGTATTTTTTTAAATGCCATTTTCTCTGACGTTATGGACTTGGGATCCAAGCTGAAACACACATGGTCAAGACAGGAAACTTACTTGATACTCAGAAGAGAAGGTAACACAGAGCTACCGGTGAGCACTGATGCTGGAGTTGTAGAAACCAAAGCCGAAGTCATAACCCCAACTCATAAACATGTATCCTTTTATGACTCAGCTTCCCCATCTTTAAAATGGGAGGTTTCATAATTCTATCTACTTTGTGCAACAGTAGGAAGACGGAGGACCGTGCAAGGAGTCGTGTTCAGGATAAAAGAGAGGGAAAGCACTTAGGACATTACGCAGCACATAGCAGCAAAAACACAGTTACCTTGTGTTATGCAATTGTGGTGACTTCTGTGAGCTTTAGGTGCAGATTTTATTTCCACAAGCATTTTGCAAAGCATGGAACAAAAGAAACTCCAAAGCAGCACGACCTCTACAGCATGTGCAGCGTTAGAAAGCCCCTCCTCTTCTGCCGTTTTGGGAAGAACTTCAGATTCCAGGAATGCTTTGATGCAAACTTTTTATATCCAAAGAAGCTTAGAAAGCATTTCTCATGGGCCGAAAGGATGACTCAGAGGGTAAAGACATTTGCCGCTAAGCTAGACAACCTGAATTTCATGGTCTCTGGGTTCATGGTGAAAGCAGAGAACCGAGTCCCACAAGCTGTCCTGTGACCCCCGTGCACATGTGTGTGTTCACACACAATAAGTTGACATAATAATTAAAGCATATTCCATACCACATGACACATTCATACTTTATTTTAAAGAAATCTCAACTTCATTAATCTTAGAGTTTGCCCCAGAGTCATTGCATACAATATTCATAACCTGACAACATTTGCGAACTTCAACATGTGATGGAAGGTTCTTTGGGAAACTGATTTTTTTAGGTGTTAAACAAATAGCTCTAGTTCATAAATGATGATAATTTGTTTTTGTTAATTAAGTGTAAACTTCAGGGCAGGCCTCTAATTGCCTGAATCATCTGAAACTGTTTTTATGTTTTATAAGAAAATACCTGCATTATTTTTTATTATTTCAGGGAAATAAACGTATGGGTACTAGAAAACAACATTGGTAGATGCTTGAGGGAATCATCAATTTTTTAAAAATTATCTAAATAGATAAAAGCTTGTTCCTACTCAAAGGAATATGGCTTTTATGACCTGTGTGGTAAAAGTGGGACAGCTTGGTCGCTAGTTCCTGGAGAAGGTTCCTAACACAGTGTAACTTCCAGTTTTAGCTAATTTCTGAGCCCCCATGTATTGATTTAGCTAATGAACAGCTTTCTCTCCACGTCTTAAGAACTTCTGGCAGCCAGCCACTGTTGTAGCTTACAGAATTCAAAGCTGAGTCTGACTGATGGCTACTTTTCTCCTCTAGAAATACGTGTAACACTTATTTATATATATGCCCCACCCACCACCTCCCAAGACGCATGGATCAAACACGGAAGAGCTTAAGAAGCAGAGGAGGTGGTAGATTGCTACAAGGGAACATCTGGGCACAGCTGTGGAGCCGCACATATGAACTCATGGCAGCTGTGAGGGCAGCATGGATCTGGGAAGAGCTGGGAGATGATGGATGAGTTTTGCATAAAACTCTAATTTTTTTTAAAAAGTAAAAGACCAAGAAACATAAAGGCAGGGATGGGAGAGGCAGGGCTGACGACCTCTGTTCTTAAGCTGTGGGAACCCTTGAGCTACTGAAGATGCTCTGCTGAAGAAAATAAATGGAGAATGAATAGGAAGAAAGAGAAAATGGTAGCAGTCTAGCTTTCTAAGCACTCTGGCTGTGACAGTGGACTGACTGAAGACTTCAGCCTCCATGCCTCTACTGACAAGGGCCACGATGTGTGCTTGAGCCATCATAGACAACCTAGGTGAACCAAGAGTCCTCAGAAGATCATTGCCACCAGCGAAGTCACACAAGCAGAAGGACCATCCAAGTGAACTCAGTCGTCAGTCCACTGAATCCTCGAGGATGAGAAAGGGTCAGTTTGAATGCACTAAGTCTTTGGTGATTTGTCACACACACCACAGATGACCAAAGCAAGAACAGCATCTGGATAGATCTCCTTCTTTTTGTTTCCCAAATACAACTTGAGTTCATTTACAATGTGTTGTCGAGCTCCTGAAAACTGTGTGCTGACTGGATTTTCAATGCCTTAGAAGGACAGAAAGTAACTCATTAGGAAGGCCAAAGAGTCAACTAGCCTTGGGGCTCTCAGCATCTGAACCACCAACAAAGAGCATACCGGGGCAGGACCTAGGCCTCTCCACACATATGTAGCAGATGTGCAGTTTGACCTTCATGTGGGTCCTGAACAACTAGAACGGGAGGTATCCCAAAAGCTGTTGCTTGTACATGGGATATGTTCTTGTAACTTGGCTGCCTCGTCTGGCCTCAGTGGGAGAGAGTGTGCCTAGCCACACAGAGACATGATGTGCCAGGGTGGGAGGAATACCCACTCAGAGAAGAAGGGGGGAGGGGATGGGTAAAGGATTGTGGGAGGGGTTGACCTGGAGGGGGGGGCAGTAAAAATTAAATTAAATTAAACTAAAAAATACTGCAGAAAATATCTTCTGTAGCCACTCAGATCTTGGGTTATACAATGTTTCTCCACAGAAATCTGTTAAGTTAATCAAAGAGTAGTTTTGTGTTTCATCTGTGATCTTAGGTTTTAAAGCACAGCACAAACAGGCAAACAAATGTGGCTGCATGCATAATGGCAAAGCTCTTCCTGTGTCACCACCACAGACTTATCCCCAGGTCAACTCCTATGCAACTTTTCTCCCAGGTTTCATTTTAAAGCAACCGCAGGGAAAGATGAAACTCTGCTTTGCAGGTGAGAAGTTGGGGGAGGCGGGAGTGAGCAGAGACTGTGCGCTTACAGCCGGATGGGGCAACATTGAGGAGCAAAATGGAAGAGAACCCAGTGAGGGTGTGGAGTGCTTGCTTGCCTTGGTTTTACTACTATGAGAACTGAACTTTGATGGAGAAGAGTGAATGCGAGACACGTGATAGGAGAAGCTTCCAGAGAGCAAATGCATGACATGAAGCTCAGGTGTTTTGAAGGGCAGGCATAGGCATCTTGCACGGTGCCTCTGAAAGCCTTGACCAATAGTTTTTCAGGGTCTCTTGGTTTATATGAGGTAAGTCATTGCCGGACCAACCCAGTGGTGATTGTCTTAGTCCACAGATGGTTTCTATTGCTGTGACAAAACACCATGGCCAAAAGGCAAGTTGGGGAGGAAAGGGTTTAATTGGCTTACACTTAAGGAAGTCAGAACAGGAACTCGCAGGCAGGAGCTGGTGCAGAGGTCATGGAGGAAGGCTGCTTACTGGCTTGCTCCTCATGGCTTGCTCAGCCTGCTTTCTTATAGAACCCAGGACCATCAGCTCAGGGATGGATGAAACCACCCACATTGGGCTGGGCCCTCCCTAATCAATCACTAATTAAGAAAATGCCCTCCTGCTGGATCTGAGGGGGGCATGCTTTTCTATTGAAGCTCCATCCTTTGAGATAACTCTAGTTTGTATGTCACGATGACATGAGATTAGCCATACAGTAGTATAAGAGATATCACATTAGATTCAGTGTGGTGAAGGGGGCCATATAAAGTTGATAGGTTCTTAAGTGACTGATAATATAGTAAGGAAGTTTGGAGAAATATTCAACTCAGCTAACAAAATGCCAGTACTGATAGAGCAGAATATCTAAATCAAACTGGGGTTGGGAGATCAGTTTATTCATGAAGAGGAAGGATTGTAATCTCTCTGTCAGTCAGTCAGTCGGAATGGATGTGCACTGGTGTGCATTTTCTACTAGGTATTCTCCTGCCTGGTCTGCCAGGAAGAGCTCCTGACAGAGCAAAGTGGGATGAGGCCTTGTGAGCTGTGGGATTGTTTAGAACATTGACATGGCTTTTTAGAGTGGTTTAGAGCCCACCTGGTGAGCTGTAAGTCACCATCTTTTAAGATTTAGTTTTTATTTTTAAATTTTATGTATGTGGGGGAGGGGACATGTGCCTGTGAGTTCCAGTGCCCACAGAGGCCAGAGGTATGAGAGAGTGCTGGAGCTAGGGTTGTGGGCAGTTTTTGAACAGTCCGTAATGGGTGGAAACCAAGCTCAGGTCCTCTATAGACCTGCAAGTGCTCTACCAAACTATTTCTCCAGCTCCATGATTTTTAAAAGCTGCTTTCAAACTGACCCCCCACACACACACAAACACACTATTAGGGGCCCAAATAGCAAAGCAGAGCCCCCAGTGTCTGCACAATGTGTGGAAGGCAGAGGTCATTTGGAGATAGCCCAATGGATAAAACTATCCTGGAATATTTGGAGAGATGGGCGTGCACATAGGGTTAGATGCTTCTGGGTGTGATAGGCTCTGTTGACTAGGACAAAAGACAAAGGGGATCTGAGAAAGTAAAGGACAGCACCCACCTTTTGAGGGAGCCAAAGGGGCTAACTGGAGATGCCTGGGAACTGAAAAATAAGATTGGAGAAGAGAGGAGAACAGAACTGGTTCGTGGAACTGGTTTGTGTATACGAGCAGCTATGGGTAGAACGTGCATCATTATTTCATCTCATTCATATTGAAATGGCTTTATTCGTACTCCCTATTGCAAGGACACTTTGGGTCACACAAGGTGCACAGGCGGTGACTAGGAAAGGAAGTGCCAAGGGGAAAGGAACATTTGGGTGCAATTTCCACAGGTGACCTTTCCTGCCAGCAGATCCCACATGTTTGGGAGAATGCTCTTTCCAGGGAGAGGAGTACTGCTTTGCCAGTGCTAAATAGCTGCTGATTTATTGCTTCGACTTAAACACTTGTCAGGGCACCCCTGTGAAAACCTAGGCCAATTAGCTTAAAATGGAGCCCAGCAATGTTCTCGGACCATGTATGTTTGAGAGGTTTTCTTTGGGTAAAAATAGACACAAAGTGAATCCCATTCTCAAAGTAAGCCATCTTTTCCTGCCAAAGTTATGTGGCAGTGACTGTGTCTCACAGTCCTGGACTCTAGAAAGAAACCTACAGCCATGCCATAGCAAAGCCTAGAGAAAGAAGTTGGAAGTCCTCCTCAGAAAACAAGATGAATGAATCTCACTAGGAGAAAGCTAGAGAGACAGCTCAGTGAGAAACAAATAATGTGACGTTCTTGTCCAAAACAGACTTGTGGGAACTCGTGGGAACGCTGGTACGCTGAAGTTCTGTAATAAGGATCTTTAACTACAGAAGGAAGCCACGTGACTGCCTACGGTGACTAGAATTTTGGGTGTGTGCGCGGGGCTATTGTCTGGATGGTTTGTCTTCTCACAGACTTGTCAGGTTCCTTCGCCACAGTTTGCCTCTACACTTCATTTTCCTTTTTATGTTTTCCCAGTATCCATCGGAAGTCCCCAAGCTGTGGTCCTTTGCCTCTGAAGACAAGCAGCTATAAGTACTGTCCGTGCCAGGGCTCAGGTCGGGCCTTCCCTGGGTGGCTGTCCTTGCATCCTCAGAGACCTTTCTTCTTCCTGTTGTTTTGGTTTCTATGCAGTCTCTCTCTCTCTCTCTCTCTCTCTCTCTCTCTCTCTCTCTCTCTCTCTCTCTCTCCCCCCTTCCTCTCTCCCTCCCTCCCAACCACGCTTCTTCGTCTTCATCTTCGTCTTCGTCTTCATCTTCTCTTCCTTTCCTCCCTCCCTCCCTCCCTCCCCTCCCTCCCTCCCCTCCTCTATTTATTATGTCTCCTTCCAATACTGGATCCAGCTAACAGTAGTAGCAGGTACTTTACCACTGAACGCTATCTCCAGCCTGGTTCATTTTACTGCCGTTTTCCAAACAACTTTTCCCCCCAGTTCGGGTACAATAGGTCTCACAGTGTAAAACGCATCCCTGCCACCAGGCCCCTTCGGTCTTGAAGATGTTTATTTGCAGTTACAAGCTATACGGCAGGCAGTCCTTTTCTTCGTGCTTACGTTTGCATGTTTCTATAGGACTGTCTCAAAAACGGATTAACCAAAAAGCTATGGTAGATCCAGACGTAGCCTAATGCATTCACTGATGCTTTTGGACACACAGGGTTCATTTCACGCCCGGATCCGTTTTCCTCTAGCTCCATATCCTTCCGGCTAAGAAGGAAAAGCAGGTATCTTGGTTTAAAATGCTGTTTCTGAACATTCGTTTCTAATAGGCATAGGCAAGCCAAGAGGATGGCATTGTTAAAGGTGCTTAATGAGTGATCTGCTCAGTGTTTATGTTACCCGGCAATGTGCGGCAGCCTGTCTGCATGAGTCAACACTTAGCACGGTGGTGAGTTAGGTCGATGTATTGTTTGGAAAGAGATCTCCTGAATTTTAATGATCATTTTAAAGACCACATAGAATGGAAGTTTAATTTTAACGATGACTCCGGTGTCTCACCAGTGGGCAAGCGAAGCTCTTTATGTAAACCTTAAGGAGAGGGGAGGGGGTGTAGGCAGTTGAGGAAACACAAGAGGTGGGTTCTGTGGTCAGGACTCTGGTTAGATGCTCAGCTCCAGACCATACTGTTTATGGGAGTAGGAAGAGATTCCAACTTTTGTAAACTTCAGTCTCCTCGCTTATAAAGAGAGGACGGTGTGTTACACAGACTACACTAAGGGAAGGATTCCTGAAGAATACTAAGCCCAGTGGAGGTCACCGTAGTAAATGATGGAGTGGTACTTGGTATTTCTTTGGGGACAAGGGACTTTAACTTCATTTTCATTCTATGTTGGAGAAATCCTTTATGGCATGACTTTAATTTGGATACACCGGCACCGTGCTGTTACAGAATTGTCTAGACATTAATGCATGTTTCTTTTCTGGCCATCCCATGTGATTATAAGGATCATGTGGCTAAGGTTAGCTCATCCAAGTCCAGACACAGAATCAAAGTCAAGAGTTATAGCTACAAAGGACCTGGGATAAACAATGCATCCTGGTGGTAACAATAGCGGGGGAGAGTCAGTGTGTTCTGTGAGACAGCAGTTCTGTGGAGGCTTCCAGAGCTGTCTCTGGCACGATCACAGCAAGCTGTGGTAAGCAGGGAGCAGTGTAAGCAGCAGGTCATCCCTGGACTGGATTTATAGCATGGCCTGGCGTTGCTGCCTCCTGCCTTCCCTCATTTGCTCCTGGCCTTTCCAAAAGTCAGAGTCTCCATCGTTCCCAGTGATTCTGTGTGCTAACTGGTGTCAACTAATTTGTTCTATCGTAAGCAGGAAGAATCAGTTTCCACTACATAGCTTTCAGACCTCTGAGGTAGCTGTGAAATCAATGTTAAGATATGTACTTTTAGGTGACTAAGCCTGGAGAAAGGTCTGTGGGCAGAACACTAGTGTATGTGAGTTCATAAACACCATAAAGACTGCAAGTGTGCTTGCCATACTCACCCTGTATTCTCGGTGCCTAAAAAAAATATCTGGGTATTGTTAGGAGAAGGTGAATTACGAGTACAGACCTAGCAATGCCATATTCTCTCCTCCAAACACGTTATAAACACGCAGATCAATCAGAAGCTAATATTCATAAGATTTCTCTCATGACAACTAGCCATTGGCAGGGTGGAACATTTGTAAAAACCTTGACACTGTGGGTGCCTCGACTCTTCATGAAGCAAAAATTCCTAGAGGTGAAGATCACAGTAATAACGTTTTAAAACCTAGGGGACAGGTTTAGAAGCAAATTAAGCACAGCTGAGCAGAAGCTGGATTAGAAGAATCCAGTTGCAGACAAGCATGGAATGACAAAATGTGTACTCTAGGAAGTAAGGGTCTAGGATATGGGAGGGGATTTAACATACTTTAAACCGGAAGAGATAAGGTAGAAAGGTGGTAAAGAAATGACCTTGAACGGCCCAGCATGCATGGAAAATATCAAGAAGTTTGAAGATTTAGTCTGTTAAATCTAAGTGTATGTGTATGTGTGAGGTCATGGCACATGTATGTGCATGCCTGTGGAGGGCAGAAGAGGGTGTTGAATCCCCTGGACCTGGAGTTGCAGGTGGTTGTGAGCTGCCCAAGATGGACGCTAGGAACTGAACCCTGGTCTTCTGAAGAGCAGGAAGAATGATTCACCTGAGTTACTTGACCATCCCTCGAATGAAACTTTTTTTAAAAGAAGTTTTAAAGAAGTAAATTCAAATCTACACAGAAAATGAGAGACAGACAGACAGATGGACAGAGACACACACACACACACAGAGAGAGAGAGAGAGAGAGAGAGAGAGAGAGAGAGAGAGAGAGAGAGAGAGAGAGGAAAGGAGGCTGGATCGTTAGGTGGATTTACTGTCAGAAAGAGAACATCGATAACACGTTTAGATCAGCAGTGCACAGCATCCTTGACAGTGGTCCCTTGGGATTACATTGCCTAATGAAGCCTTAGCCTCTTTAATTTGTTTGAGTATATTTTTGCATAACGACGGAATTAGAGAACTAGGCCATTCTCAGAATGCATTCATTCTGGTTGTTTAGCACATGTTACTATAATTGCCAACTTAGAACATTTTAAACCATTTCCCCAGTTGAGAGTTTCATACATGGGTACAATGTGGTTTTGGTGAAATCTGTTGCTCATCTGCTCCCCTTCCCCCCACCCCCGCTAGTTCTTCCCCTCTTCCCCACCGTTTCCCTCCAAATTTCATATTTTACTGAGTCCTCCTTGTGCTGTCAGATCTCAGCTGTAGAACTAGCAACTGGAACAGGATGATCCCTCAGAGGGGGTAGTGTGTGTGTGTGTGTGTGTGTGTCTGTGCGTGTGTGTGTGTGTGTGTGTGTGTGTCTGTGTGTGTCTGTGTGTGTGTGTGTCTGTGTCTGTGTGTGTGTGTGTGTGTGTCTGTGTCTGTGTGTGTGTGTGTGTGTGTCTGTGTCTGTGTCTGTGTGTGTGTGTGTGTGTCTGTGTGTGTGTGTGTCTGTGTCTGTGTCTGTGTCTGTGTGTGTGTGTGTCTGTGTGTGTGTGTGTCTGTGTCTGTGTCTGTGTGTGTGTGTCTGTGTGTGTCTGTGTGTGTGTGTGTCTGTGTGTGTGTCTGTGAGTGTCTGTGTGTGTGTGTCTGTGAGTGTCTGTGTGTGTGTGTCTGTGCGTGTGTGTGTGTGTCTGTGTGTCTGTGTGTGTGTGTCTGTGTGTGTGCGTGTGTGTGTGTCTGTGTGTGTGTGTCTGTGCGTGTGTGTGTGTGTGTCTGTGTGTGTCTCTGTGTGTGTGTGTCTGTGTGTGTGCATGTGTGTGTGTGTGTGTCTGTGTGTGTGTGTGTCTGTGTGTGTGCGTGTGTGTGTGTCTGTGTGTGTGTGTCTGTGTGTGTGTGTGTGTGTGTGTGTCTGTGTGTGTAATCACAGCTGCTATGAGTTCATTTCTTCAATGGCCCAGAAAATATTGCATTGCTGCAGGTGTCTGCTACCTCTGGTTTCTCTAATCTTTCTGCACCTTTTTTCATGGTGACACCCTTGTCTCAGAGGGAAGGCAGTACGGTACAGGCGTCCCATGTAGCACTGAAGAACTCAATGTCTCTTGTTCTTTGTACAGTTGACCAGTCCTTTGTCTCTGTATAAGTTCCCACCTACTGAACAAGCTTCTATGATGATGGTTGGGAGATGACACACATCTCTTTGTATAGAGATAAGAACTGAGGAGGGAGCTGGGTACTGTAACCATTTAGCAGAGTAATCTATTGGGTTCTCCTCTGGGGACTAGGACCTAGCCAGCCATGGTGTTTAGGTGATATTAGGAATGAACTCTCTCTTATAGAGCAGGAAGGAGTTGGTTACTCTCCATAACGCTCATGCCACTAGAGCAGCAGGATGCATGTTTTACCAGGCCAGTCATTGGTCTAGATCACAGGGTTAATGGTTGGGTAAAGCTTGATTTCTTCCATGGTAACATACAAAGGTGGTTCCAGCAATGTGAAAGTTAGCCAGCATGAACCTTCCAGGTCAGTACCGACCAAATTGATTTCTCTGTGCCATATGACTCAAGTATGTGTTATCTTCTGCTGTAGGTTCTTATCAAGTTTAGGAGGGTAACCAAGAGCAGTGATAACAGTCTGTGATGTTTGGAGGCTCTCTGTGGTCTCCAGTCTCCACTGGAGAATAACTTAAAAAGAGGTAACTCATACCTGGTAATGGGCTTTTTATTTTATAACCTATGTTGTCTGGGGGAGAATTGTCATATCATTATAGGGCCATTTAAACTACATATGCACATGTATGTATACTATGTATGATATTTATATGTGATATATATATATATATTTCAGTGGTCTTTTATATTACTTATCTCTCCATATTCTCTTTCCCTCCATCCTTTACCCCTTTTGTCCCTTCCTATTCCATTGTTAAAAATATTCTACAGAAAAGAAAGTTAAAATAAAATAAAAAATGTTCTGATTAGTCTTTGCAGCTTGATAGAAACTTACACACACACACACACACACACACACACATATATATATATATATATACATATATATATATATATATATATATATATATATATATATATATATATATATATGTTGCTACCCTCAGACTGGCTTGTGGGCATGTTTTGATTGCTGACTGATGTAGTAGGGCCTAGCCCACTAATGGGTCATCCCATCCCCATGTAGATTTTCCTGAGTTGTTTAAAAAAGCAAGCTGAACAAGATAGAAAATAGCTTTGCTCCCTCTATGATGAACTATTAGCTAGAAATGTAAGGCACATTAAACTCATTTCTCTCCAAGTCATTTTTGGTCAGAGTTTTACCACAGCATGAGCTATTGCTGAAGTGGATCTAATCCAGTTCTCCTGGTTGGTTTGTTTATTTGATTGTTGTTGTTATTGTTGTCGTTGAAAGGATTGTGGACGATATGGAGACTTGTAATGGAAAAGTCACTCAGTTCTGGAAGCTTAGCAAGCTATCTCGTGGGAGCTTGGGAGAAAAGAATGCAGAGAAAAGCACAGACTGCGGAGATCTGGCTTGGGAAGTTTCAGTGGGGAACAAAGACTCTAACAGTGGGGACATTCATATGATACATTTGAATCAAAAATCCATGACTCTGATCAGGTGAGGCTGAAGAATTAGCTATGGTTACCAGGTGACCAGCATCATTGAAGGAAAACCTTTACCTTTCTGAGAGTTAGCAAGGGTTTGGAAACCAGTTGCTATTAATAAGGGCCCAGCATTATTGATGCAATCCTGAGCATGCCAGTGCTACAACTCAAATGAAATTGGTAATGTGTAAGAGTTTCCTGTGTGGGCGTCTGAGACACTGCCGGAACCTGAAGGGACGGAGCAGGTAAACAGTTCTCTGCACCCAAATCCCGTGGGAGGGAGAGCTAAACCTTCAGAGAGGCAGACACGCCTGGGAAACCAGAAGAGACTGCACTCTGCCCACATTACTGATTCCAGAGGAAAACACCAAACGCCATCTGGAACCCTGGTGCATGGAAGCTCCCAGAAAAGGAGGCGCAGATCTTCCTGGTTGCGGCCGCCGCGGAGAGCTCATAATCAACACCCCACGAGCAAACTTGAGCCTCAGGACCACAGGTAAGACCAACTTTTCTGCTGCAAGTGACCTGCCTGGTGAACTCAAGACACAGGCCCACAGGAACAGCTGAAGGCCTGTAGATAGGAAAAACTACACGCCCGAAAGCAGAACACTCTGTCCCCATAACTGGCTGAAAGAAAACAGGAAAACAGGTCTACAGCACTCCTGACACACAGGCTTATAGGACAGTCTAGCCACTGTCAGAAATAGCAGAACAAAGTAACACTAGAGATAATCTGATGGCGAGAGGCAAGCGCAGGAACCCAAGCAACAGAAACCGAGACTACATGGCATCATCGGAGCCCAATTCTCCCACCAAAGCAAACACGGAATATCCAAACACACCAGAAAAGCAAGATCTAGTTTCAAAATCATATTTGATCATGATGCTGGAGGACTTCAAGAAAGATGTGAAGAACTCACTTAGAGAAACACAGGAAAACATTAATAAACAAGTAGAAGCCTACAGAGAGGAATCGCAAAAATCCCTGAAAGAATTCCAGGAAAACATAAACAAGTAGAAGCCCATAGAGAGGAGTCACAAAAATCCCCGAAAGAATTCCAGGAAAACACAATCAAACAGTTGAAGGAATTAAAAATGGAAATAGACGCAATCAAGAAAGAACACATGGAAATAACCCTGGATATAGAAAACCAAAAGAAGAGACAAGGAGCTGTAGATACGAGCTTCACCAACAGAATACAAAAGATGGAAGAGAGAATCTCAGGAGCAGAAGATTCCATAGAAATCATCCACTCAACTGTCAAAGATAATGTAAAGCAGAAAAAGCTACTGGTCCAAAACATACAGGAAATCCAGGACTCAATGAGAAGATCAAACCTAAGGATAATAGGTATAGAAGAGAGTGAAGACTCCCAGCTCAAAGGACCAGTAAATATCTTCAACAAAATCATAGAAGAAAACTTCCCTAACCTAAAGAAAGAGATACCCATAAGCATACAAGAAGCCTACAGAACTCCAAATAGATTGGACCAGAAAAGAAACTCCTCCTGTCACATAATAGTCAAAACACCAAACGCACAAAATAAAGAAAGAATATTAAAAGCACTAAGGGAAAAAGGTCAGGTAACATATAAAGGCAGACCTATCAGAATCACACCAGACTTTTCGCCAGAAATTATGAAAGCCAGAAGATCCTGGAGAGATGTCATACAGACCCTAAGAGAACACAAATGCCAGCCCAGGTTATTGTATCCTGCAAAATTCTCAATTAACATAGATGGAGAAACCAAGATATTCCATGACAAAACCAAATTTACACAATATCTTTCTACAAATTCAGCACTACAAAGGATAATAAATGGTAAAGCCCAACATAAGGAAGCAAGCTATACCCTAGAAGAAACAAGAAACTAATCGTCTTGGCAACAAAACAAAGAGAAAAAAGCACACAAACATAACCTCATATCCAAATATGAATATAACAGGAAGCAATACTCACTATTCCTTAATATCTCTCAACATCAATGGCCTCAACTCCCCAATAAAAAGACATAGATTAACAAACTGGATATGCAACTAGGACCCTGCATTCTGCTGCCTACAGGAAACACACCTCAGAGACAAAGACAGACACTACCTCAGAGTGAAAGGCGGGAAAACAACTTTCCAAGCAAATGGTCAGAAGAAGCAAGCTGGAGTAGCCATTCTAATATCAAATAAAATCAATTTGCAACTAAAATTCATCAAAAAAGATAAGGAAGGACACTTCATATTCATCAAAGAAAAAATCCACCAAGATGAACTCTCAATCCTAAATATCTATGCCCCAAATACAAGGGCACCTACATACGTAAAAGAAACCTTAATAAAGCTCAAAACACACATTGCACCTCACACAATAATAGTAGGAGATTTCAACACCCCACTTTCATCAATGGCAGATCATGGAAACAGAAATTAAACAGAGATGTAGACAGACTAAGAGAAGTCATGAGCCAAATGGACTTAACAGATATTTATAGAACATTCTATCCTAAAGCAAAAGGATATACCTTCTTCTCAGCTCCTCATGGTACTTTCTCCAAAATTGACCATATAATTGGTCAAAAAACAGGCCTCAACAGGTACAGAAAGATAGAAATAATCCCATGCGTGCTATCAGACCACCACAGCCTAAAGCTGGTCTTCAATAACAATACGGGAAGAATGCCCACATATACTTGGAAATTGAACAATGCTCTTCTCAATGATAACCTGGTCAAGGAAGAAATAAAGAAAGAAATTAAAGACTTTTTAGAATTTAATGAAAATGAAGGTACAACATACCCAAACTTATGGGACACAATGAAAGCTGTGCTAAGAGGAAAACTCATAGCGCTGAGTGCCTGCAGAAAGAAACAGGAAAGAGCAGATGTCACCAGCTTGACAGCACACCTAAAGCTCTAGAGCAAAAAGAAGCAAATACACCCAGGAGGAGTAGAAGGCAGGAAATAATCAAACTCAGAGCTGAAATCAACCAAGTAGAAACAAAAAGGACCATAGAAAGAATCAACAGAACCAAAAGTTGGTTCTTTGAGAAAATCAACAAGATAGATAAATCCTTAGCCGGACTAACAAGAGGACATAGAGAGTGTGTCCAAATTAACAAAATCAGAAATGAAAAGGGAGACATAACTACAGATTCAGAGGAAATTCAAAAAAATCATCAGATCTTACTATAAAAGCCTATATTCAACAAAACTTGAAAATCTGCAGGAAATGGACAATTTCCTAGACAGATACCAGGTACCGAAGTTAAATCAGGAACAGATAAACTAGTTAAACAACCCCATAACTCCTAAGGAAATAGAAGCAGTCATTAAAGGTCTCCCAACCAAAAAGAGCCCAGGTCCAGAGGGGTTTAGTGCAAAATTCTATCAGACCTTCATAGAAGACCTCATACCAATATTATCCAAACTATTCCACAAAATTGAAAAAGGTGGAGCACTACCGAATTCCTTCTATGAAGCCACAAATACTCTTATACCTAAACCTCACAAAGACCCAACAAAGAAAGAGAACTTCAGACCAATTTCCCTTATGAATATCGACGCAAAATTACTCAATAAAATTCTGGCAAACCGAATCCAAGAGCACATCAAAACAATCATCCACCATGATCAAGTAGGCTTCATCCCAGGCATGCAGGGATGGTTCAATATACGGAAAACCATCAACGTGATCCATTATATAAACAAACTGAAAGAACAAAACCACATGATCATTTCATTAGATGCTGAGAAAGCATTTGACAAAATTCAACACCCCTTCATGATAAAAGTCCTGGAAAGAATAGGAATTCAAGGCTCATACCTGAACATAGTAAAAGCCATATACAGCAAACCAGTTGCTAACATTAAACTAAATGGAGAGAAACTTGAAGCAATCCCACTAAAATCAGGGACTAGACAAGGCTGCCCACTCTCTCTCTACTTATTCAATATAGTTCTTGAAGTTCTAACCAGAGCAATCAGACAACAAAAGGAGGTCAAGGGGATACAGATCGGAAAAGAAGAAGTCAAAATTTCACTATTTGCAGATGATATGATAGTATATTTAAGTGATCCCAAAAGTTCCACCAGAGAACTACTAAAGCTGATAAACAACTTCAGCAAAGCGGCTGGGTATAAAATTAACTCAAATAAATCAGTAACCTTCCTCTACACAAAAGAGAACCAAGCCGAGAAAGAAATTAGGGAAACGACACCCTTCATAATAGACCCAAATAATATAAAGTACCTCGGTGTGACTTTAACCAAGCAAGTAAAAGACTTGTACAATAAAAACTTCAAGAGTCTGAAGAAAGAAATTGAAGAAGACCTCAGAAGATGGGAAGATCTCCCATGCTCATGGATTGGCAGGATTAATATAGTAAAAATGGCCATTTTACCAAAAGCAATCTACAGATTCAATGCAATCCCCATCAAAATACCAATCCAATTCTTCAAAGAGTTAGACAGAACAATTTGCAAATTCATCTGGAATAACAAAAAACCCAGGATAGCTAAAGCTATCCTCAACAATAAAAGGACTTCAGGGGGAATCACTATCCCTGAACTCAAGCAGTATTACAGAGCAATAATGATAAAAACTGCATTGGTACAGAGACAGACAGATAGACCAATGGAACAGAATTGAAGACCCAGAAATGAACCCACACACCTATGGGCACTTGATTTTTGACAAAGGAGCCAAAACCATCAAATGGAAAAAAGATAGCATTTTCAGCAAATGGTGCTGGTTCAACTGGAGGTCAACATGTAGAAGAATGCAGATCGATCCATCCTTATCACCCTGTACAAAGCTTAAGTCCAAGTGGATCAAGGACCTCCACATCAAACCAGATACACTCAAACTAATAGAAGAAAAACTAGGGAAGCATCTGGAACACATGGGCACTGGAAAAAATTTCCTTAACAATACACCACTGGCTTATGCTCTAAGATCAAGAATCGACAAATGGGATCTCATAAAACTGCAAAGCTTCTGTAAGGCAAAGGACACTGTGGTTAGGACAAAACAGCAACCAACAGATTGGGAAAAGATCTTTACCAATCCTACAACAGATAGAGGCCTTATATCCAAAATATACAAAGAACTCAAGAAGTTAGACCGCAGGGAGACAAATAACCCTATTAAAAAATGGGGTTTAGAGCCAAACAAAGAATTCACAGCTGAGGAATGCCGAATGGCTGAGAAACACCTAAAGAAATGTTCAACATCTTTAGTCATAAGGGAAATGCAAATCAAAACAACCCTGAGATTTCACCTCACACCCGTCAGAATGGCTAAGGTCAAAAACTCAGGTGACAGCAGATGCTGACGAGGATGCGGAGAAAGAGGAACACTCCTCCATTGTTGGTGGGATTGCAGACTGGTACAACCATTCTGGAAATCAGTCTGGAGGTTCCTCAAAAAATTGAACATTGAACTGCCTGAGGATCCAGCAATACCTCTCTTGGGCATATACCCAAAAGATGCCCCAACATATAAAAAAGACACGTGCTCCACTATGTTCATAGCAGCCTTATTTATAATAGCCAGAAGCTGGAAAGAACCCAGATGCCCTTCAACAGAGGAATGGATACAGAAAATGTGGTACATCTACACAATGGAATATTACTCAGCTATCAAAAACAACGCCTTTATGAAATTCGTAGGCAAATGGTTGGAACTGGAAAACATCATCCTGAGTGAGCTAACCCAATCACAGAAAGACATACATGGTATGCACTCATTGATAAGTGGCTATTAGCCCAAATGCTTGAATTACCCTAGATGCCTAGAACAAATGAAACTCAAGACGGATGATCAAAATGTGAATGCTTCACTCCTTCTTTAAAAGGGGAACAAGAATACCCTTGGCAGGGAAGAGAGAGGCAATGATTAAAACAGACACAGAAGGAACACCCATTCAGAGCCTGCCCCACATGTGGCCCATACATATACAGCCATCCAATTAGACAAGATGGATGAAGCAAAGAAGTGCAGGCCGACAGGAGCCGGATGTAGATCGGTCCTGAGAGACACAGCCAGAATACAGCAAATACAGAGGCGAATGCCAGCAGCAAACCACTGAACTGAGAATAGGACCCCCGTTGAAGGAATCAGAGAAAGAACTGGAAGAGCTTGAAGGGGCTCGAGTCCCCATATGTACAACAATGCCAAGCAACCAGAGCTTCCAGGGACTAAGCCACTACCTAAAGACTATACATTGGCTGACCCTGGACTCTGACCTCATAGGTAGCAATGAATATCCTAGTAAGAGCACCAGTGGAAGGGGAAGCCCTGGGTCCTGCTAAGACTGAACCCCCAGTGAACGTGATTGTTGGGGGGAGGGCGGCAATGTGGGGAGGACGGGGAGGGGAACACCCCTAAAAAAGGGGATGGGGAGGGATTAGGGGGATGTTTGCCCGGAAACCAGGAAAGGGAATAACACTCGAAATGTAAATAAGAAATACTCAAGTTAATAAAAAA
The DNA here is from genome assembly GCF_021556685.1 of Rattus norvegicus. Classification (NCBI taxonomy): domain Eukaryota; kingdom Metazoa; phylum Chordata; class Mammalia; order Rodentia; family Muridae; genus Rattus; species Rattus norvegicus. Next base: position 63,844,368 of record NC_141540.1, on the reverse strand, counting down.
AAGAAAGAAAAAAAAAGTTTCCTGTGTGGTATTGTTTAGGCAGCATGGACTGAAGGAGTTGTGGAGAAAAGCTGAGACGTGGAACCATGTGGCAGGGTCAGAGCCCTGAAGAATCCAGGAGAGGTCACTGGTGAAGAAGAAATAGCCTCCATTGCAGAAGAGACCCCATAATATAGGAGATGCGAGTACCATGGGACGAGCATCAAGGACAGTGGAGTAGAGCTGTTCTGAAGCTAGGAGACAGGCCGAGTGTTGCAGAATGGTCAAGGACAAATGTGTCAGTGGAGAATACCACAGAAGGAAAATCAAATATTGCTGTAAATCATGCAGTCAACCAGAGTTGACGTGAGAATAAACAGAAAATATTTTAAAATGTTTAATACCAATTTGAGAACCAGGTGGGATGGAGAAGAAGGTAAAGAGGAAGAGAAGCCACTGTGCATTAGATGAGTCATGAAAACATGGCCCTGAGGCCTGGCAAATTAGAGTTAAGAGCAGCTCCAATGAAATATAGTAAGCAATAACAGGGTTATCGATAGGAGAGTAGATTCTAATAGCACAGAGGGTAGATATCTGCCCAGCTCTTGTGCTGTTTAATGCTTATTGTAAATATAAAGGTATGTGTGTCTTTTATCCAGGAACTAAATGGTTAAAGGCACAGTAAAAACCCTGGATTGGGATTGAAATTTTCTATAACAGAAAACCTGAGTATAATTATTATTACTACTTGCCTTGGTCCACTTGTGCTATTACATTGAAATACAACAGATTTATTAATTTATAAACAGTAAAAATGTGACTTTTACAGTTCTAGGGGCTAGAAAGATCACATTTAAGGTGCAGGTGGGTGCTGTATGGTGAGGAATGTTTTGCCTGTTACTGTTTTCTCCAGAGGTAAGAACCCCCTGTTCTCACATGAAGGAAGGGCATAAACACATTCCCTCCTGCTGTATAAGCGATTTTTCCATTGTGAAAAAACACCATTATCAAAAGTAATTAAAGGAAGAGAGAATGTATGACTGACCTGTAGTTCTAGAGGGATAAGAGTCCATGATGGAGGTATAGAGGCATGATGGCAAGTGACATTCATGACAGTAAAAGCAGGGAGCTAAAATCACACAGCGTGAGCCATAAGCATGAACCAAAGAGCAAATTGGAAATGGTGTGGAGCTTTTAAAGCCAAAGCCAGCCCCTAGTGACACACTTCCTCCAGCAGGGTTGCTTCACCTAAATCTCCCCTGAAAAATGTCACCACTGGGGACAAGGTGTTCAAATGCCTGCTTGAAGGTCACTTCTTGTTCAAACCATCACATCATCTTTTATGTAATAGCCTAAGTACCACAAAGAGTCTAATTGCCTTTTTGTGGTCCCACCTCTTAATATTACCAGATCAGTGATTAAGCTTCAGTGCAGAAATTATAGGGAACACAGTTATCTTACAGCCTTATTCAGTGAGGTCAGCATCTCTGAAATGCCTACTGTTGATATAAAATAACAGCTCTGCTTTAAAGGAAATTAGACAATTGTTTCTTGTACATTGAATGTGAGTAATGATGTCCTAGGTTCAACTTGTTCTGAATAACATGTTCTACCATTGAATTCACTGCATGAACTTTTACAGTTACAGAATAAAAGAAACCCATAAACTGACACATTTACTGATTTTGTTACTAAAAGCACTGGGTAGGCAAGACTCTATTAGAACAGAGGGAAAGATCCATAAGTTTAAGGTGCTTTCTTAAAGCCTATTACCTTTAGGGTTGATAGAGGCTGGATGTCTGCCAAACTCTGTGGTACATACCAAGAAGATTATCTATTAGCAAGTCTAGAGACTGCCAGGAACACCAGTTAACTGGCTATTAACGGTCCCCAAAATGGCCCAAGGTAATCTGAGCCCAAGACCTAGCAACGTTCTATCTTCAAATCACAATTTCTCACTCAGCCAAGGTTAAGCAGTGTACGGGTTATTTTTTTCTTTTTTTTTTAATTTTACTTCTTTTTTAAACATCATACATGCATAAAATGAACTGTGATTATATCTACCCGCCATTACTGCACTCACTTCCATCCCTGCGGACCTCTCTTTTCCCCTATTTTCCCATTCGACTTCCACCTCTTTCTTGTGGTCTACAGAGTCTTTAACACAGATAAGGCTTCTTCAAAGAGCGTTATGTGCATGGTGCAGTGAGGAGTGTTGCTCTGCTCATGCTCTCCAGTTAAGAACAGTACATAAGTAAGTGATGAGCAGTAGTGTTTCCCTCAACATCGTCTGCAATCTTCAAAGAACTCAAATGCCATTCTCCTTAAACATTACAAGGCCACGACTGGATCGAGAAACACTGGGCATTGGTTCTAAATGTCATTCCTCTAAATAATTATATCAGATATAATTCCTTAATGGCTTCAAGATGAATAAGTTTCTGAGAATATGTAGGAAAGGAGAAGAGGGGACGAGTAGAGACCCTGATGTTTTGTTTTACTCTTTATTTAAGGTGGACCTGTGTGTGTGTGTGTGTGTGTGTGTGTGTGTGTGTGTGTGTGTGTGTGTGTGTGTCACATGCAGTGCCCATGCAGGTCAGAACAAGGTATGGAATCCACTGAAACTAGAATTTCAGGAATTTATGAGTTATCCTATGGGTGCTAAGAACTGAACGCAAGACTTCGTTCTACAAGATTAGCTGGTGCTCTTGATGAAGATGGAACCCTGGATCTTAAGAAGAGAACTTGTCAGGAGACAGAGGGATCAGGAGGCCTGGTCTTCCATTCTTAGGTAGGTTATACCTCTGTCTCCTGGGCTAACACACCCATACCTCCATTTTCTTGGCTGACCAACCCCATCTCTTAAGCAGGCTCACTCTACCCCACTCAGTGCCTAGTCTTACTGACTCAGCAAAGCCCTCCTCTTGGTCTGGAAGGTTTCAGATATACCGTGTCACGACACAACCTGGGAAAGGGAAATAAACATTTGCTTCCTGCAAGAGTCACAAGGCCCCAAACAACTCTGGCTGCCATTACTGGCAATTTTAACACCAGAGCAATTTAGAGACTAATTGATGCTGAGGCTTAATGATGTTTTAAGTTCCAGATTTTACATAACTTGTGATACTGCATCTACTTTTTCTTTCAATTTTTTTTTTTAAATCATAAACAGGTTTTTGGCATAGTCTGCTTTTTCTAATTGATTTATATATAGCTCCTTATAGAGTAAATTCACTAAAACATGATTTATAATAAAGGTTGTAATTAATATTCCTTAGTCTAGCACACTACTTCCTTCCATATACATGATGATATGGCTCATCTATGTCTATTATCTTTCACTCTTAGAGTCCATGTTACTAAGAGTTGAGACTTAATTTAAAAAAAAACAATTTATGTCTCTTTCTGCGTGACTGTTACATGAATGCTGGTGTCCACAAGAGCAGATGAAGGAGTCCGAGTCTCCCAGTCTGAAATGTTGATAGGCTGTAAACTGTCTGACATAGGTGTTGGGAACCAAGCTCGGATCCTCTAGAAGAGCAGGACAAAGGGGTTGGGGGAGAGAAGTCTCTTTCTAGGACAGACCCTTAAGATCCTTGCCTCCTGGGATTCATGCCTATAGGAAATTCTCTCACCCTGAGTGTGATTAGTGATAGCATATAACAAAGAGAACACACCATTTCCGAATTGGGTTACTAGACTGTGGCTTGCCTTGCTCACCCTTACTCTGACTCTCACAGCCTTTGTCCTTGGGGAAACAAACTGCTTTCTGTGCTTCTGGGCCTGCAGAGAGTGTCATGGGAAAGTATGAGGGAGTTGGGTCAGCAAGCAACTGAGAACTTAAGCCAGCAGGTCATAGAGACTGGCTCATGTCATGAACCCCATGACTGAGCACAGAAGTTGCCATCCAGACAGGCCAAGCCTTCAGTTCAGACCACAGCATCCACAGTGTCCTAGCACAGAACTATGGAACGATGGAAGCCAGAGACACCTGCAAAGTCTCCCTCTGGTTCTTAACCTACAGAAACTCCCAGACAATGTACATTGTAGTTTAAGCCTCTAAATTATAAGGTGATTTTGGTATACACGGAAGACACCTGTACATGGACCTAAAGATGTTACGCATTTCCCACAAATTCTGGTAGTAAGGTAAGTGTCACCTAGAATTCCTGTCACTCACCTCTGTCATGCAACATGATTTAAAGGAAATGGGGAAGATGGAAAGTAGTACAACAGGCAAAAGACAAATAGCAATGAAGGTTGTCTTGTTGTCTATACCTCTCTAAGGGCCAGGCACTCTAATGCTAGTACAGTCATGCTAAGCTTTCTGTTTCTAAAAATCTATCTCTACATCTGTCTGTCTATCTATCTATCTATCTATCTATCTGTCTGTCTGTCTGTCTGTCTGTCTGTCTGTCTGTCTGTCTGTCTATCTATCTATCATCTGTCTATCATTTATCCATCATTTGTTTATCATCTATATCATCTATCTATCAATCTCCTATTTACATCTATACCTATCTATCTATCTATCCATCTATCCCTCTACCCTCTATCTATCTATCTATCTATCTATCTATCTATCTATCTATCTATCATCTATCTATATATCATCTCTTTATCTATCTATCTATCTATCATCTGTCTATCATTTATCTATCATGTGTTTATCATCTATATCATCTATCAATCTCCTATTTACATCTCTATCTATCTATCTATCATCTATCACCTATATCTATCATCTATCTATGCATCATCTATCTATCATCTATATTCTAACATCTATCTATATATTTATCATCTATCTTTCATCTATCTATCATCGATCATCTATCTATCTGTAATCTGTCATCTATCATCTGTCTATCTTCTATCTATCATCCATCATCTGTCATCTATGTATCAAACATCTATTATCTATTTATCTGTACTGGCTGGTTTTGGGTGTCAATTTGACACAAGCTGGAGTTATCACAGAGAAAGAAAGGAGCCATCCTTCAGGAAATGCCTCCATGAGATCCAGCTGTAAGGCATTTTCTCAAGTAGTGGTCCAGGGTGGGAGGGCCCAGCCCATTGTGAGTGGTACCATCCCTGGGCTGGTAGTCTTGGGTTCTATAGGAAAGCAAGCTGAGCAAGCCAAGGGAAGCAAGCCAGTAAGTAACATCCCTTCATGGCCTCTGCATTAGCTCCTGCTTCCTGACCTGCTTGAATTCCAGTCCTAACTTCCTTTGGTGATAAACAGCAATGTGGAAGTGTAAGCTGAATCAACCCTTTCCTCCCCAACTTGCTTCTTGGTTATGATGTTTTGTGCAGGAATAGAAACCCCGACTAAGACTCTATCTGTCTGTCATCAATCTATTATCTATCTATTTTTAGTGAATATTGGTGTTTTGCCCACATGCATGTCCATGCATCATATTTGTGTCTTGTGTGAATGAGTTGGATCTCCTGAAACTGGAGTTACAGATGGTTGTGAGCTACCGTGTGGTTGCTGAGGATAAAAGCCAGGTCAAGAGGCCAGTGTTTTCAACGACTGAGCCACCCACCCCACCCCCAGCCCAGCCAGGGTTTCAGATGGAAAGTAAAGGCCTCTTTGTCTCATCAACCAAAACAGTCGTTTTACTAAGCACGATTGTAGCCTTTCCTCTATACACATGTGATCATAGCTGGTTTGTCTGCACCTGTAGCACACCTAACACGTTCTATACACATGTGATCATAGCTGGTTTGTCTGCACCTGTAGCACACCTAACACGTTCCATGCAACACGGACAACAGCTGCAGAAACCTGAAGATAAACTTACCTTACCTTGTGGTTCAGGGACTCACCCACACCCCTAGCCTCACAGTCCTGGAGTTTCAAAATCCTTTTACAGCCAAATGGCACACTGCAACATGTAGACCTTTAAGAATGTGTACTTTTGCTTTTGAGAATTTCATACGTGTGCACCTACACGTGTGCAGTGTATTTGTTTTTGAGAATTTCACACACATATACCATTTATTTCGAGCATATGCAATCTTTACTCCTCCCGCCCCCAATGCTCCTGAGACCTCCCTGCACTGGGTCCCACTGTGTCAGGTCCCTAGATTTTATAGCCTACTGATGCCAATCAGTGCTGCTCGTATGCGCCTGGATGCAGAGCTGTCTACTGAGGTGTGAACAACCTACCAGGGATTCCAGAATCAGTGACTCTCCCTCCCTGCAACGGCCACCAACTGCTGACAGCTCCTCAGCTAGGGCTGGGTAGGACCTCGACAGTCTCCTTATCTAACCATGCTGGAACGTTGAGTGTCTTGATACTGTGTAGGTCTTGTGCAGGCATCCACAGCTGCTGTGGGCATATGAGTAAAACAGCCCTGTAAGATGCAGAAGACACTGTCTTTGCACCTGTCCTCCCCAATCTCTAGATCTTATAATCTTTCTAATTCTTCTTTCACCATGTTCTCTGAGCAGAGAGAGAGAAAGACAGAGAGACAGAGAATGTGTACGTGCAGAAGTAAATACAATAGGTTAGTCCAAGGTCTACTGTTGTCATGAGTTGGACTTGAGCCTACTTGATCCACAGCCATCATGGCTGTGGAGGTTGTTTTAGTTAGGGTGATTTTTGCTGTGGTGAAACATCCTGACTAAAAGCAAGTGGGGGATAAAGGACTGATTTGGTTTACAGTTCCACCTCACTGTTCTTCATCTAAGGAAATCATGGAGGAAGTCAAACAAGGCAGGAGCCGATGCAGCGGCAATAGAAGGTGCTGCTTACTGGCTTGCTCCTTGTGGCTTGCCCAGCCTGTTTTCTGATAGAACCCAGGCCCTTGAGCCAAGGGATGTCACCATCCATAATGGGCTGTGCTCTCCCTCATGGATTAGTAACTAAGAAAATGCCCTACAGGCTTGCCTGCTTACCACCTAATCTTCTGAACACATTTTCTCAGTTTTGTGGTTCTTTCCTCTCATATAACTATAGACTGTGTCATGTTGATATAAAACTAGCCAGGACAGAACACATGCCCTGAAAGGAGAGAGCAAAATCATGAGGCAGCCTTGTGGGGCGAGTGCCCAGAGATTACCCCCCGAAATACAGTCTTTGGCTCCATGTTAGGAAAGACTGCCTCAAAGACTTGTGAGGTGCCTTCAAGCAAACTTTCCAGTTGTGCTGACTTAGCACACTAATCTCCCTCCCCAGCCTCTCTTTACCACCTCCCTCTTTCCCTCCCCTACTCCCTTCCATTCTTCCACTTCCTCCCCTTTTCATTGATATTTAGATAGGATCTCAATCTGTAGTTGACCTCAGATCCAAGCTTCTCCAGTCGAAGCCTCCCAAGAACTTGGATCACAGATGAGTAGAATCACGCCCAGCTCTTCACTCTCTTCTCTCCACCAAGCAGTCGCTTGGCCAAGTCCTTGCATGCCTCTCCTTCCTAGTCAAGCAAACACTTCAGGGAATCTTTCCTGCATTTGTGTCCTGAGGCTCACTGTAATCTATTTAAAATGGATCAGTAATTGTCATGGCACAGGCTGCGTGCTTGCCTCTCCGTTCAGAATATCTTTACTGAGGATCCTAGGGCGTGACCTTTAAAAATTGGCTTTCCTCAAAGATCTAGGCTTGGTCAAGGACAGCGGCCATGTTCTCTGCTGCTTGGAGAGATTGGGGGGAGGGGTGTTCTCCGGCTTCCAGTATGATTGTCAGTTCCACGTGGAGCAAGTTTCCTTGTCTCTCCACTCCCTAAGTCCTTATCAGACTTGCCTCTAACACTCTGATTCCCACATTCCAGGGCGTCCCTAACCTTTATCTTCAAACTCTTCCACCCTCTGCCTGCTATTAGTCTCAATGCTGGCTTCCACGTTTTCAGGTCTTTTATGGCAGCTGCCCAATTTCTTCTTCACCAGTTAGTTGTTCCCTGTTTGTCCATAGTTTGTTGCTACAATGTAATACTTGAGGCAAGAAACTTTGTATAGAGGTTTATCTAACTCGTAGTTTTAGAGGATAAAAGTACAAGATGGGTCTGAGACAAAATAGACGGGAGAACCCAAGGGGCCACGAGATAGGAAAGAAACCCCTCCTCTTGGGATCTAGTTTGTTTCTGCTGTTGAGAGTCAAGTCCAGAATGTTTGTACTCCAAGTTTAGCATATTAGTTTTCCTGTCTCATCTCTAAACCTAAATAGTAGGCCTGGCCTCATTAAAGCACTGTGGTGGTTTGAATATGCTTAGCACAGGGAACAGCACTGTTAAGAGGTGTGGCCTTGTTGAAGTAGGTGTGGCCATGTCCGAAGAAATGTGTCACTGTGAGAGTGGCCTTTGAAACCCTCCTCTTAGCCGCGTGGAAGTCAGTCTTCTCCTGTTTGCCTTTGGAACAAGAGGTAGAGCTCTCAGCTCCTCCAGCACCATTCCTGCCTGGACACTGCCATACTTCCTGCTATGATGATAATGTCCTTTATAACAGCTGCCTTGGTCATGGTGTCTCTTCACAGCAATGAAAACCTTAACTAAGACAACCACCTTACAATCCCTTTTGCTGTGACAAAATGAGCAAAAGCAACCTAGGGGAAGAAAGGATTTACTTGCTTTATATTTTCAGGACAGAGTCAATTACTGAAAGAAGGTGAGGCAAGAAATCAAGCAGGAACTGAAATAAAAACAATAGAGAAATCTGTTTATTGGCTCACTCTCTGGCGCATTTTCTTATACAGTTGGGGACCCCCTGTCTAGGAATGGTAATGCCCATAGTGGGCTGGACCTACCTACATCAATTAATGATCAAGCTATTACTTCACAGACAAGCCCACAGGCCAGTGTCATCTGGACAATCCTTCCCTGGAACTTTCTCCTCTAGTGACCCTAGATTGTATCACATTGCTTCAGTTGAAGCAGGACAATTGGATTTTCCTTTTGGAATGATATAAAATTTCCATGTATCTACCTTCTAGAGCGTTAGTGCTGTTATGATCTTCCCAAATCCCATTTTGGTCATGCCCCTTTGGACCCCTTCAAATCACAAAGGCCCCAATAAATCAGGTATATTTTCTAGTTTTACTCAGATGGACTCCCTTAACCCCAGTGGACTAAGGTGATGCTTTTCTAATGCTTAGCAATTTGGCTTAATAAAAAAGAAACTTGGCTGAACACAGTTATCACGATAGATAAGAGAGTTAATACGAGTGTTAGAGAGTTAGTTAGGGTATAGCCTCGGCCCCATGAAAATTTCACAAGGTTGAAATCAGGGCAAAGCTCAGCATGCAAGATGAGCTGGAAGAGGGCTCTTGGAGCAGTGGTTATTAATATCTGCTGAATAACCTGACCTTTGTTGCTGTAAACAAGAGCAGATAATTACGTGTTCATCCTAAGAGCAAAGCCGAGATCAAAATTGAGGCATTTGTCAAAGGGGGACGGAAAAGTAATTTGTACTAAAATGAAACACAGAGCTTTACTCTTAGTATCTGACAGCTCCAGCCCTTGTCAAGGAAGATTGGTTGCTTTAGGTAATGGTTGTAATTATCATCCTGGTCCACCAGGACACCGCTCCCCCCCCCCCCCCCCCTGTTTTCTGGAGGCAGCGGCCCAGAGCAGTGTGATGCAGAGAAATAGCTTTTAGGAAGGACATGTTCCCCTCCCTTTCCTTGCCTGGGTTGGCTCTCCTCAGAGTCAATGCCAATGTGAAAGACAGTCTCAGACAAATAAGGTGACACCTACCAGACTGAAACCACTTTCCGCCACAGCACCACAGACAGGTGTGAAATCACACAGCCCTCAGAGGAACCATTAACCTAAGGCTGTTTACAGTTACAGTCTCGCTGTGGGCTCTGCACATTATGCTCCATAGGCAAGATATCTTTTTCCAGTGAGACAATGTCTTAGGATTACCAATGTGCAAACAGTGTTGTATATGTGTGTGTGCATATAGATAGATAGATATAGATATACGTGTGTATCTATATTTACATATATACATGTATCTACATTTGTATATATACATGTATATTATATATATTTATAATATATGTGTGTGTATATATACATATATATATATATATATATATGTGTAATTTGTATTAGAGTGGCTTCTAGACCATGGTCCAGCTAGTCTAATAACAGCTGTCTACCAACTAAAGGTCCAAGAATCCAGTAAATCATTATTCACAGGGCAGGATATCTCAACAGCTCTTCAATATAAGCTACAATCCTAAAGAAGCAGACTCTAGTGCTAGTAATGGGAAGAACTGGCTAGCAAGAGCTAAAGCACTCTGGCAAAGAGAGCACACTTCCTTTTTCCCTGTGGTCCATGTCTTTTCTCTACGCTGCCAGCAGAAGGTGTGGTCCAGATGGAATGGGGATCTTCCCACCTCAAAAGATTGGGATTAAAGGTGTATCTTCAGTGAACCTTTGATCTCAGCACTCGGGAGGCAGAGGCAGGTGGATCTCTCTGAGTTTGAGGACAGCCTGGTCTACGAACAGAGATCCAGGACAGCCAGTGCTGTTACACAGAAAATCCTTGTCTCTAAAAACAAACAGACAAAAAAAAGGTGCATCTTCACACCTCAAAAGATCTGGATTAAAAATAGATCTTTCCACTCTAAATGACTTAATGAAGAAACAAATCCCTCGCAGGTGTACACAGTCACTGGGTTTCAGTTAATTCCAAGTATGGTCAAGTTGACAACCAAGAATAGTCATCATGCATGGTTTCATCTACAGGGACACAGTAAGGGTTAATTTTACCTTAATCCTTTGCCATGGATACTAAAAGCAGTGAGCAGGCACCCTGCAGGATCGTGATCTCCTTGTCACTTACCTTATAACAAATACACAGAAAAGCAGAAGGCGTCTCCTGTGAGGGCTTCAAGTTCAGAGTCTGCATCGCACTCTCTGGCAACCCTGGTATGAGCTGCTTAGACTCCGTGAGTCTCCTTTCAAAGACAGGGGATAATATTTTACAACGTTGCTGTGGGGATTAAATGAGCTAGTATGCGGTAGGAAACTGAATTTATTTAAGCTGTCCATGTGTGGCAACAACATTTATTTTCTTGTTCAGTCTTTCTTCCTCCTAACCTCCTTCATTTCTCCTTCAAAAAGACCATAAACCTGTGAGGCCTGTAAGAACCTCATATATACACATATATCCTTTTCAGCCCCTATCCAGTTCTAGGTGTAGTCTGGTGTCTCTACAACAGGTTGGCCTGGAGCTACTAGGATCTGCCTGCCTTTACCTGTCCCAGCTCCTGAATGACAACTGTAGGCCACCACATCCAGCTTTCTTTCCCCCTAGGGGTCTAATTGCTACTTTTAAAGCAAGCCCTTTACCAAGTAAGATGTCTCTTCAGCCCCTAGGGCTATGTTTCAAGCAAGAATATTCTTGTTTTTCTTCAGCTGGAGGATCTTGTGTACTTTCTATTCTGAGAAATAGACCAGCCATATTCGTCTTTCAATTGCTACCAAGAAAGAAGAAACCAGTAGCTACATATTCTAGGGCCCTTGAAACGTAGCTACTCAGGTCAGCTGCTGCATAAACCAGCAGCAATGCCTTTGCTTCCCTTGGTTGTTCAAATACCACTCAGCTCCCCAAGCCTGCTGAGGGATTAGCTATAAGAGAGCAGTGAGCAGGGATAAATGCCTTAATTGGCTACCAATATATGGTCCCTCCTATTCTTAGAAATTCCTCATGTTTGTCTAACTCCCTTAAAAATAGAGCCCAGATTCCGTGGCTGGTTTCCATCATACATAAAACCAGGACAGTTGATAGGTAATAGATTGGAGAGCATTGCCATCTCTGGAAAGCCTCAGTTAGCATTTGTTTTAGTTGTAAAAAGTCATGCTCAGAAAGTTGTCTGGTAACTCAATTTATCTTGAGTATTAATATTCAGAAATAGCCTTGACCAGAACTCAGTGTACAGACTAGGCTCCTCTTTCCCTGAACAGTTTGAACAATTAATGATGGTAGAGGATGTTTTGAACTTGGTCATTGATAAGATCTGATGAATCTCAAACCAAAGGGTCAAATGAACACATAATTTAAAAGGATGTGTTCATTGATAGATACAAAGACAACTTGATGCCCTTCAGTCTTATGAAAAGGTTAAAATATTCATCACACATTAGAGCAGTAGATCGAAAACTCTAGTAGTGCATTTACAACATGAGACCCAAGTTCCCCTCCGTCCCTCAGTCCCTATCCTAAACCAAGTGCCCTGTGTCAGGCCTGTTTTTCAAGTGCCCTTGAAAAAGTTCTTAAACTGTGGAAACGATGTGTCTCTATGGGATTCTACTCGCAGTACACGGTTGCTTCTCCTTCCTGCTGTGGATTTCATCCCTTGGGTATGTCACAGAGGCAGCCAGTCCCAAGGACCATGAGAGACTTGATAATTAAAAGCAAACACCCTGGCTCTCCTCCAGGCACCATAGCCCAAATTCATCTGGGTCTGAAATAGCAGCTGAGCCTCTTGCTTAATTTGGCCCCAACTCAGTCCAGAAGGAGAATCCTATTTCCACTAGGAGATGCCAGGAACAAAACCTCCATCCATCTGAAGGCACTGGGCATAATTTTAGCACTGGGGAAGATGGAAAGGCCTGTGTGGTTTCTGAGCTGTAGATTTATATGTGAGGATGGAAATGGTTTAGGACCATTCTTGTCCTGAGCCACACGGGGAACGAAACACTAAGAAGCAATCCATGCCTTACTCTCAGCCTTCTAATTTCAGGGATAGTTGAGAACTTTCCTCAGAGAGCCTGGTACAGGTGGCTCACATCTGTAATTCTGGCACTAGGAGGCTGAGGCAGGGAAGTCTCAAGTTCAAGGCTAGCCTGTGTTACAGGGATACTGTTTCAAAAAGAATTTTTTAAAAGAGGACTGTGGTGGTTTGAATATGCTTGGCCTATGGGAAGTGCCACTATTTGGAGCTGAGGCCTCATTAGAGGAACTGTGACACTGTAGAAGTGGGGCTTTGAGGTCTCATGAATGTGCTCAAGTCTAGTTAGTGTGACTCAGTCTCTTCCCGGCTGCCTTCAGATCAAGGTGTAGATCTCTTGGATCCACCAACTCCAGGTCTGCCTGGATGCCCTGCCGTGTTTCCCACCATGATGACAATGGTCCAAACTTTTGAAACTGTAAGCTCATTAAATGTTTGCCTTTATAGGAGTTGTCTTGGCCCTGGTGTCTCTTCGCAGCAGAATAAACCCTAACTAAGACAAATACCATCAACTAGTGAAACACTACTGTGGCCCCATATCCTGATGATAACAATGGAACTTTAAATGACAGATTGCTCTGTATTCTTTTTTTAAAGAAGAAGAGCAGTTTCTCCATCCCCTTCTCATCAACAAATAGTGTGCCTTTCAGTCACTGTCTAGGGACCTAAAGTAACCATAGGTGGCCATTTATTATTTGTGTTGTTATGATGCCACATTCAACGTGTGAGATGCTATTGTATCTAGACGGAAATGGAACGATGGGAGAGCTGAGAAAACAAGCAAGCACACCAAGTGACGTGTGAGTCACTAAAATAGATGTCCCTTCATTAACCTTAATCCAAGATGTGATTACGACATAGATGCAGTTGGTTGCAAGCTGCTGACCCCCTCCTCCCCTTTGATGATAGTGATGTTGTGAAGTATCCACCAGAGATCACTTGGATACAGGTTCAAGTCAATAGAAAGTCTTTATTAACTGGCTGGTGAGTAATCCTGGATGTTCAGGATCACAGTGAGCCCAAAGCCTTTCGTGGGGTGAGCTTTTAAGGGCAAAAACATACCCTGTGTTGACACACCTCAGTTAGCAAGAACATTTAGCCAGAAGCTGAACTACAGAAGCCAAAAGGCAAGGTCAGTCCATTTAGGGACTTGCCGAGGACTAGAGATTCTTAAGGGTTAGGCCTTTGTTCTAGTTATGGTAGGTGGTGCTCACAACATGAGGATCCATGGTCTATAGTGCCTCTGCCATGGTGTCAGGTATACTAAGGTCTGGACCCACTGCAGTGAGGACTGGACCAGGGCTTCTCACAGGCTTCATTCCAAGGTGAGAGAGAGAGAGAAAGAGAGAGAGAGAGAGAGAGAAAGAGAGAGAGAGAGAGAGAAAGAGAGAGAGAGAGAGAGAGAGAAAGAGAGAGAGAGAGAGGGGTGGTCCAACCCCAGCAACTAAAAACAGCAGAAAGCGAAAAAATAAAGAAATAGGTAAATCAGACAGGCTGGAAGAAATTGCTTAGTAACACTTCACCAGGGTTGAGCCTTCTGTGTGAAACCTAAGGAGAATAAAGAGTTAAACAAAGCCCAGGAGTTGATGTTTATAGCTCTCTGACACCCCCAAACCCAAGATGTGTGTTAGGAAGGCAAGGGGTGTGTCATAGAGAGGATACTAACAGAAGGGTACTTAAAATATTGGCATCTTAGGAGTACGTGCTATTTTATATTCCCAGATCATTCTACACAAGTAATAAAGAAGCTGTATTAAATCATTGTCGAAAATCCAACTAAGCCACTTACTGTTTTCATGACTCTATACAACTAACTCACTTAACCTCCTGGATCTTTAGCTCCTCAACAACCTACTGCATTTTTTTCCTACTTAAAGACAAAAGATAAGCGACTGATCTTTGACAGTTACATGAGAAGAAAATTGATTCATATATTGATCCTGTTAAAGAGTTTATATTTTCAGCAGTTTTCCACTGAAGGTATGATTAAGACAGCTGGATCTGACAAATTAATAATTTTAGGGGAAAAAATGCTGTTCTTGTTATGGGATGAGTATCCTGGGTGTCATGGAGACCCAGGGATGAAATAGTTAAATCAAAATTGGTAGTTTCGATGTGTTATTTTGTGCCCTTTTGATTCTCCCTGACTGCAAGTTAAAATTGGAAGCAGGCAGAAGCCACCGGTCAGAAGCTGTGAGGAAGACCTTGCCAGAGAAGGAGACACTGAAGGCCTAGGGGGCCATACTCTCCATTCCCTGGGGAAGCATGGCTGACAAAACCCAGGAGACTTCTGACACTCTGGGCACCAAGTCTAACTGACTGTGACTCTCTCTTGTCTGGAGGTAACTGCTAAAGACAAGGTGCTATCTGTTTGCTAGAAAATTCTAGAATAAGAGTAGAGCATCAATAGAGAAATTTAAGACCCCCATAAAGGGCAGTAGTTGGGAAAGTCAGCTGCAGTAGCAAGACAGAGGCAAGGTATTCCCCTCGGGAGAAGGAATGGAAAAGGGACAAACCTGAGAAAAGAGAAAGAGGTTGGGTAAGGAGGTGCTGGGAATGTCAGGAAAGGGAAGGACAGGGAAAGAAAGGCATCCAGATGGACCCGGGTTTCTAAAGATGGGGTTTGGCCATTAACAAAGAGTCATGGAATAGAAGGAGGTGGGGATGATAGTTTGTGGCCTGTGCGGTCATTTTTGAGTGTCCAAGAGAGATTCGTTCCAGAATTCACCCTCTTCAAAGAGCAGACTCCATGAAGCTCAAACCCCATTTATCGAATGGTATAGCATTCACGTACAGACTGTGTGCATCCTTCTACAGACTTTAAACCATCTCAAGATCACTTGTGGAAACACAGACAACACAAATCCTCTGTAAGTCATCTACAACACTGTTCCACATGGTCACCTTGTCCCCCTGGATAGTTTCCCTCTGCAGTTGGAGGAATCGTCAGCTGTAGTGCCAATGCATCTGGAGCGCTGACTGTACCTCAGTGCCCTTAGGTACATCTGTGAGGAAGTGGCTGTCTGGTACACGGCTTTCATTTTATCTCATCTACAATTCGGAGTAAATGGGAGCTTAAAGGCGGTGATTAAGAAAACTTTCTCCATGCCTTACTGGCTGTGTGGTGAAAGGGGCCAATTGCTTGGCCTCTTTAATCTACCCATTTACAACATGAGGGTCACAAGAGCCTTAATAATGTGAGTTAACTCTCGCAGGACGGCTCTGTGAATCAGAGATAACACATTCCAAGAAGTATAATCTGTGACTGGAATAACTCATAATTGGAACAATAGACAGTAATATTCCCAAAGACGTGCAGCTTCAGAAACACGAGCTGGCATTGGATTAAGAACAGCCTCTGCACTTGGCACTGGATTTGAGGAGGGAGCAATACCAAGGTGACTTCGGTCACTTGTGTCTTTGAAAGGAAAAGGACTCCAGGACACCTCACTCTGAATCTTTTCCTTCCCAATCTTTTCCCAGTTGAGCATGGCCTTTATCCAAGGTTCTCAGGAAGATAACACCAAAATTTAGAGCTTGGAAGGTGAGTGGGGGGAGGGGCCTCTACAAGACAAGAGTCGGTTTTAACAGTTTTGAAGGAGGAGACAGGAGTGTGATGCAAATTGAAGATGGCAAAGAAGTTCAGGAAGCAAAGGGAAGGAGCTGGCTCTTTAAGAAGTGCGACTAGCATAGACAAAATAAACAAGACCCTGAAAATAAAATAAACAAGCTCTGAAGGAAGGAGAGGAGGCATAGCAGAAAAGGAGAAAGGGGAGGGGAGGGTCACTAGCCCTGCACCCCATGCTGAGCATGAATTGGGGCATGTACAGGTCACACACCACTTAGAAGGGCTTTGAAGGAAGTCAGTTTGGGCAAACCTCAGTCTAACTGGAGGGAGCGCTCTGTGCTGAGATGTAGGAGAGCAGAGACAGAGTCAACGATGCTAGTGCATTGTTAAAGTCTTAAATAATGGCCAGGAGATGGCAGATGGGATGCTGAGTGAGTGTACAGAAGGGTGTGGAAGTGGAGACTTAAAAGACTGAGATTTTAGATTCTGCAATCTGTGCGGCTGGCGATCCCCAAAGACACAGTCCTGAGCACTGTAATCTGATTGGTGAAATCCCAGGTCACATGATCTAGCGTCCTTAAAGATCACACAGGGTTGCTAGGCCTGGTTGATTTGTGTCCGTGGTGTTGCACACCATCACAGTAGGTGCGTCCTCACCACGGGGCAGACAGGAACAGGAAGGGCTAAGATTCCACAGTCCCCTTCAGTGACATACCCTCAAGTTGTGACCAGGTGCAGCGGGGCAACTAGGACAGTGTGGGGGGCCGAAGGGATACTTATAGTTTGTCCCTCCTCTGTGCATGCATATTGTCACTGCCCACTAGCATGCGGGCTCTCTTCTTGTGATCGCACTAAGAACATTTACAGTGCCCTGCAATCACAAAGCTCCCAAGATCCACCTCTGTTTTGAATGCAAGGGCTCTGTGAAGGAACTCTATCATTGTGCACATGTGTCCGTGCGTGTGTGCGTGCGTGCGTGCGTGTGTGTGTGTGTGTGTGTGTGTGCGCGCGCGCGCGTGTGTGTATGTGCGCATGTGTGGTGTGTGTGTGTATGTGCACGTGTGGGGTGTGTGTGTGTGTGCACGTGTGGGGGAGGTGTGAGTGTGTGTGTGTGTGTGTGTGTGTGTGTGTGTGTGTGTGTGTGTGTGTGTGTCTTTCTCTGGGGGGTCTTTTTCTTTGATTCTGAGCTAGTACCATTTCCACCGCACTGATTCACAGAGCTCTGGGGCTCCAGTCTGTCCTGAGTGCCCAGGCTGTATAAAAGCAGGGAATGTCTCTGAGGCATTTGCATTCCTGTGAGCTGTGCCTAGGCAGGGTTCCCTGCTGCTGATCCTCTGAAGACTGAAGGAAGAGCTAACTGGATCATATCCCTGCTCCTTTAACAAGCCCACTTGGCCGCTAGAAAGGAGTGGACACATTGCGTGCGTGCTATCCTCATTTAATCTTAGCGTGAAAATTCAATTACGTTTTTTCAGGATTAAATTTGGGAGGGGGCAAAACACCCCAAAGACACAAGGTGACCTGTCTCGGTGGTATGACCTAGCCCACAAGCCAGCTAATGATGCCGGTCTGTCTGTCAGCTGGGCCCCAGGAGCTGCAGCCAGGAGGGAGAGGAGCCCAGCCCTGACAGATGGCAGCAGAGGCTTGGCTGAGCCTGAGCCTTTATTGCATTCCCAGCACCAAGGTCCCTTCTGAACACAACACAGGCTGTTTACTTAAAAGACACGCATGCCTGCTTCTGCTCCTCTGATTCACAGCATCAAAATGAACGTGGACAGCCATCGGATGGCATTTTTTCTCTCTCTTTTTTCTACTAACAATTCAATTCTGCTTCTTGTTAAGGAAATTCATAACCCATTTTGCCCCATAATTATTTTGTGTAAGTGGGAAATCAAATCGGAAGTGGCAGGAGAGAATGAATGCCAGGAAAAGAATTTCAAATCAGAGTGGCTCTTGGCTAACACTATTTCTCTGTGAGAGTAATTCAGACTTTTGTATAGCCCCGCTTGGAAAAAAAAAAAAAAAGAAACAGCAACCAAATCGGGCAAGCGGGTGGTTTCCAGAAAAGAAAACAGATCTGACACTGAAGCTCGGTTCTTGGTTTTGCCTTTCTGTGGGAAAAACCTCAGCTCCCCTTCCAGGCGGGATAAATAAGTGACTTTCAGGATATGTCCCCAAAGTGAACTTCACACCCATGCTTATATGGAAACACTTAAGACCAGAGCGGGGCAAATGCCCAGTGGTGCGTGAACCAAGAAGTCCCCAGGAAGAAAAGCAACATTGGAAAATGATCCCAACCTCTGCCACTCAAACCATCAGGGAGGGAAAATGTCACTCCCGGCAGCAGCTGTGAATGACAGCATGCCCCAGATCTCACTCGAGGGCCCCTCCTGGCCAGGTCTTGGGCTGTTTGGAGAAGTGACAGGGGTTATATTTTTCTCACCTGGCTGTTGCTTCTTGTCTTAGTAGGGCAAGACGCTGGGAAGGCTTCTTGGCGACCCAAGGTTGATGGAGGAAGGGCACGCTGAGCAAGTGTTCTGTGTGAGCAGACACACATTCTGGAAAGGGCAAGGGCGTGGGCCAAGGTGCCAAGTGAAATACCATCTCATTAGCCAAGGCAAGGCCCTGACTGCTGGCTGCCTATCCTGGGAGCCTTGTATGGTGGCTCCCCCCAACCCCCTTTTTTAGGCATAATCTAGAAAAACAGCTTTCCCACATTTGAAGGCTTCAGAGGGGAGGGGGAAGGGATGATTAGAAGGAAAGGGTTAATTTTTTCCTTTGTTATTCTCCAGAGTGGATATTGGTGGATCCTATCTGGTCCCAAAAGCAACATGGTTTAGAGAGTCCTGTTAGGTCTGTAATTCTAGCACTCAAAAGGCTGAGGCAGGACGATCACTGGCAGTTTGAAATCAGTGTGGACTGCTACATGGTAAGTTCCAGGCCATACTGTGCTATCCCTCAAAAGCATATATATATATATATATATATATATATATATATATATATATATATATATATGTATATATATATACACACACACACACATACACACACACACACGAGAAACAGGTGGGATAAAGATGGAGGTGAAGATGGGGGGAGGGAGAGGGAGGAGAGGGGGAGGAGGAGAGGGAAGGGGATGAAAGAGAGAAGGAAGAGAGAGAAAGGAGGAGGAAGAGAGGGAAAGGGAGAGAGGAAGAGGGGGAAGGGAGAGGGAGGGAAGAGGGAAAAGGAGAGGGACAGGAAGAGGAAGGGGGTAGAGAGGGAGGGGGAGGGGGACAGTGAGAGGAAGAGGGAGAGAGAGAAGGAGGAGAGGGAGAAGGAGAGGGGGGAAGGAGAGGGAGGGGAGAGGGAGGGGGAGAGGGAGAGGAAGAGAGCTAGAGCCCACGACAGGGAACCCAGAAACTTGATTTTAGCCTTTAACTCTGTCACTAGTGAAATGACTTTGGAAAGGTTATTTATCTCTTTGAATGTCCATTTCTGACAGTATAAAGCAAGTTTCTTGTAATAGAGAATACCTACTATGTCTGGGATGAACAAAACCTTTCTAATCCTATGCCTGTGCATGTATGTGCATGTGCATGTGCATGTGTGTGCATGTGGATGTATGTTCAAAATGTGCACATAAGCAGAAGTCAAAGATAGTTGTCAAATGACTTCTACTTCTCTCCACCTTATTCTTGGAGACAGAGTCTCTTATTGTAGCTGGAAGGCACCATTCTGGCTAAACTGACTGTCAGCGGCCCCAGAGTTCCACCCATTTCCACCACCCCTACCCTCAGTGCTGGGGTTGGGGATATGCATCACCATGCTTCTGCTTTCCTGAAGGCTGGGGATCTGAACTCGGGTTCTCATGCTTACAAGGCAGGCACGTCACTCACTGAGCCAACTTGTCAGTATGAAGATTTATTAATAACAGGGAAAAGATCAGGCATTTTAAATAATCTTGTCCTCAAGCAAATTACTTTCACTCAAGAATGAGTGGGAAATCCTGAGAAGCTGAGGTGGTTCTCTGTACCTCAGATGGACGTTGCGCACTCCCTTCCTAAGACAACTGCTTGTAGAAAACCAAGAAGTGATTCTCAGCGTCAATCAGACAGCAGGAGTCCAGCAACCACCGTCCAACAGTGCTTACATGGAAATGTGCAGTGTCAGCACAGTCTAAAACTATAGCCAATGTTTGATCACTGAAATTGCAGCTGAGGACTGAACTTGAAATGATGTCGATTTTGGTTCAAAGTGTAAGCGGTCATGTCCACTCCTGAAAGGATAGTACCAACCTCATGATATCCATGCCAACAAGTCAACCTGGACTGAGCCGCCATGCAATGAAGAACTGGCCTTTTGTCTGCCCCTCGTTTCAATACTTTTGGGCAGTGACAGAGCTGGGTGGCTCAGATCCTTTCACCGTTGAGGTAATATGGCACTGTCTACTTCACGTTGCTGAGAAGACTGGAGTCAGCATGTGGACTCCTTTGAGAAGAATCAAGACAAAGGTATCATATGGGCTGGAAGACGGTTTCTTTTATACGCAGCACAAACTACGGTGATTCCGGGAACAGACGATGAGGTGGGGTGGAGACTGTGATGTCATATGTGAGAAGTTGTAGCTAAATAAACAAAAAGGCCAGACCACAAGGCCAAGGAAAGTGGAGCAGAAGACAGTAAGGAGTGATGGGAAAATAAGACTCGAGGCGTAAAGCAGGGGAGACTAGAAGCTGGATCTTTCAGGTTGACATATATTTGTCATAAGAGGAATTGGACCCAGGTAAATTTGTAAATACCAGTAAACAGGAGAATCATGTAATCACAATGAACAGGAGAACTGGCAGAGCTGTAATAGTACTGGATGCAGGTTCCCTTTGGAGTAAATAGGTTTATTTTGGCTCCCATACAGGAAGGTCAAATCCAAGACTGATTGGGAAGATGCTATTCGCTTCTAGTGAAGACAGCCTTTCATGCCAGGAGCATCCATCAGCCCGAGTGCTCATATTCCAAGCCAGTAAATAAAGCCCGAGTCCCCCATCCCACTAGAGGGCGTACTCATCATCTGGTTCCACTGGGGTCCAGAATACTCAATACCACCCTGTGGACCAAATCTTCACATGTGCGTTGGAAGGGCACCCGCAAACCATAGAGGTTGCCTTGCGGGAGGCACTTTTCACTTACCCAGCTGCCTTCTAGAAAGATCTCTTCTAGGAGTGAATCTGAAGAGGAACCCAAGTCATCTGAAAGAACAGATGTCCATGGTCATTTGGATTGTTCCGTGCAGACAGGAGGAGAAGCATTGGCTATTTGGAGGGGCCCCCATCGGCCACTGTAAGTTAATTCTGTATGTACACACTAATAGAATTGAAGATAGACTTGATAAAGAGGCACTGGGAATCTGTGGCGGTAAATAATAGAAATATAATGCGAGGGCGCCAGGCAGCATGTCACACTGCCTCCTGCTACTCTCTGGCCCCAGCAGCCTCTTGTAACTCTTTGCTGCAAACTCTGCTCGCATTCCCAGCATCTGCCCCCTGTGGTTACTGTCACAATTCCTAGTATCCTGGTAAAATAAAAAACCTAGAGGCTTGTAATTTATCAATCAGATTTATATCAGCAAATTCTCACTCCTCAACACATCCACACAATAAACTCAGAGCCAATTGACACTGATATAAACTGCCCACCTAGGTAAGACAAATTGTCCTATAAAAATCTATCCTTTATGAAATATTCATAGCTACCTGTGGCCATTTAAAGCCACACAGATCTGGGTTGTCCTTCTCTGCCTCCAGCTTGGTTCTTCTTCTTTTTTTTCTTCTTCTTTCTTAACTCTCCCACCTTACAAAACCTCTACCCCCACCTTTCTTTTTCACTGCCCAATCACAGGCCTTGCCTTATGTTGTGCCTGCCCTCACCTGCATATAGACATCAATCTGCAGAAACCCATCAGAATAAGAGAAGCAGCAAGCTTCTGTAGAGACAGTACATCTGAGGATAGATGGCTTGGGGCCTGGTTTAGTATAAAATCCCTTAGTATATGCAAGAAGAGTCCAAGAGGAAGACAAGAACACCCTGAGACATTCTAATGTCCAAACCGCCAGTGTCCCTGTCCTTTGCTTGTTTTGCTGGGGACCAGAGAAGATTAGCTCTGGGTCTGTCTTGGTTCAAGGTTAACGCCTGCCAATGCTTCATTAAGCAATGAACTCTTTTAACTACATTTTCCATGATGGGTCTAATAACTCAATCCTTGAGGGAGTGTGTATAATAATGTATGTGCAGATTAACATGATCACCAAAGCACAGGAAACACTAAGGATAGAAATAAACTCTTATTAAATATTGTAGGCCATTGAAATCCAATAGAAAAGTCATCCCTAGGTGACATCAGGCACTGCAATAAAAGCATATCTGTCTTTAAATCAGTGTTCCTTAATTTTATTTTTAGAATTATAAAATATATAAATGCTGCTTTGCTCTATTAGTTTACCATTAACTTTCATTTCTCTGAATTTTTTTAAATTATGGTCTTTGAAAAGAAACCATATTGAAGAGCAATTTACACACCACAAAATCACCCATTTTAAGTGCACAAGAGGGTGGTAACAAGATATTCCACTTTAAGTATGGTATCCTGGAAGAGTCACACCGATGAGGATTACCTTGAACGACATTGTGGTGGCCTGAATGAGAAAGATCCTCGTAGGCTCCTATATCTGAGAGCTTCATCCCCAGTTGGAGGAACAGTTTGGAAAGGATTGGGAGGTGTGGCCTCATTAAAGGAAGTGTGTCACTGGAGGTGGGCTTTGAGGTTTCCAAAGTTCACCCTATTCCCTATTCGTTTTCTCTGCCTCAGAGCTTCCTCTCAAGATGTGAGCACTCAGCTACTGTTCCAGCGCCACACATGCCTACTTGCTGCTATGCTTCCTTCCTTGATGGTCATGGACTCAAAACCTCTGGAGCTGTAAAGCCAAACTAAACTCTTTTTTCTCTGTAAGTTGCCTTGGTCATGATATCTTCTCACAGCAATAAAAAATAACCAAAAGAGACATGAGTAGAATTTCAGGGAGAGATTAGAAAGTAAAAGGTCTTAGGGTAGAAGCATGGATATTGCACTCCTGTTTGAGGAAAATCTGAGTGGACAATTGAAAAATAAGAAAACATGACACAAGAAAGCAGTATAGAAAGGAATAGAACAACATCCAAGTTTATAAAAGAAAGCTATGGTGTTATAGTTTGGGTGGCGGTGGCGGTGGTGATGGTTGTTGTTGTTGTTGGTGGTGGTGGTGGTGGTGCCATTGTTGGTGTGTGTGTGAGAGAGAGAGTTATAGAAAATCAGTGTTGGGGGCTTGAGTAGAGCACAAAGCAATGGGGTTTATATTTGTAAATATCAAGTAGTTATGGCATGGTTTCAGTATGAAACTTTCCCCCTAAGTCTCATGTGTTAGAGAATTGGTTCTCAACCAGTCCTATTATTTTGGATGGTTCTAGACATTTTAGTAGGTTGGACATAGTTGGGGAAAATGAATCACTGAGTGTGTGGGCCCTTATTTATCCCTGGATTCTTCTTGGATCATAAAGTGATCTTGCCTATCATGAGTTGAACAGCCTCCTTCACCACAAATTTCTGTCACCACAGGGTTCTACCCAGGCACACAGAACCAAGAAATCATGATTTGAACCTTTTTGAAACCATGAGACCAAAGAAGCTATGTCCTTTAATTTGTTCTCTCAGGAATATTGATCATTGCCATGCCAAAGCAGCTAATGCAGGCTGTCTGGAGAAGGGCTGCCAAAAGGTTAAGACCAGCAGGAATGTGGCACAGTCACAGTGGGGATTCAGACCAGCAAAGAAGTTATGGAGTCAGTGAGAATTAGCTTGGTCATGGGGTTACTTTTCAGTAACTGAAGATGAGGTTTAAAAGAAAAGGGATCAAGGAAGACTCATAGGATACTGGTCTGAGTGACCATCAACTGGTAGGTCTACTTGAGAAGGTACTGGTGGTGGGGCAAAAGTGGAAGCTTCCATTCATTTTAGTAGTTTTATTAGAAGTTCAAGTTCAAATCCAAGAGTGTCCGCTTGTATTACTATATTGGAAAATATTTTGTGATCTAGGAGAGAAATACTGTTTCCCAAGGGTGAAGCATGCATGCACCCCTTTAAGATTCTTCGGACAGTAAAGCGGCAAATCCAAGCCTATTTTGCTGAGAAGTCAGCTAAGGTGAAAGGCAGGAAATACACATCACCACACCCAGCTTGTGATACTTCATGACTGGGAGGATTAGGGAACGGTTCATTAAAACTGTGATGATCTGATTAATTGCTGAGGAAAGAAGGTATCGGGAGCTCAGAGTCAAGAATGAGGGCTGAGGTGGGGAGCTGCTTGAAACCAAATACCTCCCTTCTCTGTGTCATTGGGTGGAAACAATCTGGAAGATTCAGAGCATGTAGGCAGCAGGGTTGTTTACCACCTGACACCGAGAAGCTCTCTTGACGTTTGCAAATCCACCCTTTTACCAGCTCCTAAAATGGACTGACTATAAAGCCAGGTGTCCTTTAAGAGTAACTAGACAGGCTTCAGTGTTTGTGAGCTGTCGTCAAAGCATGAGGTTAATTGTGGGACAGCACAACAGAAGTTCTTGACTATCTTATCAGTATATAAAACACGCCACATCAAACCATGGAGGGAATGCTATCAAATGCAGAATTGCTTTAATGTGCCTCGTGGAGGTGTGGGTGAGATTGAGAGCCTGTCACCGTACTGTAACTGGGGAGATAATCCTGTGTCTTAACTCCGTCAGTCAACAACATTCACCTCCTGCCCTCAGGCACTACACACTTCACACTTCTGAGAACAAAAGAGAATGTGGGTCGTAGCCCATACACTCCTGTGGCTATAGGAACATAAGAATAGCGAATGTCCTCATGAAAGAAGAATGAAATCTAAATGATTATGACAGAGCCATTGATGGATTTTTATAAGGAATAAAATAATTAGTCTTTCTACCCCTGAGATGTTTCTATCTCAAATATTTAACAGACTGTAATATTAAAAAAAATAAGTTAGTGGATTTTAGCTTCTCATAATGTGTGTTATCCACTAGTCCTCAATATATTGATCTGAAGTTCCCAGAGATTTTCCAAAGACAGATAAGATAACCATTAATTACTTTGCCACTGAAGGATCATAATTACCACATACCATATTTCTGAAATTTTACTTGAAACACAAAGGGGAATTCTACCACACAAATGAGTCCACGTCTCAAAGGAAAGCATTGTAGCCAACTTTACAGGCTTGTAACCTTACAGTTATTGCTATTGGCATACGGGAATGCTATTGACCCTCTGCTCTGGAACTGGGGGCTGTGTGGGAGAGGGTTTTGAGACCAGGCCTTGCTAAGTTGCCTAGGCTTCAAATTCACAATCCTCCAGCTTCACACCCTCCTGAGAGCTGACATTCACAGAATTGAAGGTGTGCAATACCACATCTAGCAAGTGACTGATTTTAATGCTTGACATGTGTTGATTATAGACTAGATAAATTAATTCTAACTGATTAAAGATAAGTTGATTACATTAGATTTTCAAAGTAGATAATCAATCATACCACCTAAAACTGTCTTTTTCTTTCCAATAATCAAACCTCTTTTAAAGATTTGTCTTATGGTGTTAGATAGGACCTTCAGGTCAAGACAATATTGCACAATAATGTAAGAATGAGCATTGATGTTTTTAAATGAAGCCGTATACTTTTGTTCCTAAAGTATGGTGACTACTGGTTACTAAACATTAACTCAGTAAGATTTCTTGCATTTTTAGTACCTTGGGAGCTTTTTTTCCTCCCTCCTAT
This sequence comes from Rattus norvegicus, assembly GCF_021556685.1. Classification (NCBI taxonomy): domain Eukaryota; kingdom Metazoa; phylum Chordata; class Mammalia; order Rodentia; family Muridae; genus Rattus; species Rattus norvegicus. The sequence continues at coordinate 63,818,296 of NC_141540.1, read as the reverse complement.
GAGTGAGTTTTATATCTGCTCCGTGTTCTTTAGCTTTCCATGTGTGGTCACATGATCAGATTGTTTGCCTTACCACATTACTTTGATGTTTTGGTAGATGCCTGCTTGCACACATGGACTTTGCCACTTCGTACATATCCTGTCAACATCCATTTACTAGGTTTTCAGTAAGACCATTGTGTTAGCAGACATATTTGTCAAATAAATGAAGTCACTTATGCTCTGGGTCCTATAAACCCCTCAGTTAAACTTTTCTTCTACCTGCTCTTTCAGTGTTAGATTTTTTTCTTCTTAGACCAGAGATCAGCGTCTCCATATCACACCCTAACTTTATTGTATAACACTTCATCCCATCCACCCCCAATCTATCCCTCTTTTGCATATTTGTCTTTTATTGAAAATGGGTTTTTTTCATACAATATACTCTATAGTTTCCCCTCCCCCAACTCTTCTGAGATTCTACTCCTCATTTTAATGCCACTTGGTATCTACTTCTGTTGAAGCCACTTTCTCAATGTGCTTCCTTGTTCCCTGTCTGTCTTTTCCAGGGGAACCTTAGAATATTGACCTAAAAAATGCAGGTCCACACAGTGGCAGTGCCAACAATCCCTTAAGGATCTGGTACTTGCTGTCATGAATACGTTTTACCGTGAAATTCTCAGAAGTGTATTTTTCAGTTGACTATTCATACAACAGAAAATCCTTGGGTTTTTCCCAACTTTTACCTAATAAAACATAGTTACATGATCCCATCAGACTCTGTATAATCTGAACTGTGGCTGGGCTAATAATCTATTTATATGACCCATATTTTAAAAGCATATGTTGTGCATTCTCTTAATTTTGACATTAAGTCCTCTAGTGGTCCTGAATTGAGGTTTTATTACAAATTCACAGCTAATACAGGTCAACAAAGCCAGTTAGGTCAGGCAAGGCACGATATATATTAAGTCTCCTGAAATGAATTCTTGTATGTTGAAAGCAGCAGCAATTCTGGCTTCAGGTTTTCCCACATCTCGTTTATAAGTTTCTCTACAGGATGAATCTGAATTACATCATGGGAAAGTAAGTTTCATGACTCCCTTGGAATAGTTGTGGTATTAAATAAGGAGAATCAATTAAGAGCTAAATGCACAAAGGTTAATATATCTGTCTGTCTGTCTGTATACATGTATGTATGTATGTACATATGTGTGTATCTTTGTAAACTTTAACATCTCCATAAGTGTTTAACATTATTGTTTATAGTGTTCTCTTAGATCACAAGCTCATTCAGGAAAAAGGAGTGTTGTCTCCTTTTGAGCAGTTGTAGCACAGACTCAACATAGAAACCATAAATATTTTTGAGTGAATAAATAGTGGAAGGTGATACCTAAAGTAGAAAGAATGTTCAGGAAGAACCATTAAAACAAAGGAAGCATTTGAGACCCCCCCCCCCCCATCCTCACTGATGAAACTGAACCTTGGCAGAGAGTAGAATGGGCCAGGCAGACAAAGCTCGATGCAGAGAACAGGAAGCCCTGCAGGGATACAAGAAACAGTCAGGGGAGGCCATAGCATCTGGACACAGAAGGAGGCCCCACGGCACTTCTTCAAGTATTTTCCAACTTTCACCAAATAAAAAATGGTGGCATGATCCTATCAGACTCTGTATAGATTCAGCAGGAGTTTGTAGATTCAGGATCTGGGTCTGAAGCACGTTCATGAACCACTAAAATAAACAAGAGAACCAATGTCCATCCTTGCACAAAGATCTTACCTAAACACAGGGATGAGGTAGGTGTAGGAAGTCAATCACTGAAGAAGCAACGGACAGAGTGGACAGACTCTCAGCCTGGACCTCCAATCTCCTACTAGAAATAATGGCAACCAGGAAGGTTACTCATAGTAAGAAAGCTTGGCAGAACCAGGCATCCCACAGGACCATGTGGGATTGACAATGGCCAAGGCTCTGCTCCTCTCTGCTTTCTTATTTGAATTATTAGGGTCAACCAGAAAATGAAAGCCAAGACTCCCTAGTCTCTGAGATTGGCATGTTGCTAAAGTCCTTTGGGTAAAGAATTGGTAGAATACTTTTTAAACCCCTTAATACTCTGTGTATTACTCTGCATATTGTGTATTACTCTGAAATTTCTGGAATCCCATCTCGAGGTAGTCACTCGCATGCCATACCTCTTGTTAATACGTAAAGAAGGATGACTCTTCAAATTGAATTGAGCACTCCTCAGACAACTGAATTTATTTATAACACTGTGCGTGCTTAGTTTTTGAAATGACTTTCTCGCTCTATCTGATTTATGATGCTTAAGGAAAGTGATCTCTGAGCCAGTTGGGAGAGGAATGGCGTGTGGTGCTGTGGCAGCCACTCCCTGTCTGCTTTGGGCTGAGTCAAGAGAGGAGAGCAGCTGCATTGCCTGTCATTGAGGTGACACAGTTGGGGCTTTGTCTGAAGAATGACACCGAATCAGCATTTGCCACTTCGTAAATAAAGTGTTTGCTCTGGCATACACGCGTGTCAATAAACGACTTTGGGTTTCCCTGCCCAGGGAAAGCCATTATTTCCTGACAGCGTTCAGCATCCTGGCTAGCCTTCCCCGATGCCAATGAATCCCGTGCTATGGAATCATGGAGACCTTTGAGCCTTCAAGACAAACCGGAGAGGCAGCACTGAGGGTGCTGGTGTCCAGGTAACCCCCGAGGAGTTCTGTGCTCCTGGAATATTTCCACTGTTAATTATTCATCGGGTTTTAATTAGGAGCCGGCACGTCCCCTGGAAAGGTGCCACCAACAGCTAACTTCAAAAACATCAGACTCCCTAGATTCACCACTGTACTGGCTGGTTCTGTGTGTCAAGTTGACACAAGCTGGAGATATCACAGAGAAAGGACCCTCCCTTGAGGAAATGCCTCCATGAGACCCAGCTGTAAGGCATTTTCTCAATTAGTGATCAAGGAGGTAGGGCCCAGCCCATTGTGAGTGGAACCATCCCTGGGCTGGTAGTCTTAGGTTCTATAAGAAAATAAGCTGAGCAAGCCAGGGGAAGCAAGTCAGTGAGTAACATCCCTCCATGGCCTCTGCATCAGCTCCCGACCTGCTTGAGTTCCTGTCCTGACTTCCTTTGGTGATGAACAGCAATGTGGAAGTGTAAGCTGAATCAACCCTTTCCTCCCCAACTTGCTTCTTGGTCATGATGTTTGTGTAGAAATAGAAACCCTGTCTAAGACAACCACCTAACACACAGGCCCAGAATAACTTCAAGGTTCTCCTCAATTGACTGTTGAGAAGAAGAGAAGAAAGCGCAGTGGTCAGGTTTAGAGGTGGGGTCTAGAAGGAGCCTTCTCTTCCTGAGACAAAGCAAAGGCAATGGGCCTCTTCATGACATCATCGTGGCAGAGGGTGGATATTAGCAATAGCAGGGTAGGACAGCACACACCAGTGAGCCCAGCAGCACATTGGGCGGTAGAGGCAGGAAGAGCAAGACTTTGAGCTCAACTGGATTGTGCAACAGATCCTATTAAAAACAGAAGAGGAGGGGGATGGGAACGGTAAAGGCAAGAAGAGGGGAAGATAGGCAGGCGTGAAGGATAAGGAAGGAGGGTAAGGGAGAGGAAGGGATAAGAAAAAGGGAAAGGAAGGGGAAGAGAACAAAAGATCCAAGACCCTTGACTGTGGAGCTCTTCAGATTTAAAATCCTTACATTCTGTTGACCTGGGTAGCAGAGAGACCCTCAAAATGTTACAGGCTATCGTTGTTACCCTGGGCTGCCCCACAGAGGTAGCAGGCACATCCTTATTGCTGAAGATGCTACGTACGAGCCAAAGGAGCCTGAGCTGGAAACGACCTGAAGGCCCACTCCCTGAGGAGCGGCTTCCATGACACCAGATTAGGCCATGTAAGCTTCCGAAGGAGGGAGACAACCACTAGGCCTACTCAATTCCAGCACCTATGAGTTACAACAAAGACCAACGTGGCATAATGACCCAAAGGGTACAGTGGTGGCAAGTACACCTCGGTGGTAACCAACAGTTCGCTAATTGGACTTAAAACCAGCTCAACCAAAGGGGGTTCACGGCTAGTACTGGAAACCTCACCAACATCCCAGAGCTACTGAAGTCATGGATCTTGGAGGAGAATCTACTACTGCTAATCACTTTACTAAACCCGCACCCTTCGTCCCTGACTACATTCAGAACATTTGCCTTTGTATCCACAGATAAATGTAGTCTTCAGGCTTTTTCAAGGAAACCTGTCTTTGCAATGGAAAGCATTACGGAAGACCACAACCAATCAAAACCAAGAGTTATAGAGCCCCAGTCCAGAGGATGCATCGACAATACGATTCCACCACCTAAGGCTGGGGATCATGGCAGAAGAAGGAGGAGAAAGAGCGTAAGAGCCAGGGAGTTTGCCGAGAGATTGTGTCTCCTTGGACTGCCCGAAGCTATACCCATTAAATAACACCAACGTTATTGTTCAAACATGATGGATAAGGACTACAATAATAAACACACCAGAGTAGATGGGGGAAAGAAAGCCCATAGCCTTCACTCTACACAAAGAACCACAGGAAACCAAGGAATGCTGGGAGCCAGAGAAATAGTCTTTCCCAGGGAGCAGCACACCAGTTGTTTGTCTAATACCAAATGGTCTGAAACATACACAGAAGTAACTCTGTCCAGTCTGAGCAGGGTGCACGTACATACTGAGGCGTGTGTGAGTGTGCACCAATGAAAGAACCAGAAGTGTATAAGAAGGCTTGGGGGGAGGAAAGACAAGGGGGAAAATGATGTAATTGTAATAAAAAAATTTTAAAAATTAAAAATTAATTAACTTAGCCAAAAATAAGTCCTAATGTTTGAGAGGAGAAATAGAAGACCAATTCCTGGAGCAGTGGAGAGTACCTGTGGTGTGTAGAGTGGACAGGGACTATTAGGGTTGTTTATCTCCAGCCAGACTGTCTATGACCTACCTCCTAACCAACCTACATGCTTTTATTTCCCAATATGTGCTGCCCTTGGTTTTACCAAATTAAATGCATGTATAACCTTACCCTACAACTTTGACCTTTCCAAATCACAGCCATCCTTTGGTTTGAGTTTCTGTCTACTCCCTCGGAATACCCAAAGCCAATGTTCTCCTCCGGTACTCCTCTGGAAACAAAGTAACAATTCAAGTGAGCGCCTGTTTCCAGGATTCTTTATTGAGAGAGCAGCACAGAGACAGGAGAGTACACTGGGATGAGAACTAAGTGACGTGAGATTTGATTCTTGTTTGGCCTCATATGTGACCTTGGAGAATTCAAGTAGCTCTTTTTCCCCTTTTGGACTTTATGATGTCTGCATTCGTTTATTTTTAACAGGGCAGGTGTTCAGCAGCAGAGAGACAATGTGGCCACTGGGTCCCAGGGGAATAGTAAGAGTGAAGATGGAGATTTGACCCAAAGTGAAAGCTAGGGATTTGAATGTTAGACTGCAGCAGTTAAATATGTTGTATTGAGGTTCAGAAAACCTTTAACTGAGGAATATATGCTTAGAGTAAACCACCCTGTGACATGAGAAAGCTTCTGTTAGATTGTTGAGAGCAAGAAGGGAAGGGTGTAGGAACCATGAATAGCAGAGCCGACCAGAAGGAAACTATGGAAGAAAAGCCACCATCAAGAGAGTCTCTCAGTGGGGATTTGCTGTCTGGGGATGTCTAGAGGTGCTTTAGGAAATGAACAACAAAACAGTGTTGGGGACCCGCCTCACATAAGATACATTTGAGAAACAGTGGCAGGAACAGTTAAAATACCATTTCTTTTCTAAAAGATATTTCTGTCTCCTGTGGGTTGTGATTTTCCAAGAAGTTGATACATTTGACCTAAGATTCCCTCTCACTTTTTTTTTCAGACTGTCTCTTAGAATCAGTGTTTCACAGCATAGGCAGTCTTAAAAAGAGGTTCTCAGAAAGAGAGACATAAAAGAGATGGAGAACTTCAAAGCCCAGGGTGATTAAAAACCACGTATATTATTCTCCCTAGATAGATAAGTAGATATGTAAGAAGAAAATTGTATAAATTATTATTAAAAAATAGGAGGGGATAAAATGGGAAGATAACACAGGATGTACATGCCAAGTCTCCTATTTGACCTACAGATATCACTGTGGCTGGTTTACAGGCCTTTGAGGAGCCCCCCACCTCTCCACCCCCTCGACTATAGATGAAAACACTTCCGTGAACTCCACAAGGCTCCTGAGGCCCCACCCTCCCATCCTGCACTCTCATCTGCACCCTATCTCTCACTACCTCACTATCTTACCATCTAGTCCAGTGGTTCCCAGCCTTCCTGATGCTGCGACCCTTTAACACAGTTCCTCATGCTGTAGTGCCCCTCCCCAACCATAAAATTATTTCTTTGCTATTTCATAATTGTAGTTTTGCTACTGTTATGACTCACAATGTAAATATCTAGGTGCAGGATATCTGATATTTGACACCTATGACAGGATTACTTGACCCCCCCCCCCCAAAAGGGTCATGACCCAGAGGTTGAGAAACACTGCTCTAGTCCCTTGGACAGGTTTTGAATGACTTTCATTTCTGAGGCATTGTGTTGCTGTGTCCCTGTCTGGAGCACATTCCCCATTCTCCTCAGATAGCTCCTAGCCTTCACTGAAGTCTCTATTCAGATGACTCTTTCTCCAAGAAGCACCCCTCTAACAGCAATCACCAAGTCCTCCAGACTCCTCTTAGGAGATCCCAACGCCCTGGTTTCTCATCCTGTTTTACTGTAGTGGTTTCTATACATTTCCCCACTGCCATGATCTCTAAGAATCTGATGTAGCATTTCTGACAAGCTGCTCCAGCAATAATGCAGTGTGAGCAGACAGACTCTAACATCGCCACCCCAATACACACACATGCACACACACACACACACACACACACACACAGAGAGAGAGAGAGAGAGAGAGAGAGAGAAAGAGAGAGAGGGGGGGGGAACCAAGGCTCTAGCACCACTCCCCCATGCCACACATCCACAAGAGGATGAACACAATCCTTTTCTTTATTCTGTCCTGAGGATCAAAGCCTTTGACTATTGTAGTTCAGGTGACAATCTGTTAGCGTAAGGGGACTGTCCTAATATGAGTGCTGTATCTACAGATTGCTAAGTTGTCCACTAGCTCAGCTGGCAACAAACGAACTCATGAGAGAGGGGGATTTGCTCCTTCCGTTCACTGGGTGTCATTGGCATCTAGAACGGTTCCTGGCACGCAGTGTGCAGTAAGTATTTGAGGATGGTGGGCAATTTGGTGTGTGGTTTCCTGTCATTTCTGCCCCTAGGAGTGCTAGAAGCTGACTCCCACAGCAGAGTGTCACCCCAGAAATGAGTTAGAGAGACTGAGTAGCCCACACTCATGCCTTCTCGAGGGGACAGCCTTCGAACAATGACTGGTCAGTGTCAGAACTGTGAGGCAGAGTTTCTTAAACCTCTTGTGATCTCTTTGGCTTGATAAATCTTTTCATGACCCTGGGACACTATATGAAATGGGCATATAAATCAAACATTTATGGACAATAAATCAGAAAAAGGTTATTATAAAGTAGTGCTGTGATATACACATAATTTTACCATTCAAGAAAAAAACAAATATATGTGCTAATACAAAGGATGCAGCCGTTCATTTTTACACAAAGGATTAACTCTCCGATGGACGTTTGATACGGCGGGACACAGCACGGACTACACTTTCACAGAGTTGATGCATGTTGTGATGGTACCATCATCCGTGTGTCCATGCTGAGAAAGCTGATTTCACACAAACATGTAACACATTGCACAAGAATGTTTAAGGTCATTTCAGAAACTCTCTTTATCTAAATCCAGGATCCATTCGACAATATTTTATGAAAATTAAGTCAGCAACTCAAACCCCAATTTTCAAAAATCAAGCATGCTAATGTAATGAATTCAAAATGAACTAATTATACATATATATTATATAATACATACGTGTATATACATATATATGTGTGCATATATATGTATGTGTATGTACATGTATGTATATATGTGTATACACATACATATAATCATAAATGCAAGATGCATATATCCAAAAATATACACGTATCTATACATACACACACACACACACACACACACACACACACACACATATTTGGATGTTAACAGTAAAATATGAAAAGCTTTTGTTTTTTATAGCAGACTATTTTGTTTCTATGAGAACACAAACTGACAGTCAGGGCAATGCAATTCGTAGCGTACAGCAGCCTCAAATCTGGGCTGAGATGTTCCTGGTAGTTCTGTTGGCTTGTGTGGTGAGATGGTGTGGGGCACGCACAGCATGACTTTCAGACCCGAGGCTGCGGGGAGGTTGCTCTCAGAACACAGATGGGCACTGCCAGAAGACCCCAATTCATTACACATTTGAGTTTGAATTACATTCTGGTGACTGCACGTTCGAAAACCTTTTGCTTTATTGTAAAATTTCCATGACTCCTGCGGTTTGATTATGATACAACCAACCACTAATAATAATGCTTTCACATGCAGACTCTATTAACAAGGTTCAGGGGTCAGCATCTGAGACACGAACACTTCAGTCGATGGTCACATCGATGGAAGCCTTTGCATGCTCAGTCAGCTCTGCCCCATGGGCCAGGATGACGTAAACAGGGCAAACAGCATCGGTCATTTTAGATGGCTTTTGTTCTCAATAGGGAGTATCAAAAAAGATGACATTTCAGATGGTGGTCAGAGTAGTGTAGCTAGAGGTAACAGGGGTTGAAGATGAAGGGGCAGCCTCTCCTACTTATCAGGAAGGAGGATCTCTTTCACCATGTCAGCTGAAATGTTCATTAAAAAACAAGGGTTGGACATGTAAAGATCAGATCATATTTAGCGAATAGTTTTGATTGCTTCTAAGGCCTTGTGACAGGATTGAGGCTGGCATAGCTGAGGAACTCCAAGGTCACGTTCCTCCACCATGGTGAGGGAAGAGGAGAGTGGTTTTTGCTTGTGCTGCAGAGGAAGGCTGGGTGCTGATCTCATAGGCCCTGTGGACCAGTAAGGGTCCAAGTAAATTATACTACGAGGCTTTATACCAATATAAATATAATTGTCTCTTTCATCCTCGTTTCTACCACCAATACAGACAGAGAGTATTATTTTTCCATAGAGGGTTTTCATCTATCATCCAAGAGAAAATGTAAGGGCCACGAGTTTCCTTCCTTTGAAGTAAAGGGTGTGTTAAGGCGTCTCTTCGCACTGTGCTCTGTGTCTGTGTCTGAGTTCTCCAGCGATTCAATTAGGGAAAATCTACACAGGACAGACGTTTTCTCTGGGATGGCGAAATCACTTTGAGGGTGGAGGTGGGCAGTGGCTGTTTTACCGAGGCAGTTGATTGCAAGGCACAGTTCATTGAGATCTGATCCTGTAACTACATAACCGGGAAATCCCAGATGAAAAGCATTAAGGTCCAAACGAGTTTTAAAACGATAATTTTACCAGCTCATCCATTAGATTATGATCACAATTTAAGCACTAAATTAATTCTGCCATATGATTATCCAAGGCAGATGATCAGTGCCATTTAATCTTTGGGTCTGATGGTAGACAGATGATTCATTCTTAAGGTGAGAACAAAATACTCTGCAGGTTATAAAGATAATGGCAAACTATTCACGTGGATCTTAACCACAGGGACCTGGAAAATCCAACAGAGCGTATCTGCTCCACAGAAACCTATTTCAAACATGTTCACGGTGCCACTTTTAATACCCTCTCGTGATTGGAATAATTGAGATCACAGTACATGATCGTGGTTAATGTGGGCCTTTTGATGAGGATTGTATGATCAAATTTAATCCAGTCCTGACCAGACTCTCATTGATCTGATGGATGTTTAGTGTTCCCTTGGATGCTTACAAACACACCATTCATCTTAATCAAGATTATGACAGCAGGTTAAGATCAGGGTTTCTGAAAGCAGCCTAAGTGCAGCTGGTCCATCATGTGGGAAGAGAAATCTATAGGATGATCAGGCCCTGCGCCATCAAGCCTTATCTGAAACACATTATTCCAAGGCACCAATCACAACTGTCTCTACACAACATCCTCCCCTTCTCTGGGCAGCTTGACACCTCAGTAAGTCTGGATCCTCAAAAGCATGTCCTTCAGTCTGTCCTCTCACAAGCCTGCTGTCTTCCAAACACCTGCTCAAGCTATACCCTTTGTCTTTTAGACCCTGAGTTTCTAACTCATCCCCCTCTTTCCCTTCCATGGTCTGTGGCCCTGCTCTCCTGCTGCTGCCTAGACTCTTTCAAGCCTCTGCTCAGCAGGGAAGGAAAGGAGTGGTGCGCCCAGAGCAAGAGCACAGTGAGGACCCTCCCCCCCAGCACTCCAGTACACCCGCAGGATACCATGCATCAATCGAACCCCTTTGAAATGTTTATGCCACGGTACTGCTATCCAGAAAAGAACATTAACCACAAATAGAATTTTAAATATTGTGGTAGCCGTGTTTCAAAAGCAAAATGAAGCAGCTGGTTAATTTTAATAACATATTGTACTTCATCAAATCTATTTGAAACCATCATCCAACATAGAACCCGAATCCTTTTTAACTTTTGATGGGCTCTTTGTGAATTCCACATCACGCAACCCAACCCCACTCAACTCCCCGTCCCTTTGTATCTGACCTTCACCCTCGCAATGTCCCCCCACAAAAGAAAATAAAAAATAAAAACAAACAAAAATCTAGCCATGGAAGTTGTGGTGCGTGATAGTTCGATACGCCTTTTCTACACGTCTTCCCTTGCAAATGTTCCTCACATCTTTAGAGATGATCAAAGGTTCCGTGAGTAGTTTCCATGTGCAGCACGTGGTCAAACATTCCGTCTGGATTTTAAGTATGCGGGAACCAGCTGAGACTCTCGGCCAGCATTCTGAGCAGCACAGCTCCCTGGCTTCTTCAGACAGCTTCTGTCTGCAGCCCTCAAAATGCTGTGAGTGTCAGAGCTGTTGCTGTGAAGTCAAAATTTAAGTGTTAGGAAATAACATAAAATGACAGAGGTAAGTAATGAACGTATGTGTCTTAGTTAGGTTTTCTATTGCTCTGATGAAACACCCTGACCAAAAGCAAGTTTTATTCAACTTACACTTCCACAGCTGTTCATCCCTGAAGGAAGTCCGGTAAGGAACCCAAACAATGCAGAAATCTGGAGGCAGGGGCTGATGCAGAAGCTATGGATGGATGCTGCCTACTGGCTTGCTTCGCACCGGGCTAGCCTGCTAATTTATTGAATCTGCTCCCTAATAGAACCACCAGCACAAGGATGGCCCCACCCACAATGGATCGAGCCCATCCCATGATCACTAATTAAGAAAACGCCCTACAGCCAGATCTTATGGGGGCAGTTTTAAAATTGAGATTCCCTCTTTTCAGATAACTCTAGCTTGTGTCAAGTTGATATAAAACTAGCCACGACAGTATTATTAACTCAATTACTTATGTAACAAATATTTATGAAGTCCTTAAATTATGCAGTATAGGGCTGAAGGGCCGGATTACCATTTAAGATATTTGGTGGCTTTGTCCTTTACTGATTAATCTAGCAGAGGATGGGGTTGGACTCCCAGCTCCCACATGGCAGCTCACAGCCATCTAAAACTTCAGTTCAAGGAAATCCAGTGTCCTCTGACCTCCTCAGGCACCAGGCACACATGTGATGCACAGATATACATGTAGGTAAAATACCCATAAAAGTACTTTAAAAATAATTCAAAGTGGTATGTCAAGAATATTTCCCCACAATAAAAAGTACATTTCTAATTTAAAAAGCAAAACAAACAAAAGATTTCAAATAGAAAAAGAAAGCAGGCTTTCATTAACTTGGTGTTTCAGGGCTAATGTTCCTGTAAATTTAAGAGTGCTAAGAAAATTCTTAAAAAGGTAAGGAAACTTCACGTATTAGGACCCATGGCTAAACCAGAAATCTAAACTTGCAAGTTCAACCAATCTTTGATATGATAAGTGAGTGTTACCCCGAAAAGTAGCTAAGTAAATGTAGGTATATATGCTTATAAAAGTTTTTTTTATTATTTTTGGTTTTAATCCTAGCCTTTAATGACTGACCCTCCAAAGTTTATTTGTCATAACTACCACACGTACTTCTTTATTGAAAGTTAATTATAACTAAACTAAACCTTCAAAACTATGGCCAGAAACATACCAAAGGGGAAAATTCCAAAGTCACACAGGACGCCAGCAGCCATATCTGCTGAGGGCACGTGGACTCCCATTGCAACTCTCTCAACTACGACCCCTCCCCCTTTGTGAACCACTGATAGTAGCAAAAGTTACAGGGAACAAAAAGTCTAGATTGTAACCTCATCTTTTTTTTTTTTTAACCTGGTATCTTTTCTAAACCTGGGAATAAGAAAATTCCTCTTAAAATATTGTGAGGCTAAATTATCAGAGGTGCAGTAACTTGAAAACTCAGAACTGATGGGCATAAAACATACCACGTGGTTTCTGGAAAAGTCTTTGTGGTTAATTTTTGTGTCAAGTTGGCACAAATTAGAGACACGAGGGAAGAGGGAGCCTCGGCTGAGAAATCACTTCCATCAGAGGCCTATCTGTGGGGCGTTTTCTTGATGCAAGAAGGCGGGCAGATCCTGGGGCGTGTGTCTTGGGCTACAGGAGAAAGCAAGACCCATAAGTCATGGGGAGCAAGTCAGTAAGCAGCACCCCTCCGTGATCTCTGCTTCAGATCTTGCCTTGAGTTTCTGCCATGAGTTTTGTAGACGCTGGGGTGTAACCCAGAAGTATAAGCCAAATACAACCCATCCTTCCAAATTTGTGGTCAGTGTTTTTATTATGATAAAACAACATTATAAAAAGACAGGACAGTACATTTTGAGAGTTGTTTCCTTTTGTTCGTGATTGTTACCATAGCTACGAAGAAAAGGTTTGGTTAAACAACACCAAATAGAAGAAAATTACCTTTGCCTCCTTCTGCTCTTATATTTAAATGTCATGATATCTAGGTATCTTTCCAAAGAAGGCTCACTTCCTCGTAGGCACCTTTAATACCAGCCTCCTGGGTTTAATCCAACACCGCACGCCTACTTTTAGCTATCGAACCTTTAAAGTGTATGCACGGTTGTGTTGTGTGGATAATCCACACAAAATGTCTCACTCACAATCAGTCTCATACGTCCCTCAGGGCCTCAGTCACATGGCTCTATAGAAACCAGGAAACAAAAACAGGAGCATGTTTTGGGCCATTTGAAGTGAAGTAGATCTCTCATTTTGTGAGCTTTATGAAGGGCTTGACTAAGGTGCTGATGACCTTCTCAGAGAAGCCACTCGCACACTAAAAATTTAGGCAAACATGCATGACAATCCCCAAGCAACAGACAAACTTTTGGAGAACTAGTTAATCTCTCATATGAGGTGCAGGGCCCACGTGCTTCTGACTAGAAGGTAGGGACACTCCACAGATTCACGAGTGCTGTTTCAACTTCTGCTCTAGCTCCCGTGGCCTCAGTTCGAGCAGGTGCAGCGCCGGAGGCATCAATGTGGGATTCATGATGCCAACCAACTGCAGACGGCTCCTGCCACTCTCTTGGCTTCCTAGGATTTTCACTACTCAGTGTTTGGTGCTTACCAGATTCAAACAGCATCTACTTCCTGCCTTCTAATGATAAATGTGTGGTCTGGTACCATGATGATGAACTGGGTACACTTCAATGCATATCAAATGTCCAATGGTCTCATCTTTTCTCTGCCTCTGTCTCTCCCCTACCATACCCTAGACACACACACACACACACACACACACACACACACACACACATGGAATGTACACACACTGAATAAAATCTGTGTGTGTGTGTGTGTGTGTGTGTGTGTGTTTTACAGTTTATTATTTGAGTTAGCTAAGATCCTCATTTTAAATGGATACTTAAGGTGATTGGGAAACCTTGAAGCCGTCATTAGTCATTGAAAAGTGATACAGAATGGGGAATTTGGCAGGGTACCTATTCAGTCAACCCAAGGATGAAGCTTTATGTTCTAGACATTGTGATTATGAACTGCACAGGAGTTGTAAGCCTAAAGAACAGAGTGCAAAATAGAGTCAGAGAACACCACAAGGTGGCCGTGCTAGGCTATGGAACCCGGGGCATTGTGTCACAACTTCTCTCACTGCCCTGTCAAAGTATCTGACAAAAGCAACTGGAAAAAGAAAGGTTTTTTTTTTTTGCCTTTCTTTAAGATCAAGCGCAAGTTCATCATGGCTGGGGGGACGTTATGGCTGTTTGGAACAGGCGTCACTTTGAATCTCCTGTCCGTGTAGTGGAGAGAAATGAATATGAATGTCAGTGCTCATGGTTCCTTCCCCCCTTTTATTCTACCCAGGGTCCCGGCCCAAGTGCTGTCACAGCTAACTGGGTTTTCCCACTGGGTTTTTCCACTTAGGTAACCCCTTCCAGGTAAGTCCCAAAGCTTGTCTTGTAGGTGATTCTAGATCTTGACAAGTTGTCAATCAGCGTAAGTCATCAAAGGCAGGGTAGGACAATGGGCGTCTTGAGATAGAGGAGACGCAGCTGTGCAGCAGAGAAAACGAGAGGAGCGGGAGGTCTAGGGAATGTCGATTCCGGCCATTTTACATTCACTATCAAAGAAACCTTTAAAAGACTGCACTGAAGACTGAGTAAGCAGCAACCCATTGCTTCCATCCTTCCATGAAGATTCTCAGAGCAAGAAAAAAAAAGTCATTGAACCTTTCCTGAGGAGAAGATGGTGAATTTCTATCTACAACAGCTCAGACCATTGGGAAGGACTGGAAAGAGTAAGGGTAGGGGAGTAAAGAATGCACACATCCTAGTATGTGCCTTCCTTTTCATGTCTCCAAACACAACCAGTGTCAGGTCAGTGATAGAGAGCAATAAGGGCGACTATCTCCCTACACCAGGGACAGTGCTGTACATTTGTAATCAAGTTGCAAGGTGGAGGGAGGAGGATAAGGAGCCTAAAGTTCCTGGCTGCCCATCAAGATCAAAGCCAGCTGAGCACATGAGACACTGAAGAATGAAAAGAACAGCAAAGGTCAAAGTAAACATTAAAAGGATAAGAAGGGCCAACTGGGTAAAATATCCACCTCCACCGGGGCTTGGGATGGTTTGCATATGCCTGGCCCAGGGAATGGCACTATTAGAAGGTGTGGCCCTATTGGAGGAAGTGTGTCACTGTGGGTGTGGGCTTTAAGACCCTCATCCTAGCTGCCTGGAAGTCAGTCTTCTGCTAGCAGCCTTCAGATGAAGATGTGGAACCCTCAACTCCTCCTGCCATGTCTGCCTGGATGCTGCCATGTTCCCATCTTGATGATGATGGGCTGAACCTCTGAACCTGTAAGCCAGCCCCGATTAAATATTGTCCTTATAAGAGTTGCCTTGGTCATGGTGCCTGTGCACAGCAATAAAACTCTAACAAAGACAGGGCTAGTGTGGGAAATAAGAGACGAGTGCCTACATGATTATGGTGGACACCTTGACCCCAGATCTTGTTTTGGGATTTTTCTCCAGTCAAGCTGCTAAGTCAACACCCAGTACTGCTCAGCTTTTCCTGATACTGTCTTCTAATTACCCCTTCCCCCACACCTACATATATACAACACACACACACACACACACACACACACACACACACACACAGGAGGGAGAGGGACAGAGACAGGAACCGGGAGAGGACCACTCAGGGATTTTGCTTCAGTGTGTTGTAATTCATAACCAATTCTGCATCTGGGATCCCAGTCGCTCACAGCAGAGAAAAGGGAAAATCACGGGAACCAAATCACCGTAGCTTGTGGAGACCTCCAAGAGCAACGAGGCACCTTCCACTGGATTCCAGCAACGCTTTCTGAAAACGAGACAGCTGATAATCAGCTTGGAGTGTTGACAAGCTGAGGCAAGATGCAAATAATGAACCTGATGCACCAGCAGAACAACATAGGCAGAGCGACACTGCTCACCCCCCACACCCACCTTGCTTTCAAAATAAGGAGCCATTGCCATGGGGACTGTGCTAAGAATATATGAGACAGTAACAGACAGACAGCCGGGGGGTGGGGGTGAGGATTATCTGGAAGTTCTGCCTAAGTGTTGCTTATAAAAGAGTGGTTGGAGCCTGTATTCTGGGTAGACAATGCACAGTGACAACTTTTAGGGTGTTGCTTCATCCGTTAGCCTGATGTATGTAAGACACTGTACCAGATACTTGAAGGGTTATGAATGAGACATGTCTATATACTCAAGGGATTTTTCAGGTCCAGAGAGAAAATGATCAGATATACAATGAAAGAACAAAATTAAAGGGATATGGGCTCTAGGAAAAGAATTCCTTGCGGGCATCAGAGCTATCAGGGAAAGTGTTTTGAAAGCACCAAGCCGAGGCCAGGATATACAGACTGAGCATACTATGCTGGAGGAAGAGCAATGGGCGCACACATAACGTAGACACTGGAGGAAAGGACGCTGGACTTGTCTAGAGCAGATGTCCTGTGGAAGGACCCCAAGAAATGAGAATTCAGAGCTGTCATTTGGATATGACTGTTCTCTGAAGATGGTGGACCGGCCGATTCATATATCCAGAGTCAGGTTGATCCCTCAAGATTGACACAGAAGAGGGGCCACTAAAGGAATGTAGTTGAGTAGGGACAGAGCCTTATCTAGAGAGGGCAGAACTATGAGACAGTAGCAATAGACCTAAATGAATACACAGTGGCCTTGTGGTCCATGTCTCAGGAAAGCGCACAGCTAGAGAAGCCAGCAGGCGGGCTTCCTCCATGTTTCTTTGTGTTCTCCAGCACACTTATGCTTAGAAGCAGAGATGTAGGCAACCCGGAGTGATTGGTAGCGCCTGGTGCATGGCAGATTTTCCTGGGGAGACAGGGTCTAGTCACCCCGGACCAAAGGAATGATTCTACTAAAGTCCAACTAGGCAAATTAACAGGTTTGCTGGAATTACTTAGAGGAGGAGGCATGACTCAAAGACAGCCGAATCTCTGAGAAGCCAGCGATGACATGTGATCAGTCATGAAAGCTGCATCTCTGGAGAACACCGGATGACCCCTAGGCAGGTCCTTGTGGCTTGGTCAGCTGCTTATGTAACCTTGGGAATGGGCCACTTACATTTGGATGTTCATGCACTTGTAAGTTTTGTATGCACCCCCAAACTCACAAGCTTGCCTTCCCCCTCCAGCAGGGAAAGTTTCAGTTCAGAGGAAATCACTAAGCAATACTTGGGAGCTTCTCTTCTCTCCACAGGAGTTGATTGTCGATGTGCTTGGATTAGCTGAGGGTAAGCAAAGCAAAGGGCTAGCTCTAATATCACCGAGGGAAGGTCAGGATCTCTGGGGAACACAGAGCAAAGAGAGAAGAAGCCAGCTGATCGTAGGTACTATGTTTTAGGTGGTGTAGACAATGGTAACTTTTAGGCTACTGTGTCCTTCGGAAACACTACTTTAATGGATTTCTCTTGAGGAAATAAGATGCCAGCAAGTTAAAAGCCTCAGGAGATGGGCAAACTTTCAAAGCCTCAGATCTAGATTCAGGGCTGTATTGGTACAAAAGCATGCGCCAAAATGTAGAGAATCCTTTTAAACATCACTTAAAGAAGTGCACAAGTATTAAAGTAAGGGTCAAGAGTCAGAGCTGTCCTAACCAGCTCTGACCTGCAGCAGCGAAGCTGAGAACACTGTGCTGGAGGGAGGATCTTGTCATTTCTTTGGTGGCAGAAATGGTGGGAGAGAAGGAACTTACACGTTGGGTACTCTCAAGCTAGATGCGAAGGAAAAGAAGAAAAATGCTCTTTTGTCCTCTGTAGATCGTTACCACGTTAAATGCAAACCAAACACGAACAAAAGATTTCACCGGACATCAAAGCAGACACCTAGTTTCTAGAAAGTTCAAGAGGAGCGCATGAAATCCTCTCTTATGACTGAGAGTCACGTGATTGGTATGTATGTTTCCACAGGCTTTTGGACAACGCAAAAACCAAATGTGGGATTTAATGAGTTCTACACACGGTGGATGAAAGGAGCAGTAGGCTCAGGATAGCCCAAGACCAACTTCTCAGCACAAAGGAGATTTATTTTTCCAGAGAGACAAAGGGCAGGGAATAAGAGACAAAGACAGGTGATAGAGGATGGGAGAGAAGGAGAAGGGAACAAGGGAGAGGGAAGAAGGGTATTTATCTTGGAGGGGGACAAAGGACTGCCTCTGGATAGAGAAGAGACAGGTGTGGCCCATAGGAAAATAGCAGTTTCTAAAGGGAAATGGAGAAAGCCCATGTTAAGATAAGGTGTTTAATTTTAATTGGGCTGTTAATTAGGCAAGCCAAAGGGGAGCTTTTGATCACTGGACTTTAATACTTTGACAGTTGGACCTTGGTAGTCAGCCTCAGGAGGAGAAAGAGTGGCCAAAGAAAAGATTAGACCCTGGAGGCTAGCTGTAGGAACATTATCCAATAGTTTTTAGCAAGGCAGAGGGAATGAGGCAAAGCCCTCTAGGGCCATGTTTACCATGCTCAGGCTGGCTAGAGTCCCTTCGGTGTAGGCAAGAACACCCAACCAAGGTGTGACCTTTTAAATAGTTTTGTATATTTGCAGAGAGAGCTGACACCCATTTAGGCCCCCTTGGCATTAACTGTGATATACATCTTAGCCATGTCAATAAACTAAGTCAGGTTTCTAGGCTAGACTTAGTGCTTACAATGTACTTGGAACAAATGCACATAATCACACGTTGATGCTCATCCTGAAAGGATGCTGTGGCCTTGGAATATGAAGGGAAGGACCAGGCACAGAGCAGGAACCACAGCAGTCAGGTGGGAGACGAGGTACCTCGGACTACTCGCTCCTAATAAGCAGTTGCTTGCTGATCAACGACTCAGCCTGCTTCACTCGTAAAACTTCTCGCTTTTCTAGTGGAGACTTATGCTCTCTCACTTTAAAGGTGAGTTTCTCTTATCTGAAATGAGCCTCTCCCAAATTTCCCATCCCTGAGTATTTCAGAAGGTGACTTTCATTAGAGACAGGGCTTCAAGGAGATCATCCAGATAGAAAGCTGTCATCAGTGGAAAGCCTAATCCAGTGTGCTGAGAATCTGACAGGAAGGGCACACACACACACAGATAGACATCACACATATACATAGACACAGACGCACACATCATACATACACACAGACACAGACATACACATCATATACATACACACAGAAATACACATCATACATACACACAGATATATACACACAGACACACAGAGATACGCAGACGCACACGGAAACACACATTATACATACACAGAGACACACACATCAGACACATACATACACACAGACACACATTATACATACACAGAGACACACACATCAGACACATACATACACACAGACACACAGACATATATCATACATACACAGAGATACACACAGAGATACAGAGACACACATTGACACACAGACACACACATCAGACATACACGCAGACATACACAAAGAGATAGAGACACACACATACTCATATAGACACATACATCAGACACACACAGACATACACACAGATACAGAGACACACATAGACACACACACAAACACATATACCAGAGACACACACACCAGAGGCACAGATATACACACAGACACACACATCACACAAACAGACACACATACCAGACACACACAACACACACACATACACACACACAGACACACACACACACACACACAGAGAGAAGAGAGATACAGAGACACACAGAGAGACAGGGACAGAGACAGAGAATGGCATAGAAAAATGAAAGCAGAAACTAATTTGATTAGTACCCGTTAAGAATTACCATAGTGTTGCCAGCAGGCTACCAGAAAACAGGGGGACATATGAAATAGATTTTTCTTTCACAGGAGCCAGCTTCTTTGTGGACACCGTTACCATTATGGTAGCCTCAACCAACCCCGAGTGTTCTCCGCAACAGCCACCTGTCACCTTCTCTCCAGCTCACTTCTCTCCCTTCTTGTGCCTCCCACTTGTACCCCATCAGATAGTTCACTCGCAGGAGTGGGCACTTAGAGCTACGTTATGCTTCCCAGCACATCTGTGTCAATGGAGCAGATCAAGCATCGTCTCTTACAAGAATCCTTACTCATCTCATGAACATCAACCGAGAGGGGTTCATCACTAGGGCTTCTCTCTAGAACAATGGTTCTCAACCTCGCCAGTGCTCTGACCCTTTGATACACATCCTCATGCGGTGCTGACTCCCCAACCAAAATTTTCTTCGATATTTTGTATCTGTCGTTTTCCTACTGTTAAGAATCATAGTGCAAATATCTGTGTTTTCTGATGGTCTTAGGCGACCCCTGTGCAAGGGTCCTTTGACCCCCAGGGGTGGAGAATCACTACTTTAGAGCGTCTCCCCTAGTCACTGCTCCTTCACACTGTAGCCTGGTTTTATGTTCTTGTCTTTGTGTGACCCCCTCCCCACATGGTTGTGAGCCCCCGGAGGACCAGTCCTTACTGTAGCGAAGCACCGCGATGGTGATAGTGTTGATTCTCCTTGGAAACAGTGTAAATATTCCCCTAACTGCTTGTCTATAGCCATATATCCATAGAGTAGATATAAAATGAATGCACGGGGGAGGAGAGAGAGCAGTCTCCTGATTAAATATATGAATGAGCGCAGGGGGCTAATGTATTCTTCCTATGGGGATGGAGCTGAGAATGAAG